>NC_137873.1:15467244-15704744 GCF_963924005.1 Protomyctophum bolini | reverse complement strand
CTAAGATAGCATCTTCAAGGACTTTCCACAACAGAACACCCCAAATATGCCCATTTATGGCCTGACAATGATAGACAGATATAGAGAGCTCCATATATGGGCATAAAAGGGATACAGACGGACGGACAGACAGACAGACAGACAGACAGACAGACAGACAGACAGACAGACAGACAGACAGACAGACAGACAGACAGACAGATGGGCATAAAAGACAGACGGTTAAAACGGGTGTGACAACAGATAATGGGTATTGCATTCCGTGGCCAAACGCATATCATTCTGACATCACAGACTACCACTACTGTATTGAGGGATATTGCACTCAGGATTCAGCTGTCCGAAGTGCATATTCACGTTCGTCCCAATACCTGTTCCGGGGATATAAATCTGCATTGGCTTTGCATGAGCTATACTGAACAATCACTGCTAACGCTGGACCTGGAGATGTTGGCGTGTGATTTCTGCACCGGGAGAAACCGGAAAGCTGTGTAGACTCGTCTTCTGTGTCTGGTCGCTCACTGTGACGCTCGTGTCCAGCCTCACCATCAATCTCCTGCTTATAAGGAACACACGCTGGTCAAAGGCTCCACCAAGTTGTCAGGGTCGAATGGTGGTAAATGTTAAATGGACTGCATTTATACAACACCCTTTCTAGTCTTTACGACCCTTCAGAGCACTTTACAATGCACTTCACAGTTCACACACCCATTCACACACCGATGGTGGAGGAAACCATTCATGACGCAAACCTGCTCATCGGTAGCAGTTAGCGCTTCAGTTTCTTGCACACGCAGCCAAGGAGGGAGCTGGGGAACAAACCTCATTATGACGAGCTGTCCCCAGGTGCCCTTATGAGGTGGCTATCCCAGATTTGTCGCTGCCCTCATATAATTCATTGCTGGCAGAAACCTCTTATCTCCATATCCTCTCTCTCTCTCTCTCTGTTATAATTAATGCCCTACTTGATCCAATGTAGCTAGAAATCTGACACGAATCGACACATTTTGAGCTTGTAGATCTGCTACTTTTGCCATTATTTCACTCATGTGTGGTTTCCGCCCGACAAAGACGATATCGGACAGGAACTTTTGTTGACCAGGTATTTACGGTATACACATAGAGCCATTGACCAAAGCTATTGAGGTCAGTGTCCTAGACCAGTGTTTCTCAAATGGTGGTATGCTTACTACCCCTAGAGGTACGCAGAGGTACAACAGGTGCTATGTGAGAGAAATTGGACAAATGTATTTCACTGTTTAATTAATGATCAATCGATCAATACATTGATTGTGTTCCGGCTTGGATCAATTGAACTGACACATTATGCTTTTAAGTTGTTTTAAAGGGGCACTCGCCCCTTCTATAAACAGCTTTTGTCCCCACACGTCTCACTCCATTCTGCGCATGGGTGTCCTCAAAAGACATGCACGGGTGTCCCGGAATCGGAAAATAATCCTGATCATTATCCACAATTCATTTGAAAGCTACAGGCTTTGGTGTAGAGCGAGCGCTTTGCGATGTTTTATAACATCATCCCATAGGACTGCATTATGTATTTATTTATTCGGTCATGTGATCGGCATGTCATGTAGTGGCCCGGAAAACCCCGAAACCAATGGTGACCCATAGGTTAGCGAACACACGCCATCCAGTGTAAAACAACTATTCAAAAAGGAGAAATACGTAGAAGTACAAAAGTGTGTCCTTACGGGGCTGCCTGGAGCCACACATTCGCAGTCGTATGAGCCGGGCGGTGCAGCTTACACGCCCGCACGGCATGTGTTTGTAAAGCAATCAAGCGCTCCCCTTCCCCAGTACAGCTACAGAGATGTGGAATCACCTGCGAATGGTATAAAGTGATTGAAGGAGTGGGTTATCGGTGGAATTTGCACCGGTCACGTGACGGTAACCAACCAATCAGAATCAAGTATTAGGACTACCCGTTTTAGAATAGTACTTTGACTCAAGTATTGGGGTTGATTACTTTGTCGAGCACGTGTTTTTTATGTGTATATTTTGTCGTCAAATGGTACTCTAAAAATGGTAGTCTAAAAACGGTGTCTCCTCCTCCCTCCTCTCCTCTCCTCCCATGATGCAGTACTCCCAGATGAGGGACGAAGTCTTCAAGTCCAACCTGGTGTGTTCCTTCATCGTCCTCATCTTCATCACCACCGTCCAGGCGCTGCTGCCCTCTGCCAGGTACAGCTTAAACTTAAGTAAAAGTAGCAATGCAGTGTACAAATACTCCATTACAAGTAAAGGTCCAGAATGAAAGGTTTACTTGAGTAGAAGATACCAAACGTATTGGTATCAAAATATACTTAAACTACCGAAAGTAAAAGTACTCATTGTGCAGAATGTCCCGTTTCACAATTTCAAAATGTGTAAAACATCTTTAGAAAATAGCCGATCTACAAGCTCACTGCTGTTATGTTGATTTTGACAGCACGTAGTTAGATTTTAGTCGACTAAATGTACAGTTGATTTAGTCGACTAAAATTTATTTTTGGCAGGCTGTGATACCATTGAAATAGCTGTTTCGGCTATTGTCAGCGCTTGTTAGATCAATGGCCCTGCATAACACCTGTTTTGAAATTGCACATAATGCAGGAGGCAGCAGGACATTGCTTATATACTGAAAGTGAGTGCTTGCAAACGCCAACACTTAACTATAATACTATGGATTTCTACACAGGACATCGTTCTTTTAACGCAAAATGCTGCCACAGTAAATGCTTGCATTCATGGTCTCGAGAGGGCAGTTTTCTTTTTTTACAGACAGGGTAAAAGGGCAGGGGCCGAAGCCCCCTTTGATGTCTATGTGCATGTGCCTGTGTCGCAGGATGCTGACCATGGTCATCCAGTTCTCTGTGCTCATCGTGCTGCACTCCTGCCTGGTGCTGGTGACCACCGCGGAGGACTACAAGTGTCTCCCGCTGGTGATGCGTAAAGCCTGCTGCTGGATCAACGAGACCTACGCCGCGCGCAACGTCATCGTCTTCCTGTCCATACTCATCAACTTCCTGGCTGCTATGATCAACATTGTGAGTGTACTTCCTGTTAGAATGGAGTGGCAGCAACGTATATCTGTTAAGAAGTACCTGTAATTCTGTACCTTACTTATTTTGTGGGAGCTTTGACATGCACTCCCTCGTTTCCCTGATGTAGCAGTGCTGTCCTCATACTGTAGCACAATCTGTAGAACATTAAAGAGAGAGAGAGAGAGAGAGAGAGATAAAGAAAGAGAGAGAGAGAGAGAGAGAGAGAGAGAGAGAGAGAGAGAGAGAGAGATAAAGAAAGAGAGAGAGAGAGAGAGAGACTACATGCGTGCGACGTGCGTGTGTGAGTGCGTGTGTGCCAACTGTGATAAATGGACAATGTTCCTGTGCCTGATATACTTCACCAGTGTCACATACTGAAGATACCTTGAGGCCATGGTCCGGCTATTTACGGCTTTAGGGTTAAAAGTGGTAAAAATAGACATTCATATGACGTCCTAAAACGTTGATGTACCGTAAGTATAGTAATACATACAACCAGTGAAGCACATGAAACAAACAAACAAGAATAATGAGATCTTCAAGGTCACCGGCGGTTGAGCAGAGTGTATTATACACCCCCTGTTTGTCTGTCTGCCTTTGTGTGTGTGTGTGTGTGTGTGTGTGTGTGTGTGTGTGTGTGTGTGTGTGTGTGTGTGTGTGTGTGAGGAAACAGTTATTTTTTACACGCATGGCCTTACAACTAAACAAGGCATATTGTTGTTATCTTCAGCAGGGCAAACCATTTCATTAGAATGAGAGAAAGGAGAGGCGTGAGTCAGACAGTGGTGTATAGTACTCAGACAACAACAACACTTATGCCATATCGCTATACTGTATTACGCTGTCCACAATAGCAGACAAAACGAGGCTGTCTCACATCACAATATCAAATATGATATCGTAGCTGTGAGGGGAAACCTTGTATGTCCAAAACGGTTACTTTTCAGGAAATTAAAAAAAAAAAAACTGTGTTTCAATGGATGTAGTCACAAGCTCTTGTTAATACTCGTCACACACAAAATAACCGATTTCTGTCTGTCCGTCTGTCTGTCTGTCTGTCTGTCTGTCTGTCTGTCTGTCTGTCTGTCTGTCTGTCTGTCTGTCTGTCTGTCTCGCTCTCTCACTCTCTCTCTCTCTCTCTCTCTCTCTCTCTCTCTCTCTCTCTCCAGCTGTGGTGTGACTTTGACAAGTCCAGTTCTTTCAGAAACCAGACGTTCAACGAGTCTGCAACCATCCCAGACATCTGCTTCTACCCAGAGGTAAAGAGCCACACCTCATACATGGTGGGAGGGGCTTCTACCCCGAGGTAAAGAGCCACACCTCATACATGGTGGGAGGGGCTTCTACCCAGAGGTAAAGAGCCACACCTCATACATGGTGGGAGGGGCTTCTACCCCGAGGTAAAGAGCCACACCTCCTACATGGTGGTCCCCGTTAAAACATGGTCTAAGCCACTGTTTCCCAAACACTTTTTTGTGGGTCCCTTTATAATTTGTGCCCTACATTTTGTTTTTAATTATTATTTTGAAACCTATTTTTTTTTAATAGCATTCCCCAAAAAGCTAAACATTTCATGAATTAAAAAGACAATCCAGTTATTTATATATTTTTCAGTTATTCCATGAAGAAATCTAATAAAAAGAATTCCATACATTTTAAAAACAAATGCTTAAGAAGTAGTGAATCAACAAGCTCACAGCAGGGATCTTGTTGATTGGCTATTTGGCTATTTTCACTAGTCTGTTCCCGGTCAAACGTCTAATGTCTCTTTTTGGGTCTCGATCTGAAAAGTCTGGGAACCACTGGTCTAAGCGTTTTCACCAACCTTTGAAAATATCATAGAATATCATCAGTCAAGGGGAAAAATAAGTCTGCTGCTGCAATAATCCATTCCATACTGTGAATGTGGCTTAGCTTGATTTCACCAAAAAACACCAGAAGGCATGAGAAAAGTGGATTTCTTTTTTCATAAATCCTTTTAGCATTACATATCCTAAACTAGCTGGAACATGTTGTGATCATGTGAGTTAATACATCCTTTTAGCATTATCTTAAACCAGATGGAACATTTTGTGATCATGCAAGTTCTGGGTGTACTAGCTGCCTGGAACATGTTGTGATCATGTGAGTTCTGGGTGTACTAGCTGCCTGGAACATGCTGTGATCATGTGAGTTCTGGGTGTACTAGCTGCCTGGAACATGTTGTGATCATGTGAGTTCTGGGTGTACTAGCTGCCTGGAACATGCTGTGATCATGTGAGTTCTGGGTGTACTAGCTGCCTGGAACATGTTGTGATCATGTGAGTTCTGGGTGTACTAGCTGCCTGGAACATGTTGTGATCATGTGAGTTCTGGGTGTACTAGCTGCCTGGAACATGTTGTGATCATGTGAGTTCTGGGTGTACTAGCTGCCTGGAACATGTTGTGATCATGTGAGTTCTGGGTGTACTAGCTGCCTGGAACATGTTGTGATCATGTGAGTTCTGGGTGTACTAGCTGCCTGGAACATGTTGTGATCATGTGAGTTCTGGGTGTACTAGCTGCCTGGAACATGTTGTGATCATGTGAGTTCTGGGTGCACACGGCTTTGTTGATCCTGGGATCATTCTCAGCGCCCCCTACCGTAAACCACTGAAAACGCGTCATGTCAAGAATCTCGTCATTGGCAATGAGTTAACCCATTGATGCCTGAGGCCAAATCTGGGAACGCCTTCTAGGGCCTGAGCTAAGGTTTCTGAAAACCTTCAAATTCCGATGTTTTTTTTTTTAAATAGTTATGTTGCTACATGTATAGCAATAGCTGATGAGACACAGAGAGCACGGCCGGCATCAAGGGTAGAACAACGTATACGTTACACCAGGCGTCAATGGGTTAAACAAACCAATGTGTCAACCCAGTAGTGTTGATTTTGACAGCAACATTGGTATTTAGTTTTAGTCATAGTGTTTTGAATAAAATTCCATTTAGTTTTTGTCATATTTTAGTCACCTGGAAGGTTTTAGTTTTAGTCTAGTTTTACCAGGCGCCTAAATATACAGTTGATACAGTTAAATATACAGTTCTACTGGATCTCTTCTCCACTAGTCCATCCCGATAACGTTTTTATTTGTTGCTGAACCCTTTTTCAGTGAAAAAAGGTTTCACCATAGTTATAGTCGATGAAATCAACACAAATCCCACAGATTAAAACAAGCTCTGTGGTCTAATGGCGTGTCAAACCAATCAAATGGGTTGAGAATGAGATCATCTCGACTTGTTTCAACAAACAAATGACTCATCATTAATCAGGCATGGAGGAGTATGTCATAGACTTGTACAAATACGCATTCTTTGACATTTATGTTATATGTTAATTTATTTTTTTCTGTGTAATGTATTCACTTGATTTCCTTTCCACGCACGCGCACACACACAGTGTTTTTATTCAAAAGTACACACTGACTTCAGGCAAGTGTGACATTCCATTTCAGTCTCAAGTCCCCAGGGAATCTGAATAAAGATCTGTCTCTCTCTCTCTCTCTCTCTCTCTCTCTCTCTCTCTCTCTCTCTCTCTCTCTCTCTCTCTCTCTCTGATTTATTATTTATTAAGTCATTTGTAGAATCGGACTCATGTGTTAATGGGTTAAGAGAAAGAACTAGAGTCCGCAACACTGGTAAAGAAGAAGATCCCAGTGATCGAAACGTTGAATTAATTAACCAGTGGAGCTGAGTTATTCCTTACCAGTGTTTCTCTTGTACTGCCATTTGCCCATGCAGCACCTGGGATAAAGTGGATGTGCATGCTCTATTACCTTTGTTAATGGGATAATCCATTTAGACCTGAGTTAAAAACATTCACTTTGAAAGAATATATATTCAAAGATTTGCGCCACATTTTTACGATTTTTCAAAAATATAGCAGACCTACAAGTTCATAGAGCGGCACTCGGTGCCGCACTATGAGCTTGTAGATCTGCTATTTTTCAATAGCTAAAGTGTAACATAATGCTTGAAACACCAAAAGGCATTCCTGCCTAAAATGGGTTAAGACTGACACACCTCGCTGCACTGTTTGCACATTTGTACTTCGCCCCGCAGATATGGGAGGTATTTTTTAATTCAAATTAGGGGCATAAGAAAACTACTTTTACATTGCCAAAGCGAAAGAACGTAACAATACAATTAAACTGAAAGGAAATAATAACTCTGTGTATAAACAGAGCTGTGTTAAATTGCACTTGCTTCCAGAAACAGTCACACGCACAAACACACGCGCACATGCACACACGCACTTTGAGCAGGCTGGGTTTACAGTAAAAATTAAGAAATAAAACATTTTTTCAGCTGCATATTTGTGTGCTGTTTTATGTTTGACTATGAAAAAGTTGGCCTACACGGAGTCATTTTACAAAAGGAGAAATGGCCCATTCTCCAGAGTCATTGTCATTCATGTGTGTTCCGTTTCTATGATTGTGTTTTAAAATGTTCACTTCATTGTGCTGTAAATGCTTGGTAGTGTGTAGCAAATGCTTAGTTGTGTATTTTGTGTGTGCAGTTTTGAGAATTCCGTTAGGTTGTGAAAAACATGACTGTGTTAACAATCGTGAAAAACTGTAATGCAAGTGGATGGGAGGAGAAATCCGGTGACTATTAATATATACTCTAAGTGGTGTACCCAATACATTATTACGTTGCATTACTCATCTGAGTGCTTGCTTCCTCTCTTCTCTTCAAGTATTCTGACTGCCACTGTGCATCCTCTCTTTTGGTTATTATTTCCAATGAATCCAATAGGTTTCTGTCTTTTTGGCAGTGGGTTTTCTGCCTACTGATTGCCCCAAAGTACCCGCAGGGGGTCCGCTTATCCCTGCAGGGCAATCTCTCTCCTGTCTCTGTCCTGCAGTATTTCGTCTTCACTGGACACAGTGCTGATTTTGACAGCAACTTTTGATTTAGTTTTAGTCATTCATCAGAAATGTTTTAGTGTTTTAGTCGACTAAATACCATAAGACTTTAGTCGACTAAAACAAAACATATATATATTGGCGGGCCTTGGAAGGCGTCACAATTCCATTTGGTTGACTCAACATGCTGAAAATAGCCGATTTATGTGAGCTTGTAGATCCGGAGCGCAACTACTGGATCTCTTCTCCACTAGTCCCTCCATAGCATTTTCGCCTTCATTTTATTTGCTGGCGAAATTGTCAATATATTATTTAGTCTTAGCTTTAGTCATCGTAGCTCAGCCGACATAGTCATCGTACTTTTAGTCAACAAAATCAACACTGACTGGACATTTGACTCTCTCTCTCTCTCTCGCCCTCTCTGCATCAGTATTTCGTGTTCACAGGCGTGCTGGCCATGGTGACGTGTGCAGTGTTCCTGAGGTTGAACTCTGTGATGAAGCTGGCCGTTCTGCTGGTGATGATCGCCATCTACTCCCTGCTGACTGAAGCATTTTACACATCTCTGTTCTTACGCTATGACACTGTGCACCACAACACAGAGTGAGTACACGTGCACACACACACACACACACACACACACATACATACACGCACGCACAGTGCCCTTTTCCACTCACTCTCTTATCCACTTTCAAGCTAGTTTGGGTACAGCATGTGTATACATGTGTCCTATGAAGAATACTTTCAAAAACATTTCAAGAATTTCGGACAAAAAACTAGAATAGCAGAGCAACAAGCGTGCATGCAGTATGCGGTATGGCGCGTACGCTGTGTCAATGTGTCAATAATTTCAACTGCTTGTTGTTGAAATGTGCTGCACAAATACACTGGCTTTTCAGACCACCCCCCCCCCCCCATCTCTCTCTCTCTCTCTCTCTCTCTCTCTCTCTCTCTCTCTCTCTCTCTCTCTCTCTCTCTCTCTCTCTCTCTCTCTCGCTCTCTATGTTAACCTTTTGCTTGTAGGTTGACAATGTGAGCCAACAGGAAGTCATTGTCTGGCCTAATGGAGGCATTCTCTCTGATAGCATAGTGACCTTTTAGCTTGTCCATGTGCATGCACACGCACGCACGCACACACACACACACACACACACACACACACACACACACACACACACACACACACACACACACACACACACACACACACACACACACATATGCAGTGTGCTTCCCCTGGAGCTCTAGTTGTCATTTAAGCTCCATGTGATTTGTATATCATATTTCATTCATTCCTTGAAACCCTCAGGACTGGAAGCAAAAAGGCCACAATGTACAGTAGCAACATACAGAACATTACAGGAGCAACATACACACAGCATCATGTAAATGGCACTGATACAGAGTATTTCACTTTAAAAAACACCTGCCCATCATTTATAGCAGTCGTTTCCAGTTTCATGTCGGGACAGGGAAGTTCAATTTGCCAAAAAGGTCCTTCAAAAACGCATGGGCTTTGTCCATTATTCTTGATGTTTGCTTGTGGATTTGATTGGACATAAATGGTACCATCTAACTACTGTATGAACGCGAGTGTGAAGATAAGATTTGAATACATCGCCTCAAGAGTGTTTTGGCTACATCTAGCTACTTCAGCCACATCCTCTAGAGTGTTTTGGCTACATCTAGCTACTTCAGCCACATCCGGGATAACATCCGGTCCATCGCTAAATGTGCTCCGCTGCTATAAATCACTGGGCGCTATGATTTAATGGATGAAATAACCCCGGGCGTTTGGGGTGTTAACATTGCCTTACACCAAACCACCGAGATTTCACGGTTGTTTGTACTTGTATTGGTGAATTTGTGAATCTTAAAAAGAAAATATAATAACAGAAAGTGTCCACACAGAGGCAGAGATCATCATCTAATATGAATCCAACCGTGTCTCATCAGAAACTTCCTGGGAACTAAAGAAACGTCACTGCTCCTGATGGCTATGTTCCTGTTGGCTGTCTTCTACCACGGACAGCAGGTAAGAGGTTCCCTAGTACACCTATACAGTAGAACAGGGCTATTCAACTGGCGGCCCGCGGGCCAAATGCGGTCCGCGGAGCGCCCCCTCCCCCCTTTTTAAGAGAGAAAGTTACAGGTATGATGTGTGCGATATATAAAGTACAGTTGTGGCCACTGGCCCCCCGACCTAATCTAGTCATATCACATTCTTAACATCTGTGGTCAAGGGAAAACAAACAGGGCATCACAATCATTGTAACCACTCTAGTCATATTCAAAAATAGCAAAATATGTACAAGCTTGTACTGTACATCTGCTATTTATGAATTTATTTGGAGAGAAAAATCACACTCGTGTGAAGTGAGCCAAATGTTTTGGAAAGTTTTTTAACACAAATCTTCTCTTCTGGGGGTACCTGGCACAAAACCTTTTTAGATGGGAGTCTGCAGCCAAATACATATATTTTCTCTTTTTTACGCCTTTGGTTCAGAGGTCATCGCCATGTTGGCTTGTGGTGGACATTTTTATTTTGCCACGAACATACAAAATGAGTGGACAATAATATTACCAGAAACACATAAATAGATAGTCCTGAATAACAGTTTTGTAACTCTCAGAGTTAAGGGGGTCTTTGAGAACCACTAGTACTAGTTGGACATATTGGACATATTGGTGACCCCTGCTTTGGTTGTCCAACATCAGTTCAGTGCTCAGTGCAGGGCAGCAACCCAGCGAAGTGAAATCAATGTGGTGGGCCTTCGGTGAGCATCCCTGCAGGCCAATAAAGAGGGAGTTCAAACTGCCAAGCTTTGGAGATAACTGAGGCCTGGCCCTGGGCAACGAGTTGAGCTTCACTCCTGGGTGAGCCAGGGTTTGATTCTCGAGGTGTTGCCAAGTATTATGGAGTTATGGGGGACCTTGACGAAGAAAAACAGTTGTGAGAACGATTGATTTATGTGTAGGGAGAGTTCTCAAACACATAACTCTAGTACTGTGAATTATTCAGCTAACTCATCTGCAGTCAACACAAGACTAATCAATGCGAGTGGGATTAAAAAGGCATCAAACACAAATAAAAGGAAATAAATGTCCTCCCAACTTTTCTATTACTCTAATCTCTCTCTCTCTCTCCCCTCTCTCTCTCTCTCTCTCTCTCTCTCTCTCTGTCTCTCTCTCTCATAACATTTATTGTACTCAGAGTCAGAGAACCTCTGGGGAGTCTGATGTGTAATTGAAGGTCTTTTCTTCCCTGTGTGAAAAGTCCACCCTGCACCCTGTCAGTCGGTGACACATCGATTTTCCCATCGCTCAGCTTTTCACTTCTTGTCTGACAGCGAGCAAACTTTCAAACTAAACATAGAAAAGCAATTATCCTGGGTTTGTTTTGTTCCAGCGTGAGCTCCATGAACCATGACTAGACATATTATCGTGATCCATGACTCAACATCTCATCGTGAACCATGACTCAACATCTTATTGTGAACCATGACTCGACATCTCATCGTGAACCATGACTCACATCTCATCGTGAACCATGACTCGTCATCTTAGAGACTTAGAGACTTAGAGAGTTTTTAAATGTACCCCTGGTATAATACCCTCCATCTTCCTGGGAAAAAATCTAAATCAATCATTGATGCGAGGTGCGTCGCACATCAATCGTACCAAAAGACAGAAGACATGTTGACTGGCAGTCAATGTCTGGCTACTATTTATATATTATTATTACACTACATAATGTTATAACATTGACCTAAATGGCATTATATAAAAAAGGATAGGATGATTACAGAAAGGTTATGTCTGTATTAGCCTTGATGATCCAATGCTTGTCTGTATCAGAAATGACTTTGGACAGGTGGAAAACTTTAGTTGTAGAGTGACACATTACTTAACCTGCGTTACATCTTCTGATAGTGATATACTTGAATGTCGACGTGAAATAATCACCCTGTTTAGTGTTAAGGATAGTGTTTTACGTTAAGGATATCAAGGTTTCGAGAGGTATGTCACTCTATGTAACACGGAAGTAGCACGGACGTAGAACGCCATTATGCTAGCTCGAAGCTAGTTATAAACAGAGTTCTCAACAGGCCCTAAAATTAAGTTAGGGCCTACCTTGGCCCTATCTGGGCCCTAACTGGGCTGGCCCCTGAGGGCAAGGTTGCTTCTCGCCCTTAGGGCGTCTTACTGGTATAATATATCATAGTATCTCTGTCACTCATCCTCTCTCTCTGTCTCTCTATCTTGCTCTAACCTTTACCAGTTCAGTGCATCGTGTGATGTGTGCTCTCGCTGGACTTGATGGGGAAATTGGTTTGTTGCCGAGGGATTGTGGAGTCCAGGTCACGACTGCACATCAAAGACATCATTCTGTCCTATTATTAGAAGAGGGTTGAATTGTAATACAGAAGCGATTAAATGGCTACCCGTATGTGAGGCAATCTTCTAGAGACCCCCAGTTATTCACAGAATCCCATTTCATACCATTTCCTATATCTCTGGGACCCCAGTATACACTGTCAAGTCCAAACTCTAAACTAACTCGCAGTTGCAAGGAGTTTCATTGGTGCAGTTGACTTTAAAAACTGTTTTATTGCAAGGAGTTGCATTGGTGCAGTTGACCTTAAAAACTGTTGTATTGCAAGGAGTTGCATTGGTGCGGTTGACCTTAAAAACTATTTTGTTGCAAGGAGTTGTGACAAGTTGCGGTTTGGCTTCATTTGGTTCCGCTCGTGCACTCTCAGAGTTAAGGCCTATCCCTTTAAGTATGTTTTGATGCCAGTAAAATGTTGAATATATGGACTTGATGAATACGCTCACCACTGAGAGAGAAAAGGGGTTTTAAATTTGGTATCATTTTAGCCTGTTAATCATGTGGAGATAAAACCAGAGTAAATTTTTTGTTTTCCTCATTAGGAAAGGTTGGTGTTGGGCTAATGAGTTGGCGAGCAGTGAACCTAGTGGGTCCATAACGGGCCCAGAGTCATTAGCAAGAAATTAAATTAATAAACAAACAGGCCCCTGTGATTCACAACTCTTAATTACTAGACTGTAGCAGCACTGAAGTATAGACTATTTCCCCCCAAATTAGAGTTTTATTTTTTTATTGCACTTTATAATGGCCTTGGATTTTTTCAAGAGTCAAGATTCAATACTTTACTGCCATGTCAACAGAGTTGATTGGAATTTGTTTCAGTGGCACTCATTGCAGTAACGGGGGATAGAGACAACAATTATAACTACACAGCTGCATATGCATATGGAGTAAACACAATAGAGCGTCGCAGTCCTTTCATGACGACGCCAGGCCCAGGACATAATTCCCAATGCATTTTCCCCATAGACATTTCAAAAAGTATTTATTCAAAGACCTTTTAAGGAAAATTAACAGGGAATTATTTTCCGGGTATCTCGAGGGGGTGGGACTGCAACGCTCTATAATACTACGTGGCTACTTGCATGGTACAGACTAGGCTTTTCATTTTACATTGGTCTCCCAGTGTTGTGAAGGTTCACTACTTTCCAACAGCTATATGGATCAAACTTGTTATTTTGTTTGTTTGCACTGAGCGCACACACATAAGGCTTACGACTTAGGCTACGTATTGTTGGAGTGTTCATGGGTACAGTGCAGTATCTGCTATTATGCTCCTTGACTTAGACTTAGCATACCTCTTGCATGTATATAGGTTGTTAATGGTACCCCAACTTTAAGCAGCTGTCACAGATTCTCCTTTTTAGGGAAACTAAATTTCAGTCTGTGATATGTCACTAGACACCTTTATAAACACATCGGTTTATGTATTGGTTAGGATTGTGTGTGTGCACCCGCGCACGTAGGACGAACCGACCAAGTGTGCGCACATACACCAAAAGCTGGCTATTAACAACCAACATAAGGCAAAATTAGAAAATTAGAATCATGAAAAACCCCTAGTTTGACACGTCACATGCTACTAGTATAATGAAACTTAAAAAAATATTTTGCCATATTGTTTTTGTTTTTTTAATGATTTTACAATAAAGCATACACAATTCACATGACTTACACAAAATAAAAAGACAAGAAAAGAAAAAAAAGAAACACAACTAGCAGTCAAAAAAGAAACAAAAACCCAATGGTCAACACCCCTCCACCCATATTGGTTGTTAATGATACCCCAACTTTCAGCAGCTGTCAAAAATTCCACTAGGGTGGTATAATAGAAACCAATGTGGGATATGTTAGTAGACACCCTTACAAACAGTGAAGAAAATTGTTGGTAAGAAATGTATTCCCAGATTTTATTAATATCCTCTGACTATCTTCAAACACAGGCAGACAGACAGATACAGAGATCTCCATGTGGGACACAGACAGACAGTTACAATGGGTGCTATGACAATGGGTATTATTATTATTATTGTTTCATCGGCTGCCCTGCTCTGTGACAGCGTGATAATTATGCTATTATAAACAACTTTCCTAATGACATAAAACCTGTGAACCCACCAAGCCGTTCATGCCACAGGCAGCGATATCAGCTCCATTCTGGAAGCAGAATGAAAGTCATGCTCATTATCCGGGAGAACAAACGGTTGGGAAAGAGAAGCAGCGTATTCTTTCTTCTTGCTGTTATGGTGTTTTAAGGAGGGTTATGAAGAGACCTTGTGGTCTAAAAAATGCCAGTGAAATATTCCGTTGTCCGTTCAGAAAGTCGGGCTGTTACTGGGAGATAACAGAGCCCCCGGGACGATATCAGCCGTTAAACTTTTTTCTCTTCATTGCTATACTTTTGAGAGCTGTTTATGGCTCCCTAGAATAAACAGAAATAGCAAAGTATGCGTATGGGTCCTGGACGATAGCAAAACCGAAGCAATCAGCACTGTTGTGTTCTAGCGGATAAACACACAGGGGCAGATATGTTCTTGGTCTAAACCAAGGGGTGAACAAAGTGAGGAGGAACGTTTCATTGATGAATAAAAAAGAATGTCGTGAAAGTTACTTTGCACTTCTTTTTACCCCCTTTAGTTGTTATGCCAATTGATGCCTCACCTCACACACTGATTACTGTGTGTGGTCACTGCTGCTGTGTTGTATCTTACTGGCTACACCTGCCAGTGAGAAACAGGGAGACCCCTGATGCTGAATAACCTATTTATTTCAGACCCAGGTAGATCCACGTCACAATTAAACAACACAACACAAAAATAACAGGAAATAAAAATAATGAAATAAAATGCACATATCCCACATTGTTCAGTTTCTGACATACAAACAGTGGTTCCACAATCTAGATGAGAACCTGACCTCGTTGTGACAGTGATGATGTCATGTACTGACTCAAATGCCCAACCCACGAACCTATAGCACTGTGCAAAAAGAATGGAATACGGATGTGTACATTACAGGAAACTCCCGTTAAACCTTCCAACAAACTCCGGTAAACTCCCGAATTATACCATCACACCTGTATATTACCGCATATTAACTGTATATGCCCACAAAACTTGAGGTTTACGGGCAAAATACAGTGCCCATAATTACCCGTTAACTCCTCTTGTCACGCAGTGATAGTTAACGTAGCACAGCAGAGCAGGTGAGTCAGAGTCCCCCGACACTAACAAACATCTGGCTTGCACTGGAGCTTCTTGTCAGCAGCAGCCTCATGCAGTCATTATTGGCCACTGTCAGTCGTCTGATGCTGCCTTGTCTGTAGCGACACCAAAGGTGCACAGAATACAGCGGTGTACAGAAGGATCTAAAGAGCGATATCTTCACAGGTACTGAGCACATGCTAGAAGGATCTAAAGAGCAATATCTTCACAGCATGTTCGCTTGGGCACACAGCGTCCACTGATGTCTTGTCCTTGTCAACTGAAAGGTCATTGGAGATAATGTAAACACTCCTTAGCAATGAATAATATCACAATATAGAGCTATTTAACACGTATGTTTAACAAAGGAAAGTCTGATGGTTCGGACGGGAGGATAATTCTGATAGGTGATAACCTCAGTTTTGCTGGCGTTTAGCCCAATTCCAACTTGGCACACACTCTGTCTCCACATGGTCCGTAATGTGCCTGCTATGCTCCACATGGTCAGATAGCAGGCATATGTCATCTAGTCTGTCTAGTCCAGGTCCGTTCGGGCACTCTTTGACAATTAAAATAAATACATAATAACATTTCAGCAATGAGTTCAATATAAACATGTTATATAAATATAAAATATAAAAATCGGAGATCGGATATCATCATTTCAATATCGTCAATTCTATAATACATTCCATCAACAATACAAATATATAATAATAATATATTTACTGAGAAGAAATTGGCGACAGTAAATCCTCATTTGGGGATTTATTATCTAACTCCACTTGTAGGGTTCTGACAGACTTAAAGGAGTCTTCGGAATAATGATGCAGAGTTCTTGCTCCAATCCACTGATGGCCTGCTTCAGTACGTTGTTCAGGACTGTAAATGAAGAGGGGTGAGGGTGTGCCCTTGCAACACAAAAAAAATGTACCTTACAATTTAGGCATATCCTAATCAACATTTAATTCAAGCAGTAACCATATATCTCTTTTAGTAAGCCAGGCAGGCCACGTTCCTGTATAATTAATTATGCAATTATTGAATTGAGAGACAGTAGGAAAGCTGAGAGCACGGCTTAGGGAGGACTAATGGATCTGAACCCAGGTCAAGCAGGGACACAGATTACAGAATTAATACCTCTCTCTCTCTCTCTCTGAGTGTGTGTACTTTTAAGGGAGCCAAATGTCCCCACATGTATAGTAGACTAGAGAAACAGACACTGTAAGGAGCATTTTACTGGCATTTACAGACTTGATTTGTATGTTTTTTTTAGTTTTTTAGTTTTTTTCAATGAGTGAAAGATTCAGATGGGGGTTAATGTTATGATTAGACATTTAGGCTTCGTCCACACGACGCATGTATATATATTTTTAAACGTAGCTTTATATAACCATCTACTGTACGTGTGGACGGGGCCTATATAAAGTAGAGTTATTACTTAGTTGTGTGCTGGTGTTGTGTATCGCAAATAGCTTTTATACAAACATAAGTGAATACGTGCGTGTGTGATTCAAGGAGCCCATCACTTAAATGGTAAATGGTGAATTTATATAGGCGCTTTACATAGATTGTGCATTACATTCACCCATTCACACACACATTCATACACCGACTGCGGCGGAAGCCATGCAAGGTAAAAACCAGCACATCGGGAGCAATTTGGGGTTCAGTGTCTTGCCCAAGGACACTTCGACATGTAGACAGGAGGAGCCGGGATTCGAACCGCCGACCCATGGATCATTGGACGACCTGTTCTACCTCTTGAGCCACAGTCGCCCTGAGGTGTAATTGACAGCTGAGTCAACCCACCTCTAACAGTAATTAGTTAGCATGATACGTTCACCTTGACTCGCTGCCAAGGTCGCTGAGACGGGTGTCTAATCTGTGTGTATTGTATTGAATTTAGCATGCCACTCTGCTCTGTGATGTGGTACTACTGTGGTACTATAATATCACCTACATTATTTCTGATATTTAATGCTAAATGATGTCTTACCTGCACACGTTATATCATTGATGTCAGGCTGACCCGGGCAGAAACGTCATATATCTATATTATATTATAGGTCTACTACCGTAAATTAATGCCCTACTTCGTATAAAAAGTAGTGAAAATGGCGTTGTGCACTTGCAGATAGTCTGTCTGTCTGTCTGTCTGTCTGTCTGTCTGTCTGTCTGTCTGTCTGTCTGTCTGTCTGTCTGTCTGTCTATAAATGCACCATGTCTATGTCTCTCTGTGTATGTCTGTAATCCACGTAACTCGAGAACCGTTCGCCCCACCGACTTCAAATTCGACACACACGTTCCACACCCCATGGAGTGCAGTGCCCGGTGTCGGCTCTGTCCATATATGGAGCTGGCCTGTTCTGACATCACAGCACTCCAAATTTGGGCATGCCTGACACAGAACTCCATATATAGGAATAAAGAACACAGAGAAACAGATACAGAAATCTCCATATATGGGCATAAAAGGGACACAGACAGATTCCAACATCTGTATAAACTCCATATTTGGGCATGCCTGACAAAGAACTCCATATATGGGCCATAAAAGGAACACAGAGATAATTACTAGGTGGGGCATGCATTTACAACTTGCAAGTAGGCTAATGCCCAACGGGCACCGATATAGAATATAATAATTTGAATCATTTATTTTAGATTTAGATGGTGTTTTTAGAATAGGCCTCTGGTCTTAATTATTTTGTATTCCATCTACGTTTATAAACGTAGCTAGGCTAATGGGACCTATTTATGCCAGCTACGTGTATACGCGTAGACAACCGTTTAAACCATATATGCCGTCCGTCTGTTTACCTTTTAGCATTGCTCCGGCTAGTATAGCCCTCCTCCGTCACCATCAGCGATGCCATGTTTAAATCCAGCTCCGTTGAGCCTCCATTATAACAGGATTTTCAAGGATTTTCAAAGCGCCGTATCTCCAGAGAGCTGTCCATGGTGCGCACCCGACGACCGTAAATCATTTGTGAGTTTGTACCGGATCGTTGAGATAATGTAGCTGGTTGTACCGCTAGCAAAAGGCTGTGGGCTAATGCGAGTGGTGTTGAACTCCTCCCGGTGGGTTAAACCTTCCTGTTTAACCCGGAAGGACAACAAGCTCCGTATAATGGGAGCAGACGGCCGGCATATCTGCAGTAAAAGCATGCAACACTAGGGGCAGCAAAGGAGTTAATTAATGGGTCAAAATTCCAACCCGGTATCCCAGTCAGTGGCACACACACACACACACACACACACACACAGATGACTCTGATGTTAACTCTGCTCTTGTTTGTTGTTGCGATGCAGTTGGAGTACACGGCCCGCCTGGACTTCCTGTGGCGCGTTCAGGCCAAGGAGGAGATCAACGAGATGAAGGAGCTGCGGGAACACAACGAGAACATGCTGCGGAACATCCTGCCCAGCCACGTTGCGCGGCACTTCCTGGAGAAAGACCGCGACAACGAGGTACGCACTATACCCATAGACACAATAGGAGAATCTCCTTTTCTCTTTTTTATGTCACCTCGGAATACCTTACCCCACCCACCCACAATGCCCGCATGCCCACAATGCCCACGCACCTTTTTAACCATTCTTATAGGCCTGATTATTTAACTAAAGCCGAGAATAGACGATCTGCAAGCTCACAACAAGTGTTTAGGCTATTTCCAGCGCGGCGGGACATCAGTACACATACTCTGGCAAAATCACGTTTTCTTTTGCCTTGACATCCCCTTAGTTCAACCCCCACCTCCTCTGCGTGCCCATGGGTGCACAAGCACGCACACACTCACGCACGCACGCACTCACACACTCACGCACACATGCATGCACGCACAGTGCCCATGGGTATGGTGTGATAAAAGGATATGTTGTGAATCTCATTCCATCTCCTGCAGAGTAACACTCCCTGTCCTTTCAAAGAAAGAGACAGACAGACAGACAGACAGACAGACAGACAGACAGACAGACAGACAGACAGACAGACAGACAGACAGACTAACATTGTCTCTCCTTTCAAAGAGAGATACAGACAGAGACAGAGAGAGAGACAGAGAGAGACACACAGAGATTAACTCTCCTTTCATAGAGAGAGACAGACCTGACGTGTTCCATCCTAGAGGAGTTGAGTGAGAGAGAGAGAGAGAGAGAGACCATGATTTGTGAGCTGTTGTGACAGGAGAAGGATGTCCAGTGTTCTACAACCACCGTGTCCAATTGAAGTAAGACTGGTTTCATAAACATGTGACGCTGCATGTATTAGGGGCAGAAGAATAATTTTCATAAAACTGCAATTTTCATTGGTTCATAAACCGTATTCTTTTCACTTCAAAGAACATACTCCCGGTTTTTTTGTCCGTATATAGGTCCAAAGTTCACGTGTAGCAAGTTTGGTGGTTTTGATCAAAGATCCCGGTAGGAGATAGATTTGAACTGTTTTTCATATAATTCCATGTGGCATGGCCCTCTGCCTGTCTACCATATTGCCAAGATTTGTGTAGACCGACTGCACGGTTCAGCCAGACCTGCTATTTTTGGCATAAGGAGAAGGAGAAGAAGAAAAAATAACAGTGAAAAAATAAAGATGTCCCTTCGGGCTTGGTCCCTTAAATAGCAGATCTATGAGCTCGCAGCGCAGCACGAAGTGACTCGTTGCGAGCTACATCTGCTATTTTTGAATAGCCAACGCTGAAATCTAAAATGACTAGGATGCTTCTATGGTTTTAATGGGTAAGTGTCCTTCTCCACTGTCTGCACACAATCCAATGGGCTCTATGAACTTGGGCCCTATCCCTACTTCCTACTTCAGGTGTTACCGATGATACTAATAAAGACTCCATTCTGGTCAAACAGAGTCAGGGTGCTGCTATTGTGCATGTTGGCTCACTGGAAACACTCTGTTACACCACTACTACCACTAGGTCTCTAGTGGTAGTAGTGGTGTAACCCACTTAAGTGCCCTTAACCCATTCTGACCTGAGATCAGATTCTAACGCACAGAAGAATGGTGGTTCTTTAACGCATTTTGACCTGAGATCAGATTCTAAAAATCTCTTGAGCTTGTAGATCTGCTATTTTTCAATAGCTAAAGCACGACACAAAATGGGTTCCCGCCCTTCAGTGGGTTTCAAATGTACAGGTCTGTAACTCTGAGAGTGTACAAATGGAACCAAATGGACCAGACTCCGAGAGTGTACAAATGGCACAATTAAACGGAGGGTTCCATTTCTACAGTTATAACAGAGCTACAGGGTTATGGGGGTCCTTGAATGATTATATCATTATTGATTATGGGATCCTTACCACTGCATAGAGCCCATTGTCCCATTCAATTCAAATGAGCTTTATTGGCATTGAGAAAACATACGTTTACATTGCCAAAGGAAATGTCAAAATATAATGAAAATGGGGAAAGTACACAGTTGGAGGGGGTACAATATTGTGTAAACAGAGCTATGTCACATTGCATGGTTATATTATAGCCTACAGGGTATTCAGAAGAAGGCATCCTGTTTGCTTTTTATCGTTTATTGTATCGTGACTACGAGCTGTGCGGCCTCTTTTCCTTTTTTCAAGCCTACAGGGTATAAAGCTTTTTTTAAACAAATAGCAGTAATCTTTTATAGTAAATTTCAGACAAATAGCAGCATTTTTATACAAAAAAAAGCCTCAGATTTAAGATGTGTTTAAAGGTAGCAGCTGTTGTGCACAGAGGCGTATCTACAATAAGGCGAGGGCAGGCGTCCGCCTGTCCAAATCCATTTATGGCCTGGCCAAAATCCATACAATGAGAAAAAATGAGGACACAAACAAGACCTGAGAACTATTAATGGACAGCAGATTGGCCGTTGTGGTAGAGCGCGACCCTCAATCACCCATTGGAATGTAAATGCATGCCTTTCAGCCTTTGTATATACTCGTCTGGCAGGTATATCTCTTTGAAAACCTTTAGTGCTATGATTGTGAGCGGGGAGACGACAATTAACACATCTTGCCTGCCTTGTAATTCCTGGATACGCCACTGGCTGTGCAGTAGGTCTAGCGGTCTACTTGGTACAGACAGTAGTCCTTAGGGTGGTTGTATTCCATTGGCTAACCTTCTTTTATCACAGCAGTTCACAAGCACACAGCAGACAGAAACATTGGCTGCTATTCGTCCCAAAGGTTTTACACCAGTACATTGAAACTATTTATTTCAGAAGCTCAAGCCCAGGCTAACTTCACCTACTGTATGTGTATACTATACTGTATAGGGTATGGAACTATACCACAGAAGAATGCACCGTTTGGTTCTGTATTGATCATTTTTATTCTAAACGGCGATGCAACGCAGCTCTGTTTACACATATCTGTACCCTTATACTGTACCCTTATGTGTGTGTTTGTTTTTTGTTTTTTTGCTTTTGCTTTGGCAATGCTTTGAGAGAGAGAGTGAGAGAGAGAATACACTAGTTGAGCTGTTCAGTCGTGTCATCCAGAAAGATTTGTAGAAGAAAAGGAAGAAAAATGCAGCAGAGAACATATTTTATGTCTTTTTAATCCCACTCGCATTGATTAGTCTTGTGTTGACTGCAGATGAGTCAGCTGAATAATTCACAGTACTAGAGTTTTGTGGTGATGTGTTTGAGGACACATTTAAAATCCATGCACAACACCTACTGCATGCCTGGCCAGACATAACGCATGTTGCATCCATACAACTGTCATAATTACCGTACAGTTTACACACACACACACACACACACACACACACACACACACACACACACACACACACACACAGTACAGTACAGTACAGTACAGTACAGTACAGTACAGTACAGTACAGTACAGTACAGTACAGTACAGTACAGTGCAGTGGGCGGCGGTGGCTCAGGGGTAGAGTGGCTGGATGGGAACCGCAAGGTTGCCAGTTCGAACCTGGGCTCCCCCAGACTCCAGAGTTAGTGTCGAAGTGTCCTTGAGCAAGACACTGAACCCCTAATTGCTCCTGATGTGCAGGTTGGTACCTTGCATGGTTTCCGCCGCCATTGGTGTATGAATGTGTGTGTGAATGGGTGATTGATGCTTAATCTATGTAATGCGCCTTGGATAATGCGCTATATAAAATCACCATTTACCATTTACGGTACAGTATAGTATAGTACAGTACAGCATGGTACAGTACGGTAGAGTACAGTATGGTACAGTACACTGGCCACCTGGGTGGTGTGGCGCTCGAATGCCGGTCAAATGCCGGTTTTTATGTAACATATAAAATAAGCCTCATTGGTTAATGTATGTTTTGTGATTATCGAAATCGGCAAAGTAACATGCAAAGTAAAGTTTTCAGCTAATTGTATAGTAAAAAAAAGCAAAACAAAAAAGCAGCCTCTGAGATCTAGTGGAATAGCAGTATACCAGTATATTGAAAAAGTTTAAAGTACCTCATAATACGTAGTAAATGTACTTAGTTACCACTGAGTTGCACTTAGATACTTAGGTATAATATTACCATGACAAAGTGTCCTAAACAAAGTCCATAGACTTTGCGGCAATGTGACATAATTCCGAAAGCCAGACGTCCCCTCAAAAATAATTAAAAACTTAGCGCAAGCCCTCTGCCATTGTCCCCCGGGACAATGTCTTCCTGAGAGACAAGATCCTTATCACACGCACGCACACACACACACACACACACACACACACACAGAGGAGTCAAATACGTGTCATTGTCCGTGCCCCACCCCTGCCCGGCCTCATTATCGACTCCATCTCCTTCTATCCTGCTTCAACAATAAGGCACACACGCAGAGCAGCCATGCATTATGAATGCACTGGTGGAATGTATCCAAGTACATGTACTCATGTACTCTATACTTAATCAGTGGAAGCTTTCCCCACAATAACAGAAAACAGAACAGACACCAGTAGAAAGCCCTGAGGGACCCTGAGGGAACTTTTACTTTACTTTACTTTACGTACCTTTCCTTTGACTCCACTATGTGACAGTGTGATACTTTGACTCCACTTTGTGACAGTGTGATACTTTGACTCCACTATGTGACAGTGTGATACTTTGACTCCAACATGTGACAGTGTGATACTTTGACTCCAACATGTGACAGTGTGATACTTTGACTCCACTATGTGACAGTGTGATACTTTGACTCCAACATGTGACAGTGTGATACTTTGACTCCACTATGTGACAGTGTGATACTTTGACTCCACTATGTGACAGTGTGATACTTTGACTTCACTATGTGACAGTGTGATACTTTGACTTCACTATGTGACAGTGTGATACTTTGACTCCACTATGTGACAGTGTGATACTTTGACTTCACTATGTGACAGTGTGATACTTTGACTTCACTATGTGACAGTGTGATACTTTGACTCCACTATGTGACAGTGTGATACTTTGACTCCACTATGTGACAGTGTGATACTTTGACTCCACTATGTGACAGTGTGATACTTACTGTATGTCCCGATAGGGACAGAATGGTAAATCATGGCCTCCCCTCCTATAGTCTCGCTACCTCCGAGACGTAATTTCTTTGAATGTTGGAGGTGAACTCGAAGAAAACGAACACTCCTTTTTCAGGATTATTTTTTCTTCTAATTTGTGGCATTGCTACAGTATTTTTACTTGAGTAAACATGGTGATGCTTCTTTCCACCACTGCTTTCATCCCTGCCTCAACAATAAGGACAGAGAAGCCCTGCATTATGAATGCAGACCTCATGCACCTGATGCTAATTCAAGACGTAGCCTCCTCAGTCCTCACGTCTTATGCTTAACCCATTGAGCCTCCTCAGTCCTCACATCTTATGATTAACCCATTGAGCCTCCTCAGTCCTCACGTCTTATGCTTAACCCATTGAGTCTCCTCAGTCCTCACGTCTTATGCTTAACCCATTGAGTCTCCTCAGTCCTCACGTCTTATGCTTAACCCATTGAGCTGTTCCAAGGCCGATTCCACAAAATGTCAGAAAACTGTTTTCTGAAAAAATGTTTCTATACACTTTCTTTTAGAAACATAACAAACCTTTTCATGTCAAGGACCCCCAAAATTATATGTGTTTGGCTGCCGACACCCATCTCAAAATAACATAACAGCAGTTGTGCAGATTGTACTTTTTGCTTTAATCCATGCAAAGACAGAAAGAAAGAAAGAAAGAAGTAAATGGAGGTAAATGTACTTATTTCCATTACACCACTGGTTAAATCCATTAGGAATGCAGACAGACGGACACCACACATCAGCCTGCTCCCAGAAGCCCTAGCCTTTCCCTGCCGCTAATTAAAACCTGGCGATTAATTAAAAATGCATCCATTAAGGACAGGACAGGCTTCCATTATTCATCAGCCTGTTTATTGTAGTGTGATTTAGATGTGGTAAACAATACGGTTATTAATAGAGCCTTTTAACCTCGCAGACAGCATAATATTTGAATCATGAATCAAGAGGGGGTGCATGTGTCACCGGTCGTGACAAATAGGCCTACATACTGTGCATCTTTGAGTATCATTTGGTCCTATACTTTATTTTGGGGTATTTGTTTTCTCCAATCCATTTTAAAGACTTTTCGTTTGACTCCACTAAATGCATCATGAATTAACCCATTTAAACCGAGAAGGCATCTGTGTCACTTTATTTCAACCACTTTAACCATTTTTTTTAAAATATTTATAAAAATAGTAGATACATAATACAACAGTGTGTGTGTGTGTGTGTGTGTGTGTGTGTGTGTGTGTGTGTGTGTGTGTGTGTGTGTGTGTGTGTGTGTGTGTGTGTGTGTGTGTGTGTGTGTGTGTGTGTGTGTGTGTGTGCGTGTGTGTGTGTGAGAGTGTGTGTGTGTGTGTGTGTGTGTGTGCGTGTGTGTGTGTGTGTGTGTGTGTGTGTGTGTGTGTGTGTGTGTGTGTGTGCGCGCGCGCTCTGGGAGTCAATACTGAAAACAAATGGTTGGAACGGATTCAGCACCCCACATTTATTTTACACACCTCACAAGCTCATATTGGCCAGTTTTAAAATGTCCTGCTTTTAGCCTAGGCCCCAGGCTTGGGTACCCCAACTTTGATTGGCTCCCACAAAGTTTTCCAAGGGAGTTTGGAACAAATTGATACAATTTACAATTTTACAACTTAGGCATTTAGCAGACGCTCTTAATCCAGAGCCACTTACATTAAGCAAGAACAAAAAAGCATGAGAATACATCACATAAAAAGCATTTATCATGAAACATGCGTAAGCTAAGAACGTAACAGTGGAATATCTATATAATGAAACTATACACAAACTGTATGATGTGCTATGACGTGCTATGACTACATACAATGCAATTATAATGCTGTCTATACACAAGTATAGTTGATAAGTATAGACACCTTTGTGAACACACCTGTGAAGAAAGCTAGCTGTAAGCATTTTGCCACAACTTTTGCTAATTTTCCCTAACTAGTTTGGGAACCGCATTGCTTCAGACACTTGAAAGGATGTCTAACTATCTGTGAAAGCTCTCCTTACGGGTATGTGCAGACATGGGGAGGTCTAACCCTCTGTGGAAGCTCTCCTCACGGGTATGTGCAGACATGGGGAGGTCTAACCCTCTGTGGAAGCTCTCCTCACGGGTACAGTATGTGCAGACACTGGGAGGGGGAGTTTAATCCTGAATTGATCTGATGCTGGTGATAATGAGAGTTCAGTCTCAGGACACTGAACTCTAAATTGTACCCATGCAACTGTTTCACCAGTGTGCACTGTGTAGTGTGGCAACACTGCCACCCGGTGGTGATGACGCCAATATGCAACTTCTCAATCTTTTCCGATCAGGCAAAAACAAACAAAAGAATATAGAAATAAAGAAAAAACAGCACCCTGTAAAAGATTATAGCTGACTCATGGCTCATAACTGTGTTCCCTTTTCCAGAAGGAGGAATTCCCGTTTTCTGTTCTGGATCAGTTTCTCATAGCATTTTGGTAGTCTCAGCAGGGGAAGGCTACTGTAACTTGCTCAATGACACTTCGACAAGAGTCAAATAAAAATATGTACTGTAGCTGCTTGTTTTAAAGGCGTAAGGGTGCAATAAGCATAATATTTATTTATGTATGTATGTATTTATTTATTGTAAAAATAAGTGTTAAATATAGCTCTATGTTGTAATGTCATCATACTCTTTGCTACAGTGTTTCTGGCTTTAAGTTGGATGGGTTTTTTCTTCTTCATACACCGGTACTTAAAATCGTGTTTTGTGAGAAGACCCCTGACTCCATTGCCATAGTAGTGCAATTTGGGACGATTTTATGATGGCGTTTGAAACACCTTCTTGCCTTTTCTTTCAGTTCATTAATAGCCATATCTCTCTCTCTCTCACTCTCTCTCTCTCACTCTCTCTCTCTCTCTCTCTCTCTCTCTCTCTCAGGAGTTATATTCTCAGTCCTATGACGCGGTGGGGGTGATGTTCGCCAGCATCCCGGGGTTCGCAGACTTCTACTCGCAGACGGAGATGAACAACCAGGGCGTGGAGTGCCTCCGCCTCCTCAATGAGATCATCGCTGACTTCGATGAGGTCAGAATCTGTTTCCATGTTTGTGTTTTGGTTATTTTTGGGGCTTTTCTGCCTTCATTTCAATACATATGTACAGTGGAGACTGACAGGAAACAGAGGAGAGAGAGCAGGGGACTGAAATGCAGCAACGGTGGCAGAAAACTATCAGAGTCTAGATGCGGTAACCTCCTGAACTACTGCCATCGGCAGTGGCACGCCCCTAAACTAACCCCAAACTATCAGAGTCTAGATGCGGTACACTCCTGAACTACAAGGCCTTCGGCAGTGGCACGCCCTAGTGGTACACTCCTGAACTGTATAGGGAAATGGCCACTTGGCCTTTGAGGGACATATGTTTAACAAGGTTCAAGGTAGAGTATACATAAGAGTAAAACCTATTTTTGTTTGGCTTCCTTCAGACAATGCAGCAGCATAGCTGCATTGTCTGAAGGACAATGCGGCTATAACATTCAAAACAACAAAACAAGCTCAGAAAACAAAGAATACAGAGTGCAAGAAAGAGCAATCACAGAGTATGTTTTCCCTGTAGTAGCAAAGTTTGGTACACTTTTTGTGAACAGCTTCACAGTAGGTTATGTTCCATATATACAACACAACTTAGTTTAAAACGGTGAAATTGAGGCTATGTTCCACATATAGGCCTACAGCATATTTCGTTTACAAAAAAGGTGCAATTTGAAACAATGAAAAAGTACTTGACTAAATAATGCTACATTTGAACACAGCCTCTTTTTTTATTTATTTTTTAACACTTTTGGACATTCAAGGTTTCCACCTGACAGTGCATGACAATATGACAAACCATCTTAACTGCATGTTCATAAAACACACAGGAACAGCAGGTGCTCAATAGAATCACATGTATAGTATTAAAGGGATTAAGCTAAATCTAATTTGCACTACAGTGCACACAATTGCTGGGTCTCAAGAGGAGCACATTTATCTTGTGGCTAAATGCAGAGAGAACGTAATTTCAAAAGGCCTATGCACAATCTGGATCTGTTTAATAAGCTACTGTCAGGCTGTAAGGCCGGTCATATTGCTGGAGTTGGAGAAAACTTCTGAGAACTCAGATTAGGCCAGCCAAGCCCAGTGTGTCTCTGTCCATGGGACTGGAATTACTGTGTTTCTGACTGTAGCCCAGTGTGTCTCTGTCCGTGGTGCTGGAATTACTGTGTTTCTGACTGTAGCCCAGTGTGTCTCTGTCCGTGGTGCTGGAATTACTTTGTTTCTGACTGTAGCCCAGTGTGTCTCTGTCCGTGGTGCTGGAATTACTGTGTTTCTGACTGTAGCCCAGTGTGTCTCTGTCCGTGGTGCTGGAATTACTGTGTTTCTGACTGTAGCCCAGTGTGTCTCTGTCCGTGGTGCTGGCATTACTGTGTTTCTGACTGTAGCCCAGTGTGTCTCTGTCCGTGGTGCTGGAATTACTTTGTTTCTGACTGTAGCCCAGTGTGTCTCTGTCCGTGGTGCTGGAATTACTGTGTTTCTGACTGTAGCCCAGTGTGTCTCTGTCCGTGGTGCTGGCATTACTGTGTTTCTGACTGTAGCCCAGTGTGTCTCTGTCCATGGTGCTGGAATTACTGTGTTTCTGACTGTAGCCCAGTGTGTCTCTGTCCGTGGTGCTGGAATTACTGTGTTTCTGACTGTAGCCCAGTGTGTCTTTGTCCGTGGTGCTGGAATTACTGTGTTTCTGACTGTAGCCCAGTGTGTCTCTGTCCGTGGTGCTGGAATTACTGTGTTTCTGACTGTAGCCCAGTGTGTCTCTGTCCGTGGTGCTGGAATTACTTTGTTTCTGACTGTAGCCCAGTGTGTCTCTGTCCGTGGTGCTGGAATTACTTTGTTTCTGACTGTAGCCCAGTGTGTCTCTGTCCATGGTGCTGGAAGGACTGTGTTTCTGAATGTAGCCCAGTGTGTCTCTGTCCGTGGTGCTTGGGAAACAGTGGTCTAAACAGAGTAAAGGATTAATCAAAGTGCTGTGTATGACAGTCAGTGGAAGCCATGAACCCCAGGACATCCATCTGGTTTTACATGTCTCCACATAAACACTTTGTTGGACCCAGACGCTGACAGTCCATTCATCAATCTGATCCCAAGCGTGGCGCTGCGTGCGTTCATGAGCCTGCGTGTCAGACCGCCTGTAGACCAACACATATTGGTTAAAACAGAGTTAACAGCCGTGACAGTTTCAAATGACATTCTTCAAGGAAACCACATGAATTTATGAGCACATTTGTGGCAGTCTATTGCACCAGTTCTCAACATGAGGTCCAGGGACAAGACCAGAGGTCCAAGTGGATCCTTCCGAGTTACACTCTCTCAGAGAGTGTACAAATGTGTCAGTGTGCTCCTCAGGGCGTGTTACCAGACAGAAAAATATTCTATTCTTGTCAGCGGGACGGTGAGTGTTCAGAACACACTGCCCCTAGAGGTCTGGAGCCCAGCTGCTCTCCTTGCACATGTTCAAAGGTGACATTGATGTATTAAAAACTCTTCAGGGAGAAATGGAGAAAAGAAAGTATTGTTATCATGGAGGTTCCCATCATTCCCATTCGTTCCTATTCCTATTCACATTGTGAGGTCATTGATTGTCTTAGCCTGGAAACCAGACTAATCTGCCAGGAAACAAAATACCTGGCAGATTGTGTAGTGTGTGCCATATAGGAAAGTGGACATGTTTTCACCATTAACATCTAGACGTCTAGTCTACAGCCTTCACATTAACATCTAGACGTCTAGTCCACAGCCTTCATAGGGGGAATCTTGGCCCATTAACATCTGGACGTCTAGTCCACAGCCTTCACATTAACATCTAGACGTCTAGTCCACAGCCTTCATAGGGGAAATCTTGGCCAATCTTATAATGAGAAGGTTTGTTCTTCCCCTTTGTCATTTTGTATACATGTGATTTTCTGGTTATATTAAGGAATTGAATGTTATAGTCCATTTAGTAATATTAATGCAGACAGAGAGAGGCAAAAACAAAAGTCCCTTCCTTCGGCCTGGCAGAGGTAAATAAAATCACACCCGTGTGAAGTGAGGAGCACTCTTATCGTCATACATCATCATACATCACTTTCCGTGCTCTGTCAAACAAATCAATGCTGGGCATAGGAGGGGCTAGTGCCCCTCAAAAACAAGATGCTGTCTATTAACTGTAGCTTCACTATCTGACGTCAGGCCATATTTGGCCAGCTATGTGATGACATACATACATACATAAGGAGAGGGAAATAGAGAACTTCTGCCAATGCGTAGTGGGTAGTTCAAAACAGGCATTTTGAAGTTTACCTATGTCATTCTCCACTATGGAAGCCCTTATACCCATCATAAACAAACTCCAGGATGTCTTCCATTCAGTCGGTACAGATATCATACAGCTCCCACAGATAGCTGTTGTTGGATCTCAGAGCAGTGGGAAGAGTTCCGTGCTGGAGAGCCTGGTGGGCAGAGACCTGCTGCCACGCGGCTTTGGCATCGTCACGCGTCGGCCCCTCATCCTCCAGCTGATACATAACGACCTAGACAACCACCACCAGGGGGATGAGGCGAAGGAATGGGGCGAATTCCACCACAACAAAAATAAGATCTACACAGACTTTGACGAGATCAGGCAAGAAATCGAAGCAGAAACCGAACGGGTGTCGGGAAGCAACAAAGGGATCAGCAGCGAGCCCATTCACCTGAAGATCCACTCGCCCAAAGTGGTGAACCTGACGTTGCTGGATCTTCCGGGGCTTACCAAGGTCCCGGTGGGAGACCAACCCAAAGACATTGAGATCCAGATCCGAGAGCTCATCCTCAAGTACATCTCCAACCCCATCTGCATCATCCTGGCCATCACCCCCGCCAACACGGACATGGCCACGTCTGAGGCGCTCAAGGTGGCCCGCGATGTCGACCCCGACGGCAGGAGGACGCTAGCGGTGGTCACCAAGCTCGATCTGATGGACGCCGGCACAGACGCCATCGACATCCTCATGGGGAGGGTCATCCCCGTCAGACTGGGCCTCATCGGGGTTGTCAACAGGAGTCAGCAGGACATCAACAACAGGAAGTCGGTTTCGGATTCCATTCAGGACGAAGTCGCCTTCCTACAGAAGAAGTACCCCTCCATCGCAAACAGAAACGGAACCAAATACCTGGCCAAAGCGTTGAATCGGTTGCTCATGCATCACATTAGAGATTGTCTCCCCGAGCTGAAGACTCGACTCAACTTGCAGGCGGCGCATTATCAATCCCTGCTGAGCAGCTACGGAGAACCGGTAGAGGACAAGAGTGCCACCCTGCTTCAACTCATCACTAAGTTTTCCGCAGAGTACTGCCACACGATCGATGGCACGGCCAAGTACATCGAGACGACCGAGCTCTGTGGCGGAGCAAGAATCTGTTACATCTTCCATGAGACGTTCGGTCGCACGCTGGAGTGCGTCGACCCGCTAGGCGGCCTGACGCAGTTAGACGTGCTTACGGCGATCAGAAATGCGACGGGTCCAAGGCCGGCTTTGTTTGTGCCCGAAGTGTCGTTCGAGCTGCTGGTGAAGAGGCAGGTGAAGCGCCTGGAGGAGCCCAGCCTGCGTTGTGTGGAGCTGGTGCACGAGGAGATGCAGAGGATCATCCAGCACTGCAGCAACTACAGCACGCAGGAGTGGCTGAGGTTCCCCAAGCTCCACGATGCCATCGTGGAAGTGGTCACCTCCCTGCTCAGGAGAAGACTCCCGGTAACCAACAACATGGTCAACAACCTGATCGCCATCGAGCTCGCCTACATCAACACCAAACATCCGGATTTCGCCGACGCCTGCGTCGTCATGCACAGCAGTTTAGAGGAGCAGCGGCAGAACCCCCCGAGGGAGACACCCAACGAACGGGCGGTAGCAACGGGAGAAGTAACTGAAGGCTCCCAATGTGGCTCCCAAAGCTTTTCGGCCGCCAGCTTCACGGAGGGACGCGCAGGGAGCTGGCGGGGCATGCTGAAGACGCCGCAGGACAGCAACCTCCTACAGGTGCCAATGCCTGTCAAGCTGTCCGCTCGGGAGCTGCGCGACTGCGGGGTGATTGAGAGACTCATCAAGTCCTACTTCCTCATCGTGCGCAAGAACATCCAGGACAGCGTGCCCAAGGCGGTGATGCACTTCCTGGTCAACCACGTGAAGGACTGCCTGCAGAGTGAGCTGGTGGGTCAGCTGTACAAGTTGGACAAGCTGGATGATCTCCTGACGGAGTCGGACGACATGGCCCGCAAACGACGTGAGACCGAGGACATGGTCACGGTGCTGCGGAAAGATGGGAAGATGATAGCGGAGATTAGGGAAACTAATTTATGGTGAAGATCAGTGGTTCAGTTTTATGTACAATATGGCATTGAATTATATGAATGCTAGTACATATCAATACCTCCGCTGTCTTGCACAGTACCTTCGCTGTCTTGCATAGCACACCTCTTCTAGATTAATATAAATGTCATGTGTAATGAATAATAATTATACATTTCATTCCAAAAAGTTATCGCTAACAAATCATTGGCAATACAACTCACAGATAACCACAGTAAAACAATAATAAACTTCTTGACATTCATACTTGTCAAACAAACACCATGGATGGTGGATGGATTTACGAGGGATTTAATGATATAAATAGTGTATTTCATTTCACGAAGAAAGAAGAAAATACAGGTTTTAACTTAACAATGGGTCCCGAACTTCAAGCACGTTCGCTGCACATCACAGAGGCTCTGACTTGAGCATACTCCAAAATGTGCCTCAACTTCAAGTAGGCTACCTGGGTTTGTGCGTCACCGAGGATCCGTGTGGGGAGTAAAATAATAATGATTAAAAAAATATTTTAGAACCACAGCCTTGTACAGGACCACCTTCAGAAGCTGGTCTCTTCAACGTGGGACTAGAGATGAGGGCATGGTTGCACGACACTGAGTTGGTCATGTAGTTTTTACAGGACTTGGGGTATGGGTTATGTTGTGCAAGCTGCCAGTATGCCATATATTTATTTTTTCTCACTCCACATATTTAGCATGTTATCATATTGCACATGTTAAGCTTTTATTTTACAATTGAAGTCGATTTAGGCTGAAACCTTGCCTAACTTTGCAGTCATATGTCATAGATACAGTACGTTATGTCATAGATACAGTACGTTATGTCATAGATACAGTACGTTATCATAGAGTAGACCTGGGCCCTATACGGCCCGGGGGCCAAATGCGGTCCTTTGGCTGACTCTGACCGGCCCGTGAAAGGTTACTTGGAAATTTGCTACATAACAAATCATAGTTCTTTGTATGCTTGCTGCATGTGTGAAAGCAAAAAGGATAATGTCCCCGCACTGTAGCCTACAGTGCACAGTGGACCCACTTCTGAACTTGCAGGCAGTGACAGTCAGTACTGCAGCCTACCTGTTAATGTTGCTGATGATGATTTTACCAGTGTGATAATTGTACAATTAATGAACTACTCACCTAATGCCGCCGCCGTAGACGTAGAGGTTCCACCATGTTTAAAGTAATTCCAATTCCAAATAAATAAATAAATAAATACATATAGAAATTCTACTCAAGTACAGTAAATGTAAGTTACTCTCCACCACTGCTTGTTTGCTTGGACATCTTCTGAACAAATGAAAAGTGACAGCTGAGACCTTTCCTCTGGCGCACTCATCGATTTGTCCTCGCGGCACAAATTGGTGTTTAATAGAAAGTGCATCTAGAAGCCTGGCGGTGACTGGTCGTCATCGTTACCAACCAAACTGAAGTGAAATATGTGACTTAATGAAATCACCCCTTTCTTTTTTGTCCTTGTATGTGGGTTATTTTCGTAGCTGCTGGGCGAGGATCGATTTCAGGACATCGAGAAGATCAAGACTATTGGAAGCACCTACATGGCTGTGTCTGGTCTGTCTCCTGAGAAACAGGTGAGACGTACACACACACACACACACACACACACACACACACACACACACACACACACACACAACACACAAAAAAAATACAAGTTAACGAAACAAAAGGTAATTTTAAGTAAATAAAAGAGAGAATATTTTATTTGCCTTTATTAACACTTTCTCCGCTGACCATTAGATGGTGCTGTTGGCTCAGAGCAACACGGTTCTCAAGCTGCGTGGCCCTATTTTGAAGTGACACCAGGCGATGTTGTGTGCTTCCGGTTGCACGGAATCATTTCAGGGGTGCACGTTAGATGCATTCGTTGTGATCACAAGCGCTGAAACGGTTCCAATAGAAACGCTGCTTTAGATTGTACCACTAAAAGATAGACTGGATGAAAGAACATCACCAAAGCCGAAGGAAAGCGTTGCTATAGGAAGTCTGGGAGTATCTTTTTGTCAGGTGAAACCACCTGACTAATGAAAGCTCATGAAAACTAGACAACCTGTTCTAGCCCCAGTCATACTGACGGCCTAACCTGATTGGCTCCTCTGGCCAATGGGGCACCAAGCAACGCCAAAGCTGCCTGCCCTCTAGCCAATGGGAAGGGGAGAGGCAAATATCCCTGGCGGCCACGCAGGCTGCAGACAGAAGTGCAGAGCAACGTTAGCCTGACACTCGTTTCACTTCATTATTCAGGACATATTTTTTTAATGGTAGCGATTCAGGGCTGGAGCCAGGCTAGAGCAACGCAGCAGAGAAGCATGATCACAGTAACACTCACGGGGTGACGGGGAAGGAAGAGTATCGATGTATAACTAGTACTCGATATAACTTCAAACCAAATGCGGCAGAGCAGCCAATGTAAAGCCACAACAAAAAAGTGTCATTGAACCACGCACAGAATGTCAGAAATAAACACAAACAACAGCCGCAACGTGCGAGGTTGTGAGTTGTGACACACAAACGTACACATTACTAAAATAATAATCAGACTGGGGGGGGGGGGGTGAACAACGGAGACGCGCACGCAAACAACAGCCGCGAGGCGCAAACTTGTGACACACAAATATACACGTTACTAAAATAATAATCATACTAATATGGGGGGGAGAACAACAGAGACAGCGCTTCTTTCACCTGACAAATATCACTATGTGATCATTTATACTTAAATTAATAAATGCTATTTTCATGATCTTATGTCTTTTTAACTACTGACCTTTTATTCCCCTTTATGTTCAAAATTATATGCATACAATTGTGTCTGATATGTTATGACCTAAGTACCTGATTTCTGTCCTGCCTGTGAAGCACTTTGAACTGCAACTCTGTATGAAAGGTGCTATATAAATAAAGTTTAGGACACGGTTATTATTCTAAATCAATGTGTGGTGAGGTTGTAGGCAATACGTACCCAGCCCTGTAGTACAGTCAGTAAACACAGTAGTTTCAGTAGATATTGTCAATCTGCTTCCCCACAATAACAGAAAACAGACATACACCAGTATAGAGGCCTATAGGTACTGGAGTACTTGGTTTTGGAAATACTTATTCATTCAAAAATACTAAATATTTTTTTCATATTTTAAGTACTCAATGCATCAACCGAGCTGCCGAGCGTATAATATTAATACGTCTGTCTGTCTGTCTGTCTGTCTGTCTGTCTGTCTGTCTGTCTGTCTGTCTGTCTGTCTGTCTGTCTGTCTGTCTGTCTGTCTGTCTGTCTGTCTGTCTGTCTGTCAGCAATGTGAGGATAAGTGGGGTCACCTGTGTGCGCTGGCAGACTTTGCCATCGCACTCAACGAGAGCATCCAGGAGATCAACAAGCACTCCTTCAACAACTTTGAGCTCAGAATCGGTGAGACGGCACACTTCCTGTTCTTACCACTTCCTCTTTGGGGCGGCCACAGCCGAGTGGTCAGTGAGCCCGCCTGGGGAGCCAGAGCCCCTGGTGGTCAGTGAGCCCGCCTGGGGAGCCAGAGCCCCTGGTGGTCAGTGAGCCCGCCTGGGGAGCCAGAGCCCCTGGTGGTCAGTGAGCCCGCCTGGGGAGCCAGAGCCCCTGGTGGTCCCAAGTACCATTCCAGGCCAGGTCAGCAATGTATCTATGTGTGTCCCTGAGCAAGACCCTTTCTCCCTGAGTCCTAGTTGTTATAGGATGGGTAAAAATGAATTGAATCACCTATGTGCATATATGTATACTATATTACATATCTCTAGTTATAGGATGGGTAAATTAATTTCACCTATGTGCATATATACTATATTACATATCTCTAGTTTAGGATGGTTAAATGAATTTTTCTGTATGTGCATACAGTATATACTATATTACATATCTCTGCTGTTGGGAGGAAACCTCTTAACTCAAATCTTCATTTTTCAGGAAATGGAAAAACACATTTTACATTTTTCAGAAATTGAAGAAAACCTTATATTTTTGACCGAAAAAACCTCTTAACTCCACTGACAATGTATCTCCAAGTTTGATTATCACACACGCACGCACGCACGCACAGTCGCGCACACACACACACACACACACACACACACACACACACACACACCCTCTTTTAGTATCTGTCTCTCTCTCTCTCACTCACTTGTATGCACGGACACACACATACACACACCCTCTTTTAGTATCTGTCTGTCTCTCTCTCTCGCTCGCTCGCTCACTCACATGTACGTGCATGGGCACACACATACACGTACACGCACGTTTGTGTGTGTGTGTGTGTGTGTGTGTGTGTGTGTGTGTGTGTGTGTGTGTGTGTGCGTTCATTTTTTTAATCTTTCGCGCGGCTCTGAGGCTGAGCTGCAGTCAGTGCCCCCACAGAGCAGTGGAGTTAAGTGTTTCTACCGACAGTTTGAGGATCCAATGGAGTTCAGAGTTTCTTTCAGAAGTGCTTTTTGATACTTTCCATTGGTTCAATATGTTCATAACAACACACAGACGTAAAGGGTGTTCAGTTCAATATGTTCATAACAACACACAGACGTAAAGGGTGTTCAGTTCAATATGTTCATAACAACACACAGACGTAAAGGGTGTTCAGTTCAATATGTTCATAACAACACACAGACGTGAAGGGTGTTCAGTTCAATATGTTCATAACAACACACAGACGTAAAGGGTGTTCAGTTTAATATGTTCATAACAACACACAGACGTAAAGGGTGTTCAGTAGCATCGATTTATGAAAAAGGTTATGAGGTTTCCTCCCGACAGCAACGATATGACAAAAACACCCCAAAGGAGTGGGGACTATTCTTCCTGACATATAGAGCGTCGCAGTCCCGCCCCCTTTCAGAACGATGAGTGGCCCAGGAAATTATTCTCCATTCATTTTCTCCATAGGCTTTTCTTAAAGTATTTATTTAAAGACGGTTACACCGCAGACAAAGCCAACTCGGATTGTGACAAATCATGACAATAATTACAATGTTTTGGGCTTATCAAATAATTAATAAGAAGAAAAACAAAATAGTGTTGTATCCTGCCTTTATTTTCTTCTTTCAAATTAATTGATCGGCACAAAATATTGTGTTTGTTGTCACGATCCGAGTTGGCTTTGTCCGCGGCGTAACCGTCTTTATATAAATACTTTTTGAAAAGCCTATGGAGAAAATGAATGGAGAATCATTTCCTGGGCCACTCGTCGTTCTGAAAGGGGGTGGGACTGCGACGCTCTATAGCGGGGAAACAATGGAAATATATACCAGTAAAGTAAAAAAGCAACTCAAAGTTGTACTTTTGTAAAACAAAGGACACTAATCAAATACTTCTCTGTGGTTTCCATGGTTTTCCAGGCATGGCCCATGGTTCGGTGGTTGCAGGGGTGATCGGTGCCAAGAAGCCGCAGTACGACATCTGGGGGAAGACGGTGAACCTGGCTAGCAGGATGGACAGCACCGGAGTCAGTGGAAAAATACAGGTTCCTGTCTCTAGTTTTTACTTTTTATTTCTTTTCCCTTTTTTCCTTCTCTTTTTTGTATGGCTGATCAATTTAGGCATATAGCAGACACTCTGATCGGAAATATATATTTTATATCCACAAATAAATCATCAACCTCATTGATTAACTCCATTCTTTATAACTTTTATCATTAATTCCATTCTGGTTATATTTCATATACATGCAGTCTGGGGTAGTGTTGTGTCGGTCATGAACGAACGAACAAATCAAATGAACTAGTTATTTGTTGTGGACAAATTGCACCCGTTCACTTCTGTGAACGATCCGTTCAGGCCGTTCCTCTTTCCTCATTCTGCGAATCGTGTGAGCTGGAGGGCAGACTTTTTTGGGTTGTTTTTGGCACATTCCTGAGCCAATCACTAGTCTGTTGGCTTGTGTCTGGTGTAAATCTCAAGAAAGGTGTATTATGGTTTTTCATTTTCAGGTCATTAACGCTTTTCATGAGACAAAAATAAATCTAAAATGCAATTTATAGCCTATTATAAAATCCCAGGTTGATATAATACACAATCCTCTGTGATCACCAACTCACCAGAACATCTCACATTAAAAACGTTTGGATTGTCATGTTTGAAAGTATTCTACATGCAACACTGAGCCTGTAAGCTGTGTGATGCTAACGCGCTAACACCGTTAGCATGGTCTGTCTTGGTCAAATAAAAAACGGGCAATCTAGACTGTTACGACTCACCGAGTCTAGGACGGTTAAGAAGGCAAGGTGGTAAAATGCCAAAGGTGTTTTATTGCTTATTTCAGTGGCATACAAAATATGGTGAAACAATATATATATTTACAGGTATGTATTCAATATGAATTACAGAACATTTTCAAACAGGGATGACACACGGAGCAACTAAGGGAAATAATCAAAAGCATACTAAAACTAACCTCTTGAGTTTTAGACACACTAACCTAACAACCGAAAATAAAGTGACAACAGTGCCCTACCATTGCCTACTCTACTCTAATCTAACAAACTGTACAAAAAGCAGGCTTCCGTGGCCTGGTGCTCAGAACATATAAATACTACTGGTGACACAATAACCTCACGCATAGCAACTCTTGCTATGCGATGGTTCCATAAGATTACTCCGTGCGTTCTCTAGCCTGCTCCCCTCTGGAGACTGGCTGTTTGGACAGCGGCCGGGAATGATGCCTTCAGGACGCCTTTATGCCGTCAGGTGGGCGCAGGTGAGATGCGGGTTGGAGGAGCGAGGTGCGGAGCGGGCGACCAACAGCGGAGCGGCGGTAATGCTCCCCACCAATGGCTGCGCTGGCGGAGCTACATGCAGGGAGGGGTTAGGCAAAGGGACGCGCACTGTGCGCACCACGCAGGCAAGGACATACCTATAGGCCTGCGGCCGTAACATAGACACACAAGGTTACATGAGTTTATAATGTTACATTGTGTGTTTCTGTGGTAAACAACTCACGTTAGGTCTGCGCACACTGTACGTTGCTATGGCAACCTGTCATCAAATGCTGCTAACGTTGTGGTCACCACTGTTAGCATGTGTGCTATCAGGCAAAAGCTGAGATAGATATAAAACTACTGGCCAAAATGTCATACAAAACACAACACCTAAAATCGGAATGTTATTGTGACCTATTGAGCACAAACAGACCATCATGATTTGCTTGCTGGACCTATAATTAATTTATTTGCATTAAATTTCCACTCGCCCATCTAAATAAAAAGCAAGATGGGCGATTGTGAGACTGTGAAAAGTAGTGTGGGGGCGGGCCTGGTGGGCCTATGAGAAGACAGAGCAGTGTTGGCAGGTTTGCGAATTGTAAGCGAGTTGTAGTGTGTGTAAGTAGCGTGGTTAAAAGGCCTTGTTTCTGGCCCTGTTGGGGCAACAGCATATGTCCACCAGTTATGTTCAGGCAAAAGCTGAGATAGATAAACTACTGGCCAAAATGTCATACAAAACACAACACCTAAAATCGGAATGTTATTGTGACCTATTGAGCACAAACAGACCATCATGATTCTCTATAGGGAACCAGTGTTCCATCGCGGCTTTAACTTTTCGGTACGTCCTCCTCTCTCTCTGCAGTTGCCCGAGGAGACATACCTCATCCTGAAGGAGCGCGGCTTGAACTTCGAGTACCGCGGCGAGATCTACGTCAAGGGCATCAGCGAGCAGGAGGGCAAGATCCGCACCCACTTCCTGTGCGGCCGCGTGCAGCCCAACCCGCTCATGGCGCAGCCACGGCGCGGCGCCGGCCAGTACTCGCTGGCCGCCGTGGTGCTGGGCCTGGTGCAGTCGCTCAACCGGCAGAAGCAGAAGCAGATCCTCAACGACAACAACAACTCTGGCATCATGAAGGCCCACCACCACCACCACCACCACTACAACCGCAGGACGTTACTGGCTCCGGCCAGCAGCAGCTCCACCGAGGGCGTGGCGGGGGGGGGAGGGGGCGGAGGGGGAGCGGGAGCGGGAGCGGGAGTGGGAATGGCTGTTGGAGGTGGAGGTGGACACCAAGGAGAAACACTGGTGGATAAGACGGAACTGGCCTGAAAACAAGAAAATATATATATACATATGAAATGTTCGGAGAGGAGGAGGTAGAGAACTTCTTCCTTCTCGTGGTTCTCGACGTTGGGGTCGGGGGACCCTTCATAACCGGTCTGTTACTCTGAGTAATACATTTTACAGTGTAGATTGCGGTCCCAAAAGAAATACATAAATAAATAATAAATACATTGGCCTAATGCATATCAAACTGGGAGTTACTGAACTAAACTTTACTAGAACCCCCATCTACACTGTAAAGTGCTCAGTTCTGCCTTAACTCTGATAGTGTACACACAGACGGGGCTACAAATGTGTACACTCTCAAAATTAAAGACCCATTAATGGTCCTCTTGGACTCCCGGTGGTCCACAGACCCATATTGACAACGTGGACGGACACACTGGAGGATTGGCTGGACCGCCTGAACACACATCGTCTGTGACCTCCCCCACCGCTGTAGCTCCTCCCTGTATGTGACCTCCCCCTCCGCTGTAGCTCCTCCCTGTATGTGACCTCCCCCTCCGCTGTAGCTCCTCCCTGTATGTGACCTCCCCCTCCGCTGTAGCTCCTCCCTTTATGTGACCTCCCCCTCCGCTGTAGCTCCTCCCTTTATGTGACCTCCCCCTCCGCTGTAGCTCCTCCCTGTATGTGACCTCCCCCTCCGCTGTAGCTCCTCCCTTTATGTGACCTCCCCCTCCGCTGTAGCTCCTCCCTTTATGTGACCTCCGCTGTAGCTCCTCCCTGTATGTGACCTCCCCCTCCGCTGTAGCTCCTCCCTGTATGTGACCTCCCCCTCCGCTGTAGCTCCTCCCTTTATGTGACCTCCCCCTCCGCTGTAGCTCCTCCCTTTATGTGACCTCCCCCTCCGCTGTAGCTCCTCCCTGTATGTGACCTCCCCCACCGCTGTAGCTCCGGGATGAGGTGGCGCCGCGTTAAGATCCCAATGACGGCGGGACTGGCAAAACATTTTATTTTTGTGACCACTTAAACCCCATGCGTCTGTATTGTGGGGAAGGCAGAAAATAGCAGATCGACAGCGCGTTGTCAGTTTGTCGATCAGCTATTTTCAACAAAAGTCTTCCCCGCAATAGCAGAAAACAGAAAATACACTAATATAGAGCCCTGGCCCCTGAGGAAGTGGTTAAGGCCGTGACACACTGAAAGCGTCACTGACGCTTTCACTAATAATAGTAAAAGAGGTTACTTGAACACCTCCAGTGTGGCTGCTATACTCACGGATATGAAACATCAAGCTGACGTTAAAATGTACTAATTTATCATTATATCCAAAGAGTAAGACAATATAAAACAAAGAAAGAAATATCCAAACACAGGCGTTATCAAATATAGCTCAATATCATAAATGAGCCAACCATAACTGACTATATCGCCACAACTGGATAACGTAAACAATGTTTGATAACGCTTGGTTCTGATGCTTGCAGTGTGTCAAGATCTTTAACTTTTTCTTTCTTTTTTTCTGAACGTGGTATAACAAATGTAAAGGCAGACGTGACATGCTACAGATGTCTGTAGTTCATAAACAGAAATTATCGGCAGGTTGGGACCTTTAAAATCGGGTAGCCTGCAGTGATTTATTTTTAGCATTGAGGCACATTCTGAACTACCTTCACATTTTGATTGATTATGATGTTTAGAAAAAAGGTGTTTAGAAAAAATACTTTTACATTTACGCTGGTCCCACCCTCAGTTGGATCTTAAAGGTCTACTCCGCCAAGAATCATGTCTGTGTGTGTGTGTGTGTGTGTGTGTGTGTGTGTGTGTGTGTGTGTGTGTGTGTGTGTGTGTGTGTGTGTGTGTGTGTGTTTAATGGTTTTCAATCAAAACATCAACATACTGGTGGTTCTTTACATTCTGCATACCTCTAAAGCATTATTATGAATATGGATCACTCAAATCTGGCTCTCAGATTTCCACTTCCTGACAACTGACAGCTAAATGCAGCATTATGCAAGGAGGATGTATGCATGGCCTCTGAGTGAAACAACGAGAAACAAGCGCTCCCCCGCAACCCAACACCACCATGCGCCACTTCAACGAGGAAGTGACTGCCTTGTTGTTTTCGTCGGCACGTTTGGTGTATTTACATTCTCTTGGATTACATTACCTATTGTTCTGGGAGGAATAAGCATAATGAAGAATTCATAGGATATGGAATACTAAAGCGTAATTGATGCTCCGTCGCGCTATTGGTGCAGAGAATAGGAGGCCTACAAGCGCACAATGCGTCACGGATGCAACACTTTGTGAGCTTGTAGGTTGGCATGATCGCTCGACGAAGTATGCATCGGGCTTAACCACTTAAACCCCATTCAGCATCCGTATTGTGGGAAAAGCATTCAATCGACAAGCTCACACTTTTTTCGCTATTTTCTGCAAAAGCTCCCCCCCCCCCCCCCTAGCAGGCCTATAAAGCCCTGAGGGACTCCAGTCAACCATATGGGGTGTAAGTGGTTAAACGAGGGCAATGATATAGCAAAGGCAAGATGATGTATACGCTTTGGGAGGGAAAGGGAAATACTTCATGTACAATTTATTTTACAGAGATTGATGTTATGACGATTTTAGACCACACATTGGAACCTGTGGAGTGAGAGACTTTTAACGTGTGGAGTGGGGACTTTAACGTGTGGAGTGGGGACTTTAACGTGTGGAGTGGGGACTACAGCGCATGGGGAGGTCACAGACTAGGGCTTATATCCTTCCGTTAAGGAGACACAGGAGACGGCGAGAGAGGAAGGAAGAGAGGGAGGAGATCAAACGGAAAGTGAACCAAGCCTCTCCCTCGTGGGTCTTGAGAGTGTACATTTTTTTACACTGTCAGAGTTAAATGAACACATGATTTTACAGTGTCGATTGGGTTCCCAGAGTTTAACCAATTAAACCCCAGGATCAATATTGCCGTGAAAATTTCATAGAAAATAGCAGGTCGAAAACGTATCTTGAGCGAAAACACAACGTGGGGTTTCAGTCATTTTAAAAATCGTTTTAAAAATCAAATGATGGTTTCGGGGCTAATGCAATATCAAACTGGGAGTCCTTGAAATAAAATGTAAAAAAAAAAAAAAAAAAGTTAAGAATCACTGAACCAAACTAGTTTAGTTCAGTGAACCCCAATCTATTCTAAACTGTGAAATCCTCAGTGCTTATTCAACTCCAAGACTGTGTAAGCTACACAGACTGGTGGGCTACGAATGTGTACGCTATCAGAGTTTACAGATCCCGATAGAGTCCATTTGGACTCTCGGACCCCATGCATGTTGAGAATCAGTGCGTTAGGAGACAACAGCTGGGAAGAAGAGAGGAGAGGAGAGGAAGGGGAGGGGCATCGAAACAGAACCGATCTCCGAACTGATTGAGTAGGAGGCGAGTGGAGAGAGGAGTGAGGAAGCACCTCCTACTCTGTCTGCTCGCCACCAATTGGTCCGTTAACCCTTCCAGACTGTCCAGTGTCTCCCCTCGCACTGACCAATCCCCCGGACCCTCAAGCCTCAAACTTTAAAACCGACCAATCCCCCTGCTGCTCATGTCCCTGGCCCACCCTCAATGCCGACCCCCATCCTTGCCCCCCCCCCCCCCCCCCTCCATATCAACATTTCTTTTTTCTATTTCTTTTATATCGAAGAACACAATAAAGGGGTTTAATTTTTTATACACACCCGTCTGCTCGTCTCTTTCTTTGTCAAGAATGCAGTTACCACTTCACCCATGTTCAACATACAGTAGCATACAGATCAAATATATATGAACATTATTCCATTAAACATGAACAGTAGCATGTAGTTATATATTAAATATACAGTTATTCATTATATGCAATATTGTAGAATGAGTTATTGATTCTATTCTAATACAGTAATAACCATTAACTGCTATGTATACAGAGGAACAAGTAGTACCTCTGTTTTGTCACAAGATGGAACACTTTCCTAACAATTTGTGTGGTCTCCTGACCTGCAGAGAGACAGTCTGAAATCAAAGTGTAAACTCAAGTATTTGCTTAAAAATAGCATGCTTAGGCAAAGACCACAGATCTACAAGCTCATGTGTTGGAGTGCAAGTGGTAAGAAAAAGTGACATGTTTAAGAGTGTTAAGCATATACGTGTCTCTGTTGGATGGAAACTGTTACTTTTCAGGATTCAAATTAAAAAACAATGAAAGTAGCAAATGTACAAGCTCAAAATATGATACTTTGTGCCACATTTGGAGCTTGTAGATCTACTACTTTTGTGTGACATTGTTAGTATGGTCAAGACAAGTTGAACTACTTTGAGTAAGTATAAGCAAGTACTCCAGTACTGTAATGAACTCAAGTCAAATTTTAGGAGGTGAGGTGAGTGCTATAGGCAGGGCGCCAGGGCAAGATTCACTTCTAGTAATTTTTACTAGTTAACTAGTAATAGGAAGACAGAGGGACGGTCACGTCATGTGGGTCAATACATCATCATCGAGTAGGGTCTGTACTTTGAAAATACTATTTCTTCAGTACAACAGTTTTTTCTAGATATTATTCTAAAGTGTCATAGTGTCATACTAAATCAGTGGCATACATACAGTACACAATTTGCCACGGACAAGGCCAATCTTGCCACAGACATGCCCGTGTAGGTAGTATAGGACATATACCCTCCCAGTTGTCACCTAATTCTAGACAACAATAAAAGCTCTCGTAGCCTGTAGATTTTAATGAGAAAAATCAGTTTGAGGCTAAATGAAGGTCCGGTAGATTGCTGACTACAAAACAATACTACAACATGATGTAGGGATATCATCCACTCCCGACCGGTTCATGAACCTGAAATGGAATGATGCCCAGGCTAGCGAAGAGCTCATTTCAAAAAGGGGATCTGCCTCTCCTGTCTCTACTCTCCAGGCTCTCCCTGAAGCCTTGATGAGCCTGAGTGTTATCACCTGTGAGTACCAGATGAACTAGGTTGGCTAATGAGCTCATACACTATAAAACTGGGTTGTGTGTGAAAATGTATTTTCTTGAGTTTTACTTGATGTGGCAGGTTCTCTGTCAGGTCCTGTGGTGGTTTAGTTTCTAGAGCAGTGGTTCTCAAAGTGTGGGTTATTGGACTTCAAAAATAGTAGATATACCAGCTCATAGCATGTTATGTGATGTGCTATGAGGTCGTACCGTCGTACGTCTGCTATTTTTGAAGATCTCAAACAAAAATGCCTGTTAGCTTGTAGATCATCCATTTGTCACAAGACACTTTGATGAAAAGAAAATGAACACAAATCGTCCTTCATGGGGGTTCTTGGACTGGTATCTTTTCAGCTATGGGTCCGTGGCCATGGCATGTACAATCAATCTGGGGGTCATAGACCCTTTTCTAGTGTCCAATATTTTAAGTGTTTAAAAAAAGAAAACACTGCATGATGCATTTATGATAAATAAAGTGAATTCACAGGTCATGTTCCTCCAAACAACTGATTTTAATTATACAGGGCTACTTTGTTTTGAATTATTGAATATCATTCAAGATGATGTCCAGGCGGTGGTTTACTCGTTTGAAACTTAGTCTGTACACTAAAGCATGACATGTATCTGAAAACATGTTAGGTTAGAAATAAGCAATGTAGTAACATAAACATGCTTCACACACTCAAAGCACAAAGTGCAATTGTTTCATTGTGAATATAGATGACAAGGAACAGTTTACTCAGCAGCAGTGATCGCCTCAATAGAGTTGTCAGCATCAACATAATATTAAATTACTGACTATTAACATGGCTTATAGTACATAGCTTATATCAAAACAACTATCAAATACACATTCTAACCACCTCCAACAAACTGGCAAAATGTAATATAATTACATCAAAAGAAAAATACCAAAGCTATCAAAATTATCTTAAAAAAATGGGCTTAGATCTTTACAGTTTTGGTTTCACTGTATTGAGTTCAGAGAATCCAAAACATTTGATTAAACACGCCACATTCTCACATCACATTGTGGGCTTGTAGATCTGCTATACTAACTAGATTCATGTTGAAGTATGAAAGGCTGGGTTCCGCTTTCTAGCGGCCTTTTCAGACGGGGAGCAACTCGCAAGTGAGTAGTGACTAGTGACGCAGGCATTGTCGCTTGGATCAGCGACGTGTCTGCTCGTGACTGTGAGGGGTGTGGGACACGTAGTGTGAAAAAATGTAAACCACAATCCAGGTGTAGTCGCCCGCTTGTAATCACCCCTCAACTTCTCCACACGTCCCAAATAAACGCACACCTTTCATTGAAAATGAATTACTAAGGCACTCCGTCTCTCCCGTCTGAAACTATCAGAAAGACCCGTTTGGTTTAATGACTATAGACTGTGTACCGATTTGTGTGATGTTTGGATCACGTATTGGACAATAACATGTCCATATATGGTTTTGTCAGGTTGACACAGGAAGTGATTCTTTTTTATCATCAGCAGAGCCAGCATTGATGATGTTGTCATGGCAACTGCCTCCTCCTCCTCCACCTCATCGGCAACTGTGGTTTCCAGGAGCGCTAAGATGGAGGAGGGTACCATCTGCTAGAGAGAGAGAGAGAGAGAGAGAGAGAGAGAGAGAGAGAGAGAGAGAGAGAGAACTTTCCTACTCATCTCCCTGTCAGCTGTCCGTCAATCTACGGTCATCGCAGTGTTTCTCATCTCCTTTTCATTTTTAAGGACCCCAGTTTAATAATAGTTTTTATTTTAAAATAATAATAATTACATTCCAATGAAGGTGACTAATGTTGTGATTTAAAAAGCTTCCCTTCGTCAACATATACCTATAATGATGTCCGGCGTCGTAAAGGCGCTAGTTGATTACGTTCAAGAAATGTGACATAACAGACAAGCGACAACAATCTAAACAAATACATGCATGCATGCATCTCAGCTCGCCCTCTACACCGTAGCACACATGCTGAACTATTGTTTTATTTCCATTATACCCCTTGCCACTCAGACTCTTCATTCATCAAAATGCAATTCTCATGCTCTGTAATGGCGTATGCTGTATGGCGACAGTGGCACTCGGGTCTCGCTGCAAGTGACGTTTTGGACAGTGTCATATGCGACTTGGGTGGATCTGAGATGGATCTTTAGAAATCGGATTTGAATTTCAAACCACCCCTGAATGTGTCTCAACTAAGTCGGATTTGTAAAAATCGGATTCCATGTGACTTGTTTGTGTTCAGACCTCATAAAACAAATCGGATTCCAATCTGGAAATGGCACAGATCTGATTTAGGCTGGATTTGGATGCCAGTCTAAATGGGGGCAAAGTCACTTGTTGGAGCGCATAGTAAAAATAAATAAAAATAAAAATAAAATAGGTAATATCATTACCTGTAGCCTATTTTTTATTATTTCATTTTGTTTGACTGTTGAAATAAAGCAGTTTTTTTTTTAGGAAAGTTCCACATGGTTTCCTGCCTCCTCGTTCCCTCTCTCCTCGTCTCCTTTGTCCTTGTTGACCCATTTGGGGTCGCAGTCGCGCAGGTGCAAACTGCTGGCCAATCAGAACAACAGCCATGCCCGGGGGGCTAGTTGCCTAGCAACAGGCAGCAAGCCACCTTGCTTTGCGGAGGGGCTTTATGTAACATGGCGTGTGTGCATGTGTGTGCGTGTGTGTGTGTGTGTGTGTGTGTGTGTGTGTGTGTGTGTGTGTGTGTGTGTGTGTGTGTGTGTGTGTGTGTGTGTGTGTGTGTCTGAGAGAGGGGGGGGGGGGGGGGGGGGGGCTGATGGCAGAATATAGGACGACAGCTTCGGGTGGGGGGGGGGGCTGTGTGTGTGTGTGTGTGTGTGTGTGTGTGTGTGTGTGTGTGTGTGGACTAGGCCTATTATAAATAGAAAAAGATATAGTTTGAATGTTTCAGCTTCCAGATTCACTGTAACAGCATGAGCTAAGCGTGTGAAATATTAAACACACACACACACACACACACACACACACACACACACACACAGAGGCACACGCACGCACACAGGCACACGTACACACGCATGCAAGCACGCACGCATGCACACACGCACACATGTACGTTTACAATATCATACTTGTGAGGACATCAACGTTTTTGTGTGTGTTCAGCTCTTGGTGTATATGACACGAACATATAACAAAGTATAAATCAGCCATAACTTGTTCCTCAAACCCTAAACCTAACCTGTAGGCCTACATCGTTTCTGTCGTTTATTTTATTTTATTCGTAAATTAACACAATATACTTGATCATACATGATACTACAGTCACTACAGGCACTTGGTGGGCCTTGAGGACATTGCAAGTAACTGGCAAAACACTACGATCTTAATGATAATATTAACATTAATATTAAACAACTATTGCTCTAGACCCCATTCTTTCCTCAATCTTCGACACCAGTGAATGTACAGTAATGCATTGCAAAGTGCTTTCTAGTTACTGGGTTCACATACATATGGCCCTGGTTGGGCCAGCATTATCTCCTCTTTCTCTCTCTAAATCTGTTTATGCTTCTGCCAGCTGTCTCTTGACATAACAGTCATCTTCAACATGCACCTGCAACGTCTTGTATAAGCTGCCGTGACGTCACACACAACCATGCCATGCATGATTAACAACCATAACCCATTTACACAGGCCTTCTGATCTGCATACATCTATCTATTACAGTAAGCAGCATGAAGAATAATGGCACGTACACTCTGTGTCGTGTTCTGTGCAGTATAGTTCTCAAACTTTGTAACGTCAAGTACCCCTAAACTGACTTTTAATTTCAATGACCCCCGGTTTGATATGCATTTGGATATGGACCCCCCATTTCATGGCATTTCTGTCTCATGGTACTCCAATTTATATTGTCTAAAACAATGTTAGTTTAACTGAGAGTGTACAAATGGAACCAAATTGACCCATTTTGTTCCATTTGTACACTCTGAGTTACATACCATAAGTGTCCATTTGGTTCCTAACAATCTATCATTCAGCTGGGGACCACCTGGAACTCCCTCAAGGACCCCTGGGGGTCCTCTGACCCCCCTTTGAGAACAACTGTTGTAATGCATTCCTGTTGTGATTTCTTATGTTCCTTGTGTTTCTTATAGTTTTAGTTTTGCTTCACACTTGTGCACTTTTACTTTGTAGTAAAGCTTAGTGTCTCCTGTTTCCCTCTGTTGCTGCTGTTACCTGTCTTGTCTCACCTGGCTTGTGATTAGCCAGAGTCTTTGCACCTGTGTCCTTTTAGTTGTAGCCTATCCCTGTGTTGATTGTAGTTATGTTCACCTGTGTCCAGTTACCTTGTGTGTATTTATAGCCCCATGTTCCCAGTACCTCCTTGACAGTTCTTCTTGCCTAGTTGCTTGTGTTTTGCCCTAGTTCTTTTTTTCTTCGATTCCTGCCATTGATGATTCAGAATTGCCTCGCTAATATCTAACGAGTAGTAGATTACATGTCGCTAGGCAACACTTGCTTCTGCTGTGGTCTGTCCATGAGAAATCCTGTTTTTTGAGAAATTAATTTTGGGTCTTCAAAGTAAAAGACCCCTGTGTTGACACAATGCCCCCCCCCCCCACACACACACACACACACACACACTATTAAAATTGAAACATATGTAGAACTCCATATTTGGGAAAATACTGATATCATCAATAATTATGTCAGTATACTTTGAGTGCAGTCCTCTGGCCTCTTTATATTTATGCTTCAGTTCACCTCAGGCAGTATCCAATTCACTTTCTAGATGAGAGTATCTGTTTCTCCTTCAATGTTCTATCTGCTGATTCTTTCTTATACTCACTTTTGTTTGCCAATATCTTTTATCCCATTGTCTATGTTTGACTCAAAGGCTTTGTATCTCTTTAAATAACCTTGGATTTAAAAATAAATACACTGATCAGCACTTGTTATCCTCCTACAGAATGTTGTTACAGAGCACTACCTCGAAAGTGGACAACACCCCAGGCGTCCACCACGCTGCCTGCGAGCAGGGCCGCTTCATTGGCAAGCACCACAAACAGCTGACGTTGGTGGACAAGCACCTGACCCTGGTGGACAAGCACCTGACTCAGGCCCGTCAACTCCACCGCATCAATGCCACCATAGAAGGTCCACAACGCTCCGAATCCACAGAGGCCCAAAGTGCCGATCACCCAGCCAGTCTGCCCGCTCATCCACCCATCCCCATTTCTGCACCTACCGCCACTGACACCAGGTTAGCGCTCCCGGAGAAATATGACGGCACGCCATCCAAGTGTAAGGGCTTTCTGCTGCAGTGCTCCCTGTACTTCGCCCACCAGTCTGGAGCAGCCATGTCCGAAGCCTTCAAAGTGGCCACGGTCGTCTCTCTCCTGAGCGGCCGGGCTTTGGAGTGGGCCACTGCCGTCTGGGAGAAAGGCGGGCCCGAGGTCAGGTCCTACAATGTGTTCCTGGATCTGTTCCGGGCGGTTTTTGACCATCCGTCTGAACCCCTCAGAGAGGGAGAACAGCTCCTGCAACTCCGGCAGGGTTCCCGCACCACCGCCGCCGAATACGCCCTCTCCTTCCGCACCTTGGCCGTGACCAGTGGCTGGAACGAGGCAGCGCTGCACGCCGTCTTCCGAAGGGGGTTGCGTCGAGAGCTCCAGACAGAGTTGGCCCTGCGCGGCGACAACCTTTCCCTGGATGCTTTCATTGCCATGGCGATCCGCCTGGATTACCTCCTCAGAGAGAGCCATTGCCCCCCTTCGTTTCCGACAGCCTCAGCCAGCTCTGAGGTTGTTCGCTCCAAGCCTGTGTCGGCGGCCCACGCCCGTCTCCCTTTGACCGAGCGGCGTCGCAGAGAACAGCTGGGGCTCTGCAGATACTGCGGCGCAGAGGATCACCAGTTACAGACCTGTCCCGTGAGACCCGCCAGAGGCACGGCTCTGAGACTGGATCACCAGTTACAGGCCTGTCCCGTGAGGCCCGCCAGAGGCACGGCTCTCAGACTGGATCACCAGTTACAGACCTGTCCCGTGAGACCCGCGAGAGGCACGGCTCTGAGACTTTCGGATCTTACTTCCGGAGGAGGGAGCAACCTACCATCCACTGTTTCTAGCAAATCCTTTCTGGTTCCGATTTCTCTTTACGGCTGCTCCAAAAGCGGTGTCACCTCGGCGTTAGTGGACTCCGGTGCCATGGGCAACCTGATGGACGAGGACCTGGCGAGGTCTCTGCACCTTCCAATTCACCCTCTCACCGCGCCCGTCCTCTTCCAAGCCCTTGGTGGAAAACATGTGACCATTACGCACATCACCGACCCGCTCACCATCACCATCGGCGCCGTGCACCGCGAGAGCATCCCGCTCCTTGTTATCAAAGCACCGGTCCACCAGATCGTCCTGGGCCTCCCATGGCTCCAACGTCACGATCCCACCATCTCCTGGACAAGGATGGAGATCACGGCCTGGTCGAGCCACTGCCGGTTGACCTGCCTTTCCCTACCCTTCGCACAAAGTCAGAACTTTGTCTGAGTTGCATACCCAATTGCATTTACAAATAGAACCGCACAGGGTCCATTTTGGTTATTGATTGGTAGCGTGTGTGTGTGTGTGTGTGTGTGTGTGTGTGTGTGCGTGTGCGTGTGCGTGTGTGTGTGTGTGTGTGTGTGTGTGTGTGTGTGCGTGTGCGTGTGCGTGTGCGTGTGCGCATGCACACACACCACTGGCGGTCCCCAAACCCTATGTTGAGTAATTATTTGTAATCTCGGGGATCCCCAAATTATAAATTGGACCAGGTCCACAAAATGGAGGTCCCTGAGATTACTAACAATTGTATAAATTATTCATATTATATTATTTATATTGAAGTCTAACTAGTTCAGTTGGAACTCGGAAGTGAGATTCTAGTTCCTGAGAAGATGGCAAAGATAAGGAAAAACTATTGTCATACTCGCCAAAGTTCTGACCCTTGCCCCCTTCCTGCATTGTGGTGATGGACCATGTTCTGAGACTCGCAATCAGTGGCAGGGAAGACAAAGGTTCACGTTGGCCCAGAGGAAGACTAGGCAATACATCCCATCATGTTCACTGACCTCAACTATGCAGATGACATTGACTTGAACACAGCAGAGAAGGGAAGGACAATTACTACTTGCAGTAGAAATGGAGTGCAGGCCTCAAGACCAAGCACAAAACTAAAGGTAATGGAATTTGACATGGAGGACAAAACCTTTGCTACTGCCAGCTTAACGTCGTCGAGGACTTCAAATATCTCAGTGCCTGGACCAGTGGAATCAGTACTGCTGTACGGGGCTGAGACATGGACGCTCAGAGGCCTCTTACAGGTCACAGACAAGGTCAGAGAGAGAAGGGTGAGGATGTTTTGGCACAATGTCAGGCACCAGGAATGTAGAGAGCATGCTGACACTGTATGGTGGGTGCCAACTGCCAACCCCAAGGCACAGCTAAGAGGGGAAGGAGGTCTTGTTTTGTAATAAAAACCCCTGTTCACTTTTTTTTTCTTTAGTACATTATTTCCTTTAAATGGACCTGCACATAAATCGGAATGCCAGAAAAGAATGTCCTGACTATCTCGGCAAATTTTTGGTGGCGTCGCACGGCCAATCAGAGCGCTGCGTATGTCGGTGGCCCCCTCGACCGATTGGATTGGCTCCGTATCTTGGTGGCGTTGCTCTGCCAATCAGGGATTCAGTAAATGTTGTGCGCTGCATTTCTAGTTAACATGTGGTTGTCTATGTTAGGCTCACACTGTGTCAAGAGTGTAGTCAATGCATCAATGCATGCTGAGGCATCAAGGAAAGGCAATACAATTGTATGTGTAGGCCTATAGCACATGTCAACAACAAGGCAATTCAATGTGCTTTATGCAAAACAATCAAATTAAAGGAAACAACTACACAATTACATTAGGATGCAATAAAACAAAATATAAAATACAGTTATGTGCATAAAAAACTAAATGCTGCATCTCCATGTTTATTGTTTGTCCAGGTTTAATGTTTGTCTTTAGTTCAATGTTTGTTTTGTAATCAGAAAGTGGATCATCATGTGTCATTTACGTCATTGTCTCTTTATTGTTAATGGCATTTAATGTTTGTGTTGGCACCGTTTGTTTTACTGTACTTCACCATTACATCACCATATCAACATTTGTTAGACTTTAATATATTAGCACCCCTCACTTCACACGGGTGTGATTTTTGGTTCTGGAGACAGAATGGTCAAATTTGGTCAGTCTAACATTTAGATCGGCAAGGAAAATGTAATTTTACCAAACTTAAGTGTACACCATCAGCTACTGTCACATTGAATGTAATGTCTACCCATGCAGCTGTTTCACAAATGGCTGATCCACACATGCACAAGCTTTGTTGATCTTTGCTGCATTATAGCACCCCTCCACTGCTGTCTGTCAATGATGCGAAAAAGACTATCAGTGTTTTTAAAAGTAATATTTTAGCAAAGCCTTTTTTCCCCCTTTTTTTATACAATTCATTCATTCATTCTTTCTTTTTTTTCTTTTTTTTCGACAAATTTAAAACGTGTAGTCATCACCAAGCCATTTTTGCCAACAAAAGCAGGAGTATTAGAAGGAGAGGGGGGTTGCTAGCCACTTCTTTGCATACTTTGGGAATTATACATCTGTCCAACTCATCCCACCCTTGCCAAACAACACACTTGTGCAGATAAGTAAAACATTTGAACCAAATTGCCCCGGGATATACTGTACTGTACTGTATGTGCAATCAAACTGCAGAGCCCGCTATCCAGAGATGTGCAAGTTACATAATGAAAAAGCACAGCCATGTGAAGCGTGGGGCGCCCTTATCATTTGACATGAAATAGACACTAAGTATGTCAGACCCTGTCTCCATTCATTGTCAATAGGAATTTAATGTTTGTGTAGGACAAAGTTAGTGGACATTGGACAAACACCAAAAGCTGGATATAGGAGGGGCCCCTCAAAAAACAAATGACATAGGCTACTTGAATGCCCTACTGTAAATGAAAATGGTTATGAAACGTGGCTACTCATGTATTCACACGGGATCTAGATTTCTACTGTTACTGCTGCGGATATCTGCACATCAGAAAGTGGTTCTTGTTGTACTCCAGGTCAGCCAAGGAAGCCTGGTGAAACTACAGGGTCAGGATGCAGATGGAGCCGTGCTTGCCCTAAAGCACATCATATGGCTCCACCCCCCACAGCATCCACACCAGACGAAACACAGTTTAACGCTAAGACCACTTGGATTGACCATGGGAGAGAGGTTGATGCGTATGCACCGGTAGGGTCAGAACCGTCATCGGCCTGTCAGAGTACCAGTGGTGCTCACTGAGTCCTGGAGACATTCCTGCAGGGACAACTGGAGCCGCTGGTCATTAAAGGCTAAGACCACTTTTTTAGAGATTTGGGTTGTTTTCTTCGCCAGTACAGACACAAAACTCCATGGTGCAGAAACTCACCTCTCTCTCGTGTCCTAAAACAAACAGAACAAACTTCCAGAGGAAGTGGTCCAGGGAAAATGTGAGTTCCCAGAGGTTTTCGCTACTAGTGGGCGGCGACTCATTAAGTCTTCTGCAGACGTGAGCGACGCCTAATGGACCTTTAACCAGTATCATTTAACTCTGTCAGACTGTGTAATGTACTTTTAAACGGAATCCTTTATCGCTATCAGACTGTGTTTTAAACAGAGTACATTAAGGCTGTCAGCCTGTGTACTGGCTCTGTCCTGCTGATGGATCTAAATTTGGAAGGAAAGCAAGCGATGGGACAATGAGTTCACAAGCTAAGTAACAAATTCACTTAGTTTAACTGAGGTACTTTTATTATATTTGAGTATTTCCATTCCATCATACTTTATACTTCTATACTACAAATATTGTACTTTTTACTCCACCAGAATTACAGCTTTAGTTAATTTATCTGGATTTGGATTTATTGTGAGAGTTCTCTTACATACCGGAACATCTGCATTAAAAGGGCATTGGTGGCCATTGGAACCCTGCATGACATGGACACCATCTCAATCCCCTGAACCACCTGATGACATCTGCTTCAAAACCGTTCAGCCAGAACAAAGAGTACACTGCTTTTTTATACTTTGAGAACGACTTCACCCATTTTCAACCTATATCTTCAAATAGTTGGTCCTCACTAATGCTCATGATAAAATGTTTTAAAAAAAGAAACAAAAAAAGAGACAATTACGTCTCCTCCGCCCCACCCTCTGGTGCTGCTGCCATATTGGTAGACTAAAAATGAAAATGACTGACAATAGCTGGAAGCCTGGATGTGAGGGGCAGTGATTTGGCCAATCACTGTTGACCCACCAACTGGAGAGTGTTGTGGTATTTACAAACCGCATGCTAATTTTTGAGAAATAGAAAGCCTGGAGTTTCTATAAGATTTGATTCCCCATCAACGATGTCACTGGTAGGCGGGTTTCTGAACTGTTCTCAGCCCCATGAGACAAAGACCAAGTAGACAAAAATGTTACCATATTATACTGTGCATTAGTGCAGACCTTATACTTATAACTTATATGAAGATACGTTGAAAATGGGGTGAAGTCCTTTAACCCATTTTGGGGCGGGAACCCCCTTTGGTGTTTTAAACATTATGTTATAATTTAGCTATTGAAAAATAGCAGATCTACAAGCTCATAGCGAGCCACCGAGTGTCGCGCTACGAGCTTGTAGGTCTGCTATTTTTTTAATCGTGAAAATATACATAGGGTTTTTCAGAAAACTGTCAGGATTTAGAAGGCATTTATTGTAGAATCGAGCTTTATTTTTTATTTTTATATAAACAAAAACATATTTTTACTCTGGTCTTGTAATGCTGACATTGTTTCTTCACTTTTACTCACTACAAATTTAGAATGCAGGCCTTTTACTTGCAATGTGGTATACATAAAGTAATAACTTCTTCCATCACTGCTGGTGATCTAAATTGGGAAGGAAAAGCAGGCGAGGGGACATCGAGTCCATGTAAAAAGTGACAGCTTATGAAAGAGACCAGAAGTGACAGATCTCCTTATAGTTACACTCCTGTGAAGAATCCAGAGAATCATTTGGAAGTGAAGAAATGGCCTCTAGTCTATTTACTCTAGTCTATTTAGGAAGTCTGTATGCTTCTGGTGCACTTGACAGTTAAACAGAGGGGGGATGACAGATGGATGAAGCTGTTAGCGGGGTTTGATTTGTAAAGAGAGATTGTTAAATAAGGCATTAATACAATGCACAATTTAGCAGACACTCTTGTCAGGAGCGACGTTTCAATATGCAGTATAGTCAGGGAAAGTTAGCAATGTGTGGCAAATCTGCAAAACAATGCTTACCACGTACTGGCTTTCTTCACAAATGTCTTCATGAAGGTGTCTATAGTCTACTATCACCTCTCAATTTGTTCCAAGCCAACTCTCTTGAGAAACTATGTGACAGCTAGCTGCTGAAAGTTGGGGTACCATTAACAACCTACTGTATAGGCCTAAGGCAAACATGTCTAAAGTTTAATTATGCTTTAAGTAGCATGTGATGTGTCAAATTAGGGGGTTTTCATGATTCTGAATCCATTGCAAGCATTAGTTTAGCACAAAACACACTCCTTGGACTAGATTTCGCCATAGCCACTTGCCCAATTGTGCCCAAATGTGCTGACCCCATCACATTTGTCCTGACCTCGATCATCACATTTGTGATGACGGCTATGACCGTTTTTAGCCGAAGGAGTGTTTAATTTAGATTATTATCTTAGAATCAACATTGCTGTACCTCAATGATCATTCCCATGTAATGCCATATGTGAATTAATCTGACAGACAACACAACTTCCTCTCTGCAGTTTATAGACAGAAATGGTTGAATTCTTCCACATAAGAAACTAAAATATATAATTTTATCTTCTACTCAGGCTTACAGTATGTGAACACCCCTTAAATTGCTTGATTCAGTATTTAGATACCGGTATTTGATATTAATTTTAGCTGACCCGTACGTCCCCTTCCTATACAAACCTATTGTAACTCCAAACTCCATTTTAACCATGTTAGATTTATCGAGAATGTTTCTGGTGACTCATACTGCCCTCCTAAGGGCCCATGCAGCTACACTGGGGATGGAATTGGCTCTGCAATGGCACGCTGCCGCTGTAATGTAATAGAACCTGGCTGCGGTGTGTATGTTGTGCGTAAGCTCCACACCCACACCTGATTTCTATTATTTTTTTTACGCAGGTGCTCTATTTTTCTGATTGTCCGCAGGGGTTAGCAGCCCTTTGCCTCGCCTTCAGAGGAAAAACACAGTAAATACAGAATACTGAATCACATGAATCTATGGTGTATTGTCAAGAGGAAGATGAGTGAATCTATGTTATATTGTCGAGAGGAAGATGAGAGACACCAGACCCAACCATACAGACGAGCTGAAAACCGATACCAACGCAAACCTGGGCTTCATTAAAACGTCAGCAGTGCCACAGGCTGATTGCCTCCATGCCATAGGCTACCACATTGATGAAGAAATGTGTTAAAAATTAACCAAAATCAAATATTGAGGCCATACATTAACGTACTTGTCATACGGTTGACTGATATTTATATTTTTATGTTGGGGACACCATGTCCTATACAATTAATGTAATGTTTCAATATAAAATGATAAAGTTTGTAAATTGAACTAGTGCATATAATCATTTGCAGCCTTTATGGTTGATTACCATTTTCATTAATTAGTGTCATATCTGCAGTATACACTTGCCTACCTCTCCTTCGGGCCCACATTAAAGCCCCCACATTCCACACCACATCCCTCCACACCCAAGTCTGAATCCGTTTGGCTTCAGGGCTTTCTAAACTAACTTAGCACAGGGTAGATATACAGTATAGAAATAAAGGCCGACAAAAACAAGCCAGACGTAGAGGAACTCTGTTCTTAGCTTTAAAACACTGTCTTAAATCCCCCCAGCCCACAGACCCTACGACTTGCGACCGCACACATCATAACGTGTTAACATTAATGCCAATGACCTGGTTCTATAGTTTTTGTGGTGCTTTTGGGGCGATTAAAGGGACATTTCACCGCTGGAAGAAACTGCAGTCACTCAATGTTAATAGTATCTGTAGTAGATAACAGTAGCACAATTTGAAACTTGCACCGTATGGCCAGAAAAATAATGAAGTCTGTGTGTTTCACTAGGGTTTGACGGGATTTCTGAATTCCTACAATGCCCATAATGCTTTAGTGCACTTCCCCTCATTGTGGAGAGGGAGGAGGCTGCATGGAGGTGTAGTCCAGGAAGGACACACGCACACACCTCCTTGGTAGTCCATCGTTGTCGAAGATGACGTAGCTTCCTTGTAATGTGAGTTTGGCAGCAACGATGCCACCGTAGATGACTATATTAAGCCCGATTCTGGCGCCACATACCATGCCACAGTGTGGACATGTGAGGCTTGGATCAGGAGGCTGAGGTGGTATACTATAACACACACACACACACACACACACACACACACACACACACACACACACACACACACACACACACACACACACACACACACACACACACACACACACACACACACAGCAGTATTAAGTAGCCTTGTTCATTCTATTCCCTACTGGTTATGAGACCAGCAGTCAGTGATGTGAATATTGACCGTGATATTGATTGGTGTGTGAGGTGATTGGTGACGTATTGATTATGAGCTGTTGTTGTAAACACACAATTTCTCAGGGTGACATCAACCTGACAGCTAATCAATAGAGAAGAGGTAAAAAGTTAATACTCGCAACTGTGTGTGTGTGTATGTGTGTGCGTGTGTGTGTGTGTGTGTGTGTGTGTGTGTGTGTGTGTGTGTGTGTGTGTGTGTGTGTGTGTGTGTGCGTGCGTGCGTGCATGCGTGCGTGTGTGCGTACGTAGAGTATGTATATAATTGTATAATTGTATATTGTATGCATAATTATATAATTTATTATGCCTATGTTGCACAATATTTTAGTTAGAACAGGTCCCAGCAACATTTAGCTGCTTGTATACTGTATTTAGTGTTTGTGACAAATAAAACCTTGTTGATTGTTGATCGGCGCATGATCATGATATTTAGACAACGGGGATGCAAAGCGTAAAAGGACACCTGTACCGCTCGGAAGATTTGACTAAAAAGCACGCTTCCGCTAGAGCCGCATTGCGCCTGGCGGAAGGCATAGGGCCCCAGCAGTCCCCCTTTTCTCTGCCAGGATCTGCTCTTAGCAACATTGTACCTTAAAGTCAAACAGTCTGGGTAAATAAGGGTTAATAATGTACATACTGTGTGTGCATGTGTTCTATACCTCTTTGTATGTGTGTGTGTGTGTGTGTGTGTGTGTGTGTGTGTGTGTGTGTGTGTGTGTGTGTGTGTGTGCATGTGTGTGTGTGTGTGTGTGTGTGTGTGTGTGTGTGTGTGTGTGTGTGTACTGTGTGCGTGCGTGCATGCGTGCATGCGTGTGTGCGTGTGTGTACCATCTCTCTCTCTCTCTCTCTCTCTCCACATGCATCCCCCCCACCCCTTCCCATCAGCTCTCTTATGGTGGCACAATGCTGCATGCCTGTTGCTAGGCGAGAATCTCCATGGTGGCCCCTGGCCCGCCTTTGTAGCCAATCACGGCCATCCAGGAAGCTCTCCAGGGCCAATCGGGTGAGGATTTGAGGCAGTGGGGCAATTACGGAGGGTTTACAGTGTCATTTTCAATTGATTTCTCAACGGGGTGACCACAGAAAAATAATGGCGCCAACTGAAACGATGCCGTAAAGAACCTTTCAGGCCTATTTTAATAGGTCTGGGGTAGGCTACTTTAAAAAAACATTCACAAACATAGATTCATTATAGGGCACTTTTGTCTAGAACCTTTATTATTTTGTGTGCAGTTATGCGTTTGACATTAAAGCAGCAAGCATGTGTCATTTATTTTCATCCCGCTCTTTTAATAATAATAATAATAATAATAATAATAATAATAATAATAATAATAATAATAATAATAATAATAAAAATGTAATGATACATAAATATATCTGCAAGCAGAGATAACAGGGGCCAAGGAAGAAAGATAGAAGACTGAACTTCTGAGAAAGAAGACCATGCAATTAACAATATTTTAAATAGCTGACTCTAACCTATAAGCATGCAACTGTACTGTCCCAGGGTGAAAAAGGTGCACAATGTGCTTCTCCAACCATGGACCATACTTGAAAGCTTCAATCTGAATTCTCTCTCAGACAACCCCTCAACCGCAGTTATCCCATGCAGGGATTGACACACGGGACACCGAGGGATTGGGCACGGCACCACCACGCGATCCACCTTTCCGCCAGAGGTATTGTCAGAAAATCTATACATTGGAAAAACTTCCAAAGGGCGCTTGGCCCCTGTTATTGCTGCTTGCAGCTATCTATATTTAATACAAATCACGATTCACTAACTTGGCATATAGCCGAGTTTCGTGTAAAACCAACTTTACATAGTTAAGGTCTCTTGTGTACACTGAACGACTTTGAGGTGAGCTTCTCGTAGGAGGAGTTTGCTAAAGGTCAACCCGTGAAAATGGCAGATTTTTATTATTCCGATTCCCGTTGGGGACGCTGGGGGCGTATTCTCTCTTCTGTGTCATTGAAAGGGCCTTTCTGTGTGGAGTTTTCATGTTCTCCCCGTGTCCCTTAGGGTTGGTACCCTCACAGAATAACATACAGTAATCCTGGTCTCTAAACTGCCTCCCCCTGGTCAGCCTGATGGAGGGGAATGGAACTGGTTGGAATAACATGTTCCTTCCACGCGCTAAGTCCGGCCGGGGAAACTCCCCCCTGTCAGGTTAAAAGAAGCGGATTGGACTCATGCATATAGAAGGAAGCATGAGGTCAGTCAGTTGCTCTCCCCAGGTCGGCAGAGAGAGTCTAGCACCCGCGATTACATTAGATCATTGACACAAATGGGTTGCAAAATCGTGGGATAAAAAATATTATATAAAAAACAAAATGCGTAATTTTTCGCCACTTGTGATTTAGATAGGATATGGTATAAGACTCCATATTTAGGCAAGGTTTCAGCCTGATCCTAGACCTATATTTTAAAGTTAAACATTTGATGCATGGAGTACTATAGTCAAGGCAGCAATTCAGAATATGTGCTTATTTAAAGTCCTGAAGGCAAATCGTGTTAATTTATGGCATACATGTTTTCTAGGGGTATTAAGGTCTGCTGAATCCAAATCTGCTTTATGCAAAGCTCAAAAATGGCCGCTAAGCCCTCAAAATGGACCATTTAAAGATGGTGGCCACCACTATGCTGAAACATAATAAAACGCCTATATTTTTACTAAACAAAGGTAGAAAATAGACTGAAGTGACATTTTCTATGTTTTCATATATGGGGAATCCAATTAAATAATCAGAATTGAAATCAAGTGTGAGGAAACTGCTTAAAACTCATATTTATTGTGAAAATTGTCATTTATTAAATCGTAAATGGTGCATTCACATATCGCTTTTATCCAAGGTGCTTTCAGAGATTGTGCATTACATTCACACACACATTCATACACCGATGGCAGCAGAAACCATGCAAGGCACCAACCAGCACATCGGGAGGTTATAAAGTTAACCAACTCCAAAATACTTGTGAAGAAATTGCTTAAATAGCATATTGAATGCCTGTGGCATAAACTGATGGCCTAACTCAAATATCAGCCACAAACACCTTGTTTCTTCTCTCAGAAGGAGTTGAACCTCACAGAAAAGAAAAAAACACACACAAAATGTATTGTCACAGTGTGACCTAGTTCTGGGTGTGGGTGGAGCTTCTGCCAGAGTGAACACACCTGGAGACCATCAACAGTTATCAGGCCAGCCTTATTTAAGCCAGAGCCCTCTCCCTGCTCAGTGTTTGCCAGATTGTTTCTGTGACTCACTCAAGCTCTCAAGACATTTTTGCTGATCCTTCTTTAAGAACTGATTCTGACTCTTGCTCGTTTAAACTACGATTTTTGACTAACCCCTTACAGTACCTCTGCCTTGCTGATTGACTATTAGAATCAGCAAAGTATGATCAATTCCTAAGAGTTTGACTATCTTGTGGAAATGATCTTATACTGCTGCAGATGGAAGTTATCACCGGAGTTGCTTTGTCTTATTTGTCAGTATGTCACTCCAGAGCACAGAGATGCCATTAGTGTGGCTTTGCCAAGAGCTTGAACAGACTGCAAAGCAAGCTGATATATTGGATCTTGTAGATGTGTGGGACAGATACTGTGAAATAGCTCGAGATACTCAGCTAGCTGAGTATCTTTTCTGTGTCGGCGGAATACATTCAAGGATAAATTAGCCAATCAACTTGAGGGCATATATGATTTTGTTGTCCTGCAGGATCACACTCAATATGAACCTCGTACTTTATTGGTTCCATCAAACTTCCGGCATATTCCAGTGTCAGCAATGATGAAAGATGACACCACCAATTGCAATAGTCATTCCTTAATTCCAACATGAGGAACAGGATATGTTCCTGAGCATGGTTTCATGTTGCATTGAATATCTGTAGTGACATGCTGTCACATCCCAAACCAAAAGGGATTGATATCAATGATGAGAGAGCAATAGACTGTATACCTAACAGCCTCTACATGTTCCTTAACTTATTGCTAGGTGGTCAGCGTCTACTTGATGGTGATGAACTGGACAATGATAAGAATGAAGAAAGACGGAAGTTGAGAATTATTAGCATTGCTCAGGAACTCATGTACACAGCCAGTGGAGACAAATTCCTCACTCCAAAGCATATAGGAATGGCCAGTACCCTACACCAAACTACAAGATCAAAAGAGTTGGTTAACATGTTTCACCAGGCAGGTCACGTCATGAGTTATCGTGAGGTAATCCAGCTTCACACTGAACTGGCTAAAAGGACATTGGAGACCATGGAGGATGATGGTGGTGTCATTCCGCAAAATGTTGTGAAGGGTCGATTTGTCCATTTCTCAACTGACAACATAGACATTAATGAGTGTACCCTAGACGGAAAAGGCACATTCCATGCCACTCAAGTGGCTGCCTGGCAACGCGGTCCACCTGAAGGTGATCTTCTCAATGGAATTGACCTTTATTCTAAGACAGAAAGCTTAGATATCCCCAAGGCAATGAATCACATCATACCTGACACTTGTAAAAGAGTCAAGTTGTTTTGTATGGGTCGTGCACAAGAGACTCTTCCGCCAACCTCAGATGCAGCGAAGTTTCACATCATGCGTTCCCACTATCAGGCTCTAGTCTGGAACCAAGCTCACATCCTGATCTTCCTCCAGTGAACGAAATGGGATGGATGCTTCTGAATGCATGTAGTGCATTGAAGCGTGCAATTGTAAAAAACTTGGCAACACCTGGCAGAACACTGAGGATGACTGGGACTAAGTCCATGTGTCACTCTGCATGCAAGTACTAGTCAAACACGCCCGACCCTCAAAAAGAAAAAAAAAAGACAGGCCAATTTTCACCATACAAACTATATAAAAGTTGTTCCTTCACAATTTATCTAGCTTCATCTGGAACACTAGGGCCTTCATCTACAGTTCCACTGGCTGAAGGGACTCCGTCTGTCGGGTCATCTATGGCTTGGAATGTTCCAGCACGTCTCCTTTGTCGTTTATCTCTGGCCGTAGAGGTGTTAGTTATTGATTTTAATGTTCTCTCTGCCAAGACAGAAAGAAGATTTTTCATGTTTTACATAATGATATAAAATCAAAAAATCAAAAAGACCAGATTGTAAATATTACCAACTATGTACAGAATAGAAAGTAGTATTAAAAAGAACACATGTAGCATACAGAATGTTACCACATCTGGAAATGCTCATCTGGAAGTGTACCAGGCACTTCAAGCACTGCTTCTCTACTGGGAACCGGCGTACCAGAGTCCTCTAGAATCTCTCTCTCTGATAAGTGTTTCGCACTTTCTTTGGCGCTGGAGGTCTTCATGACTGGGTCCATGACATCCAGCACGGGTACGACAATGTTTGAGAGATTTGAGATGGCAGAGATAGCCAACATTTCTGGGAGGCCACAACATGCATTGTTGTCCTTAGGAGGAATAAGACAACGTTGCACTGATCTAATAAACAGAAAAGGTGTCCACATATTTTATTTGGGGGAAAAGGGGATATTGGATAGGGGACACAACATTGAGAAACACTGACTCAACAGTGATCTTTATAACTTGTTGTACTTATGGCAATGTGAACGGCCCTTAAGGCAAATGGAACATTACAACTTAAAGCCGATCGAGTACATTATCCTGAGTGTGCCCCTTTATTGCAGTGCTATAGGCATCTGAAATCTTCCTGACAGCTTGTTCTTTGCATGAGTTACTACTACCTCACTGGTTTGAAGAATAAAAGAAATAGACGCACATCCTTCTCCACGAGTTTCAATCCATTTCTTACATTTTATTACTTTTGCACCATTTTTACAAGTACATATAATTTTCAACGCACCAATTTTATTATATCTTTTAAATTTCCGTTCTCCTTTGTTTTGAATGACATGTGGTGTTGAGAGAGGGTGGAGTGGTGAGTTACTGGAATGGAAAATATACCAAATGGAAGAATAATGTAGCCATGAATGCAAATGACTTAATGGGGTGTTCCACTTTAGAACACTCCTGGGGTAACTTTAGCGTCTACTCGAGCTTTCACGTGCACCCAAGATAGATATTAAGTTGATTGATTCAATATACGGCCCCCTCCTATATAAACCCATTGAACTTCAGTCTCTATTTCCAACATGTTAGACTCATAGAAGAAAACAGAAAAAAAACAGAAAGAAACAAAAAAAATAGCCCCAGAAGTGCTTTCAAGTGAAATACCCCTTCAACAAAATACATATTTTTTTCGTACAAACAAATACAAACAAAATAGCAGATATTTGTACCCGACCACAGACATGCAAAGTACTCTAGCGATGAAGAGGATGTCGCCACACAATATCGTGTTGTTGGCTCCACTGGTCCTCAAACATTTTCATGACCAGGACTCTCCCCAGTTCTCTCAAACACCCCTGGGGGGTCCCCGGACTGCACTTTGAGAGACACTTACAGCAGAGAATGCAATGATTGGAGAATTGAACTGTCAATCACAGAACTCATTATGTGGCTAATGGATCATGTCATATCGCACTGGTTCTCAATTAATGGGGTCCGGGGACCCCAAGGGGTTCTCGACAGAGGTTCCAGAGTGTCCTCAGCTAAATGATTGATAGGAACCAAATGGACCCTTACAGGCCTGTAACTCTCCGATTTATTTACTAATGCAAACCAAGCTGGGGGTCCTTCATTAACAGGAATGTTGCTGCACCACCACTTTGTGCAATGGAACCGGAGCCACCGAGCTACGCTGATGGAAAAGCACTGATCACTCTCGGTGTCAAACAGTAGTTACGTAAAAACGGCCAAAATCCCCTCGTGCACGCACGCACGCCGTCTTTATTGGCATTGTGGCTCAAAACGAGATGAAATAGGCATGATCGACGCGTAATAAATCATTAATAAACAGTAATCGAAGCGCTAGTAGGCCTCGGTGGGCCTCCGCAGACCTCGCAGTCAAGATCATATTTCAGTTCGAACACAAAGACCGCCCCATCTTCACTCATGTTACAGATTCGGCTGGCACTTTCTATCTAAAGCTCTTACCACCCTCTGGCGTTCAAGGAGTTAAGGTGCGTACTTTGGTGGATTTTGCAGAGTGAGAGCTGAAAATAGCTGATTTTGCAAGCTCACAACGTGCTTGCAGATCTGCTACCTTTTTCAGTTGTACACTTATAGATCTGCTATTATCTACATGTCAACGTTGCGTGATATTCCTATACCAACATCTTCCCTGAAGTCTACAATTTTAGTTCTGATATTTTGGACACCATCTGTCTCATGCTCCCGCAAGTACAATTTAAACAAATACTAAGAACTATCCGCAAGTAATATTTGAATATGATCTATCGTAGGTATGTCTCCTAAAACTGAAGCCATGCATGGTCAGAAGGGGGAGGAGTAAAGACCATATGCTGCCTTCTGATCTTTCAAACACAGAAAAAACGTTTTTTTTTTTTCAAATTTTACAAAACTGTAATATCCCACTTTGCTCGTCAAAATGACATCTAACAGTGTTCATACTGCAAACGGCAGCGCTGCAAATTACTGCAAATTTCTTGTATGAACAGGAGCCTGGCTGTTCACACCAGAATGTGTTTCTTTTGTCAGATCCACAAAAAAGCAGAACAGATGCAGAAACTATGGCTTCACATCTGCGGAGCTCCACACTGCTACTTGGCCAGGTGGTATGAATGACCCCCTTTGGGTTCGAACAGAAACAAACCGTTGCAGACTTTTTGCTGAACAATTCGCAAGTGTGAACCCGCCGCTAAGGACTTCAATAGAAGACTCTGGTCACCACCGCCTCCTTCCTCTCCCATGATACATTCTTAGTTTGGCTTCATGTGTCTAAGGGGCCATGTCTACAAGAGCATTTTTTGGGACCTTCCAGCACCTTTCTGCCATGCATTTACAGTATATGGTAAAAACGTAAAAGCGTCGTGTTTAAGCGCTCTCGACAGAGTGCTCTGTGAGGGCTAACAGCAGTAAATAGTTCAGCGTTTGGTGAGGAGCGGCTGCTCATCAATGTGACATTTGACCCTCCTGGCTGTGTCCAATAACCTGGTGATTTACAACCTGACTTTGGCCATGACACGTCCATGTTTATCGTTGTTTCAGCCTAGCTGTTCTGATAGAGCATTGTCGTTCGAGCGCAGGAACGGTCGATGGGTATAGAACGTTGCAGGTGTCAATAAAGATTCTGTGGGATACACGATGTAATTAGCACTTCATCCACATCCTTTCCATTACATCATATCAGTCTGTGAAATGTTCATCAACACCTCAATTCTAGTCTACAACCTCAATCAAGGGTTAAGTGGGGTGGGAGTTGGGGAGGCGTAACATTATAATCCCACCTAACGAATCCTGACAACATGCGATGGAGGTGAGAAGGGTGTAAAATATATTTCTTAAATAAAATAAAAAAGCATTATCACGGGTGGACGGCACCACACTAGAGAACAACCACAATGACGGGAGGGGGGGTGTACCGGACCGAACACCACACGCCGACGAAGACGAGGAGAGGGGAGGGATGAAAGGAGGGGAGAGCAGAGGAGAGAGGACATGAAGATTTGAACAAACACACGGGGTGTGTGTGCGTGTGTGTGTACTGTGTCCAGCTGGTGAAGACATTCTTATCCGTCCCTCTCCATTCAACGCATAAACTATGACCAACATTCCAGGTGGGGTGCCCGGGTGTACCCGGGTGTACTCGGGTGTACCCGGGTGTACCCGAGCCCTCAAGGCCAGGGTCGGATTAAGACCTGCAGGATCCCCCTTACCTATCATTCTGAAGGGCCCGCACGTATTTGAGCATAATTTGAACCTATACATAATAGTGTTGTGTTATGGGTCCCAGGTAGTCAAGGGCCCTTAGTAACCAAGGGCCCCTGGGCACTGAACCCAGTGGCAACAACCATAATCCGTCCGTGCCTCAAAGGGGGCCCTCTAAGGACCAACTGGTGACCAAAGATGAGAGGTCAGGTTTAATGTTTTAAACGTATGAGAGAGTGGATGGATGGATGGATGGATGGTTGACAAAGACTCGTATCAAAGATCAAAGACTACAGCAGAAAATAAATAGAAGAAAACATATCGATTATAATAATAATAATTATCATCCTCATCTGCAGCGAATTCAAGACGCAGTCCTTCCTCAAGGCGGTTGTTCCAATCCTCAAGCCTTCAACAGATCATCATCATTATCATCATCATCATCACAATTATTATTATCATTATCATAATATGGGGTGGGCTAGTTAATTAAAATGTGTCATCTCTTCTTTTTTTTCCTTTTTCTTTACTTCATTGTTGTTGTGTTCTGTAAAACAGTGGTTCTCAAACTGGGATTCAGGGTTCCTTGAGGGGGGTTCTAGATGGAACCTTAAAGGTCTGTAATTCTGAGAGCATACGGAACAGAACCAAATGGACCCACAGAGGAGCTGCACGCTACCATAAGACATCAAAACAAAGTGCTTGTGGCCCATAAGAAAGAAGTTCTTAAAGACCTGACATCTTTCATACTTCTTTGACATTCAGACGGGTTGACCCCACCTTCCTCTTTGTTCTGAAGGCTAGTTCTGACAGTCAAAACATCTATAGGTGTGCCGTGGTGACCGCTGAAAGTCCTGAGACCGCCCATAACAACTTATTTTTGACATCATTTGGTACAATGGTAGCCATGAACTGCCCCATAGGACCTTTGTTCTGATGTCTCATGGTAGCATGTAGGCACCTTAAGCGTCCTTTCAGCTCCGCTTTGCACGCTTTCAGAGTTATGGAGGGTCCCTGAAATGAAAGATGTTTGAGAACCACTGTGATAAAAGAAGCTGTCCATTAATTTTGAACTGCTACGGTTTGATCCTTGCTTGGTGCGTCTGTGGCGCCGGCCTCTTTGACCGCCGCTGATGCGTCACCTGGTGCGGCTGCTGGTGTTGAACTAGAGGGTGGAGCTGCATCCTTGGGCGGGGCCGCAGCGGGAGCCGCAGCGGGAGCCGCAGCGGGAGCCGCAGCGGGAGCCGGGGCCGCTGCTTCTTTTGGCTTTGGGGCCTCGGGGGCTGCGGCCGCCACTGGAGCTGCCGGGGCCTCAGTCTTTTTGGCGTCGGCCTCGACTTTGCTCTTGGGCGCCGCCGCAGAAGTGGGGGCCTTGGTCTCGGGCTCCTTGGCGGCAGGCGCTGCCACAGCGGCAGCCGTGGGCGGTGCTGACTCTTTAGCAGGAGCAGGGGGAGCGGCGGCCGCCGCTTCTTTCGGCTTCTCTTCGACCTTGGCTGGAGGTTCGGCAGCGGGGCCTTTGGGCGCCTCTGCTTTGGGCGCCTCTGCTTTGGGCGCCTCTGCTTTGGGCGCCTCTGCTTTGGGCGCCTCTGCTTTGGGCTCGGTGGCGGCTGGTTTTTCGGGCTCCTTGGTGGCGCTCTTGTCCTCCTCCTTGGCGGCGGGAGCGTCTTTCTTGTCTTCGCCCTTGGTGGCGGCCGCCGTGTCGTTGGCTGTCACCGCCTCTGCCTCCGTTAAGTCGTTGGCGGCGGCGGAGGATTCATCCTTGTTTTCCTTTGGTGCTTCGCTCTCCTCTGCCGACGCCCCCTCAGCCTTGGCATCTTTGTCTTTGTCGTCGTTTACATTGTAACCCTTCTTCTTCTTGCTCAGTTTGCCTCCCATGGTTCACGTTACTGTACGTGTGTCTTTACTGTACGTGTGTCTTGGCTCTCTGGAAGACAAAGACAAATACAGCAGATATGAGACAGCAGGAACATTTCATTATGCTTGTTTTCATATTATATTACAGTTTGACAGGAATCCTTCCCCACATCAATGAAAGTGTCCCAATTTTAAGCAGTCGAATAATTGAGCAGTATTCAGTAGTAGGCTAGCCTAGATCAATGATTCCCAACAGTTTGTGGATCAGGGCCCGCTAGAAAATCAGTACAGTACAGTACAGTACAGTACAGTACAGTACAGTACAGTACAGTACAGGTGCAATAGAATCAGAATCTAACACAGCAGCATTGCTCTCCAGAGTCTTTCATGTTCGCCTTCTCATCTAATCTCATCTCTCCTCAGATGTTCTGCTCATTGAGGATGCAAAAAGCATCTTCTGACAGCTGAGAGAGAGAGAGAATGTGGAGGGTATTACAATATCTCATCACTGTCAAATGGAAACCTTGTATGTCACAAATAATAATAATAGCCAATGAATGTACCAATGAATCCAATTTAGTTATTATTTAGTCTTGTTAATTAATTTTCACTGGTTTAATATCTATAAAATCCCAAAGAGATCCTTAGCTTAACCACGAGCTCACAATGTGGTGAGAGACGCTGTAAGATGTAATGGTAGATGATAGATCGACAACTTTTTACTATTTTAGCACTATTTTTGCTACTTTGGTTTGACGCTCTGGTATGATGAAATGAGCCCTTCATTTACAGAGGGAGGGCAAAAAACCTGTAAATATGGAGATACAAGGTTTGTACGCCGACTGAGCCGATCTGTTGCCCGGGCAACGCTGCCATCAAACAGCCCTTGAAGTCCCATGGTGCTTTAGTGCAGAGAGCTCTTCACACCCATGGGGATGAAAACATCTCTCACGCCTCCTTTACGCTTGGTTGCACGCAATAGCAGATCTACAAGCTCCACATAGCCAAAAATAGTTTATCACGCCTCATTTATGCTCAGTTGCATGCCACGTCACGCGCCCAAAATAGCATACAGTATACACTATGGTCACACGCCAAAAATAGCATACAGTATACACTATGGTCACACGCCAAGAATAGCATACAGTATACACTATGGTCACACGCCAAGAATAGCATACAGTATACACTATGGTCACACGCCAAGAATAGCACATAATACACAATAATGGTCACACGACAAAAACAGCAGATGTACCGATTCCTCAACGGTGAAAAAGAGTACAAGTAAAAGAAGTAAAAGCTGCAATATCAGAATGCAGAGATACAAGTCAAAGTTGTGTATTCACAATTGTACTTGATAAAAAGGAAAAGCGTATTGTCAAAAATACACTAAAAATCTGCTTAATGAGTACTTTAATGTTAAGTAAGTATATTTTGATGATATTACGATTACAATTTTGAATACAGGACTTTTACTTAAATATGCAATAACATTTTTGTTGCCTTTAATATAAGAAAGCTGAGTGCTTCATCCACCATGCACTGCTGTGATTGGAACTCACAACCCTGGCTGGCACGGGTTGCACATACAGTAACTGGGATTATGAGCAGGCGGATAGCATGTTGACGTATACCACCTGCCACCTGGCTAAACAGACACGCACGCACGCACACACACACACACACAGACACGTGTGTTGCACAAAAGCATTGAAAATAGCCGATCTCCAGTACAGTATAAGCTCTCAACGCATCGCAATGCATCATGTTTATTATTTTGTGCTTTATGAATCGTCCACCATCGGGTGGAAACCTCATAATGTCCAAAACTGTTACTTTTCAGGATTCAAATTCAAAAACAGCTAAAGTAGCAGATCTACGTACAAGCTCGCTTATCTGTTACTGTCTTTTTGATGTGAGACGCTATAGTGTGATCAAGTAGGGCATTCATTTATGATGAGAAAAAAAGGAATATGAATATAGGAGCTTTCTGCCCGACAGCAACAAAATATTGAACCAATGAAAAGTGCATTTGATCCATTGGAAAACAGGTTCTCCATTGGATATACAAGGTTTCCAACCGATAATAAATGCAGACTCTTGGCTCATGCATTAGGGTTTGGGGTCCAGGAAAAAGCATTTTTCTTTCATGGATAAGAATGGATGCTCTCTCTCTGTGTGTGTGTGTGTGTGTGTGTGTGTGTGTGTGTGTGTGTGTGTGTGTGTGTGTGTGTGTGTGTGTGTGTGTGCGTGTGCGTGTGCGTGTGCGTGTGTGTGTGTGTGCGTGTGTGTGTGTGTGTGTGTGTGTGTGTGCGTGTGTGTGTGTGTGTGTGCGTGTGTGCGTGCGTGTGCGCATGCGTGTCACCATCTGTCCTCGCCGTGGGAGAGAGGGTTTCAACAAGCTGACATCCTTCTGCTCGAAACTATAAACACAAAATGAACGACATGCGCTGCACTGCACAGACATCCTCAGTTTACAAATTAATTAATTATTATCATGAATTATAACATTATTAATGCTGTGGACTAGGGTTGTCCCGATTATAATATTATTAATGCTGTGGACTAGGGTTGTCCTGATTATAATATTATTAATGCTGTGGACTAGGGTTGTCCTGATTATAATATTATTAATGCTGTGAACTGGGTTGTCCTGATTATAATATTATTAATGCTGTGGACTAGGGTTGTCCTGATTATAATATTATTAATGCTGTGGACTAGGGTTGTCCTGATTATAATATTATTAATGCTGTGGACTAGGGTTGTCCTAATTATAATATTATTAATGCTGTGAACTAGGGTTGTCCTGATTATAATATTATTAATGCTGTGGACTAGGGTTGTCCCGATTATTTGATTTTGAGTATCTGCCAATACCGATATTTCCCGATCCGACATTTATATTTTTATAGAACACTGATGCCATATATCACAATAGTACAATATCCAAAATCACAGACAATATCCAGTCTAATATCATAATATGGATATAATATTGACACTAGGGATGTCCCGATCACGTTTTTTTGCTCCCGATCCGATTCCGATCATTTGAAGATAGCGTGATCGCCCCCGATTTCCGATTACGTGATCGGATCGGGACAACCCTACTGTGGACTGCTGTATCCAGGGTGCAAGGAGACTACTAGGTAGTTCCATGGTATGCTTCACGGAGACATGAGGTCACAAGCTGTGCCAGGAACTCTCATACAGGATTTTTGTTAACATATTTATCCACTGGGGTTCCCCCGGTCATTGCTTTGAGAACCAGTGCCATAAGTAATATAACCTAATATAACCAGCTGAAGTTGAAGAAATCAGTTGAAGTCAGATACGTTTCCGACAGCTTGCCTGCCTGATCTTCACCGTTAATCACAGCACCATTCCACCAACCACTCAAGCTTCCCTTTCCATATACGCAGCTCACAGAAGCAGTCCGCCAGCACGGTCGTTCCTTCCACTGCTTTATACTGGGCTGACAATGGACACTCCACACCGTGTGACTCCCGGCTGGTGTGACAACAACACAATGATTTACACTCATTGGAAGGAACACTGGCTCTTTGTCTGGCGTGTGTGCTTTGCTGGATCTCTGCCCCAGACTAAAATACTGTCCTTTAACTTAAAGGAAGTATACTGGATCTCTGCCCCAGACTAAAATACTGTCCTTTAGCTTAAAGGAAGTGTACTGTCATTCAGTGGTGGAAAGTAACGAAGTACATGTGTACTGTCATTCAGTGGTGGGAAGTAACTTAAGTACATTTACTTAAGTACAAATTTGAGGTAATTTTGGACGTAATTAATTCAAAAGACGAAGATCTTCATCTTGAGCAGTAAAAGCCTCATCACATATACTGGTCCACATCACCACACTGACACGACTCACTCAAGCTCCACAATAAACACTAAACAATAAACACAATAAATAACAACAATAAATCATATTATAGCAGAGGCTACCACGTAATATGATCACCCGGGCACATGCTCCACTAACCAAAACATTTTCAGATGGGGGTCCGCCACCAAATACACATCAATGTGGGGCTCCTTGACTTCTGTCAAGTTTCAGAACCAGTGGTATATTGTAGAATGTCCCATGTTTGGTTCTTTTGTACTTGAAACATTTAGATTCATGTGGGATCCTCTTGTGTGGACATGTGTTTGTCCCGCGTCCCCCGCGGACAAAACAAATGTCCCGCGTTTCAAGTACTACACCACGACATCCGTGTCATAAATCGATGTGCAGGTGTGGCAAGCTGTGCTTGAAGCTCTTAACATGAGCAGTAAACCAGACACGTACGTGTTCTGTTGGTTTCTGTTGCCACAGGTGAGAGATATGCCAGCGACTACTGCCACAACAAAGTGGACACTGCTCGTCCCTGCACACAAGCACGACACATCCTAAATAGCCTACACTGCATGGGGCTTCTATACGAACACATAGTTTGCGTTCGGAGACGGTTTAAGCCGTGCATGGAGGGTGATCTTTCTCACAGCACATACTCCTATTCCTACGGTGCGGGGCAGAGCCTGTCAGCAAGGAATGTTGAGTGGGAAGAGTGTAGAACGGAGGGGCTATGTCCTTCCGGTGGTTGCTCCTCACTAGCAGGTGAGGAGGTGTGGGAGGAATTCATTAATTGGCATAACAACTAAATTGGGCAAAAATGATGTACATGCACGCACACAAACTCCAGGAAATACTTTCATTCACAGTCATCTCTCTCTCTCTCTCTCGCTCCAATACAGAAAGGACAGAGAGCAACAAGAGATTGCATACATGTGAAATAATAGAGAAGAGAAGAGAAGAGAAGAGAAGAGAAGAGAAGAGAAGAGAAGAGAAGAGAAGAGAAGAGAAGAGAAGAGAAGAGAAGAGAAGAGAAGAGAAGAGAAGAGAAGAGAAGAGAGTGAAAGTGAAAGTGACAGATTAAGAACAATAAAAGGCACGGAAATTTGATCGGTGCGTTTCACCGCTTTAGTGCTCGTTCAGCAGCCTTACTTACTACATTTTGGCTGACCCTGTACTTAAGCACTTAAACTCCAGCATCCTTATTGTGGGGAAGGCTATATACAAATAAATCAGCTGCGACGCGTTGTGAGCTTGTCGATCTGCTAATTTCAGTGAAAGCTTTCCCCACAAAAACAGAAAACAGAAAATACACTAGTATAGAGCCCTGAGGGACACCAGTTAACCATATAGTGTTTAAGTTGTTAAGTCCAATATTCCATTCCATTCATGATAAAAAACAAGTTTTCTGTAGAGAGTAATCTATCATACTGCTGCTAAGTCAGCTCCTTGTGGGAGGTGTGTGTGTGTGTGTGTGTGCGTGTGCGTGTGTGTGTGTGTGTGTGTGTGTGTGTGTGTGTGTGTGTGTGTATCCATTTTGGGATTAAACATGTCAGTATCTGGATCTGTAACACACTGTATATAAACACACACACACACACACACACACACACACACACACACACACACACACACACACGCACACACACACACACACACACACACACACACACAATAGTATAGCCTAGGCCCTAGGAACTCACAATGTATAAGACTGCGACAAAATCTGCTATTTTCGCATTTTGACTCGCCCAAAAACAGAGAAGTCATGCATAATTTGTCTAACCAATTAAACCATAGTATCCTTATTGTGGGGGACTTTCACTGAAAATTGCAGATTGACATCTCATAACGCATTGTGAGCTTGTCCATCTGCTATTTTCAAACGACCAAACGTCTTTAGTTTACAGTAAGTAAAGATGTGTTGACGAACTTGACGTCATTTTATAGTCTACATAATGAGTAGGACAAAAAGGGGAGACACACACACTTTCTTCACATAAACGTTTATTGACGCAACGTTTCGGTCGCTCAGATCTTCTTCATAACCTGAGTCCGCCAGATTGCGGCAGTATTGAGTTCACAAGTTCCGTACTTCTTCAGGCATCTCAAACTATCTTTAAACGTTAAGCTTGAAAAATCTGATTTCCTTACAGTGTGAGAAATGTTCAACTGCACGGTGCTGCAAAGCAGACCCAAACGGATACGGTCAAGCTGCTGTTACAGTTGGGCCCAATCTGTACCTCTTTGGCGGTGACAGCTACGATGCTACAATATTGATGTGAAGGTTTTCAACACAGTGGGCTGTATTTTCGGTGTCTTAAGACACGCAAAATACAGCCCAGTGTGTTTGTGCTGGATTAAGTTAATTGCCTCCAGTGACAGCTGGAAGAGCAGAATGTCCCCCTGAAGTTCCCTCCTGGCGTCGCCAGGAGGGAACACACAGCCGAATTGATTCAGTTCCCACACAGCCGTGCTATTAGAATAAAGCAATAAGCCACAAGTGGTGTGAGGTTACCTTGTATTTTATAATGGCTGAGAGAGGCGTGGTGAGTCACAACGTGCAGTGAAGTGACTCTAGCGGCTAGAGTCTAGCCCTCTCAGACTACAGATTATAAAATACAAGGTAACCTCGGACCTCGCGTGGCTTATTGCCTTTCTAAAAAGATTACAATCATGGCAACATGAAAATCATGAAACTATTCAAAAATTAATCACTAGATAAAGTAGTTACACTCTAGCTGTGGCCACCAGATAGAAACACTTCCTTGTTTTCTCAGCCAGTCCAGTCAGGCTTGGTGTTACATTGTCAACTTTTGCCAAACGAACACATTGAGAAACACAATGTATGTGTTAGGTCAATGTCATGGTAACTAACATATTCAGACTGAGTGAGACTGATAATTATGTCTGTGAACAACACATCAAAACAGCTAGCATAGTGGCTTAGCGAACAGCTGTTCAGTGAATAGGGGCACTAGGCACTTGTGCATTTACAAGCGACTTATTTACAAGCGGCGATTGTAAATAAGTCTAATTGTGTCTATTAAGTCTAATTTTCTTAATTGTAAATTAAGTAGGCTAATGCAGAATGTTTAACAATAATTTAACTATTGAGAGAGAGAGAGAGAGAGAGAGAGAGAGAGAGAGAGAGAGAGAGAGAGAGAGAGAGAGAGCTGGGACCCCATTATTGTATCAATGTGTACTGTTGCATTGTATTTACTGATGCATTTGTAATATTATTATTTTTGAGGGGTGATAGCCTCTCCTATCCATGCAGCTTTTGGTGTGTGTAACCCAAATTTTGTCCTAACACATATACATTAAATGGACAATTGTGAACACAAACATTGAGTAACACAAACCTTGATGACGAAGATGAGGACGCAAATTGTGATTGGCCGGAATGAGATCATGTATGACGATGAAGGATGATAAGCGTGCCCCTCACTTCACACAGGTGTGATTTTTAATTCATAATGGATCAATGATATGTTGTTTGCGTTGTTACAATTGTCTGTATTAATGTAATCAGCCCACCAGTGGGCCCTGGCTCACAGGTTGGGAATGGCTGCTGCAAGTGCTTACACTGAAACAAAGTATGAACACTAAAAGTGCTAGTACAGCTAACAGACTTCATTAAGCGTACAACAGTCCCCGGGGGCGCAGCAGACGAGAGACACATCATGCCCAGGTACGGAGCCTCTATCTGGGGACAAACTCCAAGGATATGCCATCTTCTAATTAAACCCTCCTTTCGCCAAACTTGCATCTTGCAAGACGTTGCAAGCTTTAGCTCAGTGGTTACCAAACAACGGGCCCGGGGCCCAGTTTTGGGTCACACAACCATTTGAATGTGCCACGGAACCCTCCGGCTGGCTGCAGAAGGATTACCACGCCATTTATTACAATGAAAATTTGACCAGACTTTACACTTGATTTTATTACCTTAGTAAACAAAGGTATGCTTCTAGGACTTCTACTAGCTCTACTGAGTGTAGTTAAGCGACTATTTTCACAATGATGTATCTGTGGAACCGAGTCTCAAGTATTCATGATTATTTTGGGAGGTCACGGTTTCAAAAGGTTGAGAACCACTGGTCTAGATGAGTAATGATAGCTCCTTTTAGATAAGTACCAATCTCATGGCCCTGCATGTGTTACATTTTACACACTCTTCATGTTACCTGCAGCACCAGCTGGACAGTTACTAGACCTAGAATACATTCAATCACATTTAATGTGCAGAAATTCTGTCTGGGAAGGGGGAAGGGGGGGGCGTGCATTCAATCACAGGGGTGCGTGAAGAGAAGAGAACGACTGCACCTGTCCCTTACTTAACATGTCCTGACAAGCTGACCTGGATGTGTCACGTCACAAAATCTTTCCCTGATTTTCAACACAGTACAATGCTCAGTATAAAGCTCAGGTCAAATTCATCAGGATCCGACTCGGAATGGGGTCAATTCCAGCAAAAGTAACTTTGCGTTGCGGGACTTAAATAGATATATCTATTGATTGTTCAATAATTTAATTAGTTTGTATTTTCCTTTTGTTCTTCAATACAGTTTGGTTACAATATCAAGAATGTCTGACGCAGGTACAGGAGCTTTATTCATTTTAATGAATTACCGTATATAACTCAGACATGCAATTGTATGGTTCTGGTATAAAGTGATGGGCATACAGTAGGTGTGTGTGTCTTTAAGAGGCACTGCGGTCCGTGCAGGCTTTAGTTCCGACATACTATTGATCCGAAACCTCAATCCTAACCTAACCGCAAGCACGGGAGCAGCGCATGTCGGACCATCGCTTTTTCGCATCGCATCGCATGTCCCCCCGCTTCGGATCTTCGGTGTGTCGGAAAAGCGTGCGCACCCCCTGCGGTCCTGGTTGTTGCTAATCGGTTTCAGGTGTTTATGAGACAGACAGACAGATCACACAGACAGACATTTATAGAAGTGGTTGCGCGCCGCTTTAAAGATGATTATTATTTTAGTATATTGTTTTGCTGCTAGGTTCTTGGTTTACCTGTGAATCCTAGATTATTGAGGCACAATATGTCTCTGTTCTATTAGCCCTATAGAATGTCTGTGATACATATATTTAATGTATTCCACTAATCACAGCCATAGATCGGTCGTATCCGCTCACGGTTAGCAACGGCAGAATGGCGGCATTAATCTGCTCTGCACTGCATGCGTGCTCACCCAATAAATAATTCCAAAGACTTGGAGTCAGATATTGTCCTCTAGTTTCATATCCTGTCACGGTGGCAGAATGACTGAACCCAAAGCAGAGTATATCAAAAACAATTTATTAAAGCAGAATTAAGGCAGTTTAGCTTACAAGCAAAGTAAAAAATGCAACTTGCAAGCAGTAACTCAGGAGAGCCAAACTGTTCAAAAATACAAAAAGGGAAACTAGGAAGTCCAAAAAGGTCAAAAGGGGAAACTAGGAAGTCCAAAAAGGTCAAACTAACCAAAAGCACAAAACATAGGAAGTCAAAAACCTTACAAGAATGAGAAGAATTAATCCAGGTACAGCAGGTCACAGGAAAACATGTGTTTAGTCAAATATCTCCACTTTTCCACTGGCTTCACACGGACGACATTCTCTCCAGGCGAGGGGCCCGGAATGACAGCTGGACTTCATTTATCAAAACTCACAAACATCATCACCAATAAGGGAAGCACAAATGTGGTTCTGGGTAATTTATCACACCACCTGCTAATTGTGTGCCCCATACATTTGTGCTTCCCTGGTCAATTTGTGATGACGTTTGTGCTTCCTAAAGGAAGTTTTGTTAAATTCTGTCCATCGGTCATTTCGGGCCCCTCACCCGTACAGAATGTCATCCCTGTGAAGCCTGTGGAAAAGTGGAGATATTTGACAAAAAACACATTTTCTGCCAGAACTATCACATGGATATGAAACTATTGGACAATATCTTTACAATTATTTATTCAGTGATTCTGCCGTTGCTAATCGTGAGCGGATACAACCGATCTATGACTCTAATTAGTGGAATATGAATCACATCACAGACATTCTAGGCCTATGTGTTCTATGTGTGTGCGGCGCTATGCGCTTACCTTGCTGTGGATGAAGAGTGTCTGCTAAATGCCTAAATTGTCAATTGTAAAAGCAGGACTTTGATTCAAAATCTGTGAGGTGGCCCTTTAACTCTCCTCTGTATGTTACTCATTTTCATTCATTCCTCTGCGTTTAGAAGCATTTAGAAATGGTTTTCACGTTGGGTAAACGGGCGGGTCGATTCTCGGAGGGGAATGAAAATAGAGGAGAAATTCAAAGCTCCCTGGCTCGCTTTCATCCGTGCCGAGTGTGTTCTGTGACTCTAAAGCAGCCAGCAAACACACACGCTACTCTCTCTCTCCGTCTCTCTCTCTCTCTCTCCCACACACTCTCGATCAATAGCCATTTACAGACGAGGAGTTTTTTTTCTAGCTCTGTCAATTGGGAATCCAATCCACTAAACACCAATGCATTTTCTGTGTGTGTGTGTGTGTGTGTGTGTGTGTGTGTGTGTGTGTGTGTGTGTGTGTGTGTGTGTGTGTGTGTGTGTGTGTGTGTGTGTGTGTGTGTGTGTGTGTGTGTGTGTGTGTGTGTGTGTGTGTGTGTGTGTGTGTGTGTGTGTGTGTGTGTGTGTGTGTGTGTGTGTGGCCACAGTCTTCTAAACCAGCAGTTTTCTCTGGCTATGCACAACAGCTATAATTACCCTGCTGTGTGGATCACCATGCACACCACACCACATTATATGTATGTATATCTAGATTAATTGTATTTATTTTATTTTATATTCATGTTCGTACTGTTATTGTTGTCTTCTCTCTCTCTCTCTCTCTAATATTTAGGCACACACAACTTTCACTATGGCACAGGTTGCCATAGTGATGGCCACCAGGGGGTGCCAAGGAACCAATTGGAAATTAGAGAGATAGAGAGAAGTAGACATATTACAGACAGACAGACAGACAGACAGACAGACAGACAGACAGACAGACAGACAGACAGACCACAAGGAGACTCCTTACAACTACATTTCAGAACACTCTTCACTATTCACACTCAACACAAACATCAATCTATGAATTTCACTTGACTATAGGTGGTCCATGAATATACACTTTAGGAAGGAGGTCGCTGATCATGCAAAATCGGCCCTTGTGCCGTGATTGCCCCCTAGGCAGAACTACAGTACTGGCTTCATGGTTAAATGGATGCTCAGGGTGGGTGGGACAATGTCCAGTCTCTGCTCTGCAGTGTATGGTCTCTGTTGGGTAGAAACCTCATATGTGTACTAAACGTACGTCAGGATTCAGGATTCAAATCGGAAGAAATAGCAAAAGTAGTAGATCTACAAAGTCGAAACGTATCGTTTCTCTCTGTGTTTTGACCTCTTGCAGATCTGCTACTTTTTATAAGTTTGAGAAGTTAATTCATGGGAGAAAAAAAAGATAATTTTTAAAGTGTCTTAATGAGTTGAATTGAACTACAAGAGGCATCAAACTACAACATTGCCTCTCTCTCTCTCTCTCTCTCTCTCTCTCTCTCTCTCTTTCTCTCTCTCTCCTTTTTTGTGATTGGGCCAAATTTTCTGCTCCAGTTTACAACTGCTCAGCTGGCAGAGAGAGAGAGAGAGAGAGAGAGAGAGAGAGAGAGAATATTATATAATAGTACTTTCTTACATTCATGTCAGAGTTCACCTGGACTGTTTCTCTTGTTGTTGGTGATGAGAAGATGTAACGGCTTGTCACGTGACCGAGTCACTACCAATCATGTGACACGACCTCACTGTCAGTTTGAGTGTAAAAAAGAAATCACACCCGGTGTGATTTTTGTGACAATGAATGGAGAATTTTGTAGACGAACAAATCGGCTATTTTGTCCTATTAAGACAAAGATTAAATTCCAGTTAACAGTTGTATGATGATAAGAGCGCCCCTCACTTCACACGGGTGTGATTATTTTATTTTATTTTAAATTTCTCTTTATTATACTGAGGTCACCAGTCTTCAAAACATTGTTTTACATGCATGTATTCTCACAGAGTTCTTTGTCAATGCAATAGATACCAAATCGACTCGCATTTGAACTTTAAAAAGGCGATAACTCAACACATTCCAGCCTATATGTACATAGAGGGCCTGACGAGGTTGTGATCCACTACTGAAAAGCTTGTATGGATCCAATGAGCAAACAACCATTATGTACACACACGCAGTCACACACGCAGTCACGCACGCAGTCACGCACGCATGCACGCACACAACACACACACACACACACACACACACACACACACACACACACACACACACACACACACACACACACACACACACACACACACACAGTCAAACATGAGGTTGTAAGAGGTAAATATGTTCAGTGTTGAAGTTTCATCAGAAGAGCAAACAGACAGGCTTTATGGCCCAGCGCAGCAGGGCTGCTCTTATCTTAAAGAAATATTGATGTTAAAAAGGGAGGAGAGGGCAACAAATTATTGCTAAATTCATATCCATTATATGCCGTTGCTGTCGGGCATAAACTTAAATCAACTTCTCTTTTTATTAATGCACTTTGTCCTGCAAGCTCACATGTATCATTACGACAAGTTGTGAGCTTGTATGTAGATGTGTTTTTTCCGGTATAAATTTGTTTAAATTGAAAGTGGTTAAGTTTGTCACTTTCATTGATCCAATGAAAAGTATTAACAACAGCTTGTGACTAAAGATGAACTATACTGCATCAATCTGAAAAGTTGCGCCTTTGGACATACTGGTTTTCATACTTGGTTTCCGACATATATAAATAGCCGTACTTTCTCACTATAAACATGCCAGAAAAGTAGCTTATCTAGGGAGGCTAGAAATTATTAATCACACTCGTTTTAAGTGAGGGGCGCCAGTCACAAGATGTATTTATATTGACCCACATGACGTACATTAAAAGTCCATAGACATTAAAAGTCCATAGTCCATAGGGATAGCGCCCCTCAATGCCCAGCTTTGTGTGTTTGTGTGTATACACATAGTGATAGTTTGATTGGCTGAGCACGGAATGTGATGTATGATGATGTATGATAAGAGCACCTCTCACTTCACAAGAGTGTGATTCTCCCCCCCTGTTAAACATACCAGATAAACAGCAGGCGACATGTTGATAAATGTGAGTATTAACTGGTTCTGTGGACCAACGGCTGTGAAGAAATAAAGTGATTGTTTTCTCCCACAGTATCGACCCACACAGCTGGGTTCTAATGAGAACCGCTAGGCATACCTGGATTAACACAATGAGAAGGAAGAACGGGTGAATGCAGAAAATATAGCCTAGTAGCTTTATGTGGAAAACCGTTTATTTTCAGGGGGAAAAAAGGGGGGTGGGGGGCTGTGTTCTTATATACAATGTGGTTATTTAGTGCCATGCTTTTTTGTTCTGCTTAATGAAAATCGCTCTGGATTATGAGCGTCTGCTAAATGCCTAAATTGTAATATACTAACTAGCGTGCCCGTGGGGCCTCACACACACACACACACACACACACACACACACACACACACACACACACACACACACACACACACACACACACACACACACACACACACACACACACACACACACACACACACACACACACACACACACACACACACAGTTTATTAATGAGTGGTGTGGACAGTCCATCTGAGAAATATGCAACCTTTGACCTCAGAGATCTGGGCTCTGTGCTAACATATACAGCCGTCAAGGCTGTCCGCATGAAGACACGACTGAGAATGTAAACACACACACACACACACACACACACACACACACACACACACACACACACACATACACACACACACACACACACACACACACACACACACACACACACACACACACACACACACACACACACACACACACGTAGTACTATACGTCAACAGTTTTAGGATGTCTGGAACTACTTGTCCCTTTTATGACCATATATAGAGTGTCGCAGTCCCGCCACCTTTCATGACAACGCCAGGCCCAGGAAATAATTCCCAATGCATTTTTCACATAGACATTTCAAAAAGTATTTATTTAAAGACGCTTTTGCCGGCAACAAAGCCAACTCGAGTTGTGACAACTCATGACAACAAACACAATATTTCGGACCAAACAAATAATTACAAAGAAGAAAAACAACAAAAATAGTGTTGCAACCTGCCATTCTTTTCTTCTTTCTAATTATTTGTTCCAAGAGTTGGCTTTGTACGAGGCTTAAAAGGTCTTACTGATATTGGGCACATATAAGTATGTATATTTGCACACAAAGGAAGAATCATGAGTTGAACTGGTTTATTGAAAGTATGATGAACATGAAAATACAATTATGTAATATGAGACTGTGTTATGGGTACTTGAATACTGACTGCTTCTGTTCTGTCTGTTCCAGTGTGTTCAGGGAAAAGAGTCCCAGGCTACCAGAGCACCATGTATTGGTCTGGACTGGACCACAGTGGAATAGCCATGGGGGTGTTTGAGTGATGCATTGGTTGGAGCTGCTAATGATAATGTGACATGTGGGTTATCTTGCAATAGTGGGCATCATTGATATATGTACTTACCGGTGTAGGGATATAGATTTATAGGTTCATGTGATGTGGGTTATGTGGGGTTCAGGAAAGTGTTGCATGTTTAACCAGGTGAAATGGTACAGTCTGCACTGATTGGTTCAGCTGACTATAAAAGGCTGCCAGGAAGCACACACCAACTCAGTGTTGGATTCAGTGAGAGGGCATGGTGGAGCTGCACACCAACATGCCCTATTTGTTTGCTGGCTGCGTGCTGCCATTTCCCATGCTGTCCACCTTCTTTTTGGAATACCAAATACCAACCACGGTGTGGCTGCTTTTTACCTCCTGACTCTGTGCTCATTTCCAGCCGCTTATCGGGCCGACACTACAGACTTATGCATCAAGTGTACGGCGGGATTCATTTGACAGAACTCCAGGTATGGAATGTCATGCTAAAAATTGCTCGCCCACTGAAACCCAAAACAGCCACTGCCCACAAATTATTATTATTATGATCGCGGGGAATTTTTACTACAGTTACTACAACATGATTTAAGATATTTCTGCTCCCGACTGGATCAGAAACCCGGTAATTGTATGCGTCTCAGGCTAGGTATTGCACAATTTGGTACGTGTGCATTCCCAACCGGCATTTGTCTAGTTGAGATAATAAAGTTGGATTTATGTTTACAGACTGACAGTCTGAAACCATAGTTTGTGTGTGTGTGTGTGTGTGTGTGTGTGTGTGTGTGTGTGTGTGTGTGTGTGTGTGTGTGTGTGTGTGTGTGTGTGTGTGTGTGTGTGTGTGTGTGTGTGTGTGTGTGTGTGTGTGTGTGTGTGTGTGTGTGTGTGTGTGTGCGTGCGTTGTGTGTATCAACAGACTTCTCATGAATGCTGTTCAACCCGGACATTCAGCTGCACGCACGCACGCGCGCGCACACGCACACGCACACCATTTTATTGCAGTCTAAAATATGTGTGTTGACTTAGAAGATTACAGATATATAGGAGGGCATCGTCATGGCAACACATACTGCCGAACGAACATATGCTCAGACAGACAGACAGACAGACAGACAGACAGACACTCACAACCTGCAAAGACAATAAGCAGGTGACATCAGTCAGTGCACGAATGTCAGTATGTTAACGTGTCCTTATTCATTGCTTATTCACATGGAAACACAGTAGGCTATTTGTAAACATCTATGCCTCTCCAAAGCCCATACAAACACATGAGGCCGATTCTACTAATATGCCTTTCGAGATTTTTCTAAAATGTTCAAAAATAGCAGATGTACAAGCTCGCAGCGCTAAAACATTGGCTATTTTTGTATAGCCAATGCAGAACTCTAAACTTTCCCGGTTTTATTGGGTTTATTTAAACTATTGATAATAGAAGGGTTTACAGTTGTAATGAGAAGCTACTCTGACATTCAAACTATAAGCTAGTTTGCTCTTGCCTGCAGTAGAAGTGAATAGTATGGAATATTCTCCAGTTGAGTAGAAAATACTCAAAAAATACATCAAAAAGTACAGTACTTGAGTACATGTTCTTAGCTACTTTCCACCACTGACATTAATTGTCTGGTGACATCTCTCTCCAGCCTCACAAATGCTGAGTGTGCAAAATCAGGGCCCACAATCTTTCCTGCGCCCTAAAAATGGCAAAAAGTTTTAAACTCGGCTCAGCAGAATGAAGACACCGAGCACAGACAATAGTGCAGGGATATTCAATTGGCGGCCCGCGGGCCACATGTGGCCCGCGGAGCGCCTCCTTGTGGCCCCTGGAAGAATTTTGAAAAAAAAAAAAAAAAAAATCTTCTTTTTTTTTTTTTTTTTTAGAATAATAATAGGGCTAATAAGAGTTACAGGTATGGTGTGTGCGATATTAAATGTGAGATTACCATAATGACAGTAATCATTAAAGGACCACTTTTCAACCTATCTTCATATAATAGGTCCTCACTAATAATCATGATAAAATGACACGTTTTTTTCTACTCTGTCTGTGTCACATAGGAGGGCTGTGGGCAGTTCAGAAACCCACCCAACAGTGACATCAATGGAGAATCCAAGCTAATAGAAACTGCAGGCTTTCTTGTCCTGAAAAGTTGCGAAAATGGAAGCCATCATTCTCACAATAATAAACCCTGTTAGGGTCCATTTGGTTCCATTTGTACACTCTCAGAGTTACAGACCCATAAGGGTCCATTTGATTCCAAACCATTTCCCTGGGGACCCCCTGGAACTGCCTCAAGGACCCTGGGGGTCCCCGGACCCCGAACCCCACTTTGGAATCACTGCTCTATGTAATGTTTGTGTGTGTGTGTGTGTGTGTGTGTGTGTGTGTGTGTGTGTGTCCGTCCAGCTGATGGTCATTAATGTCAAAGCAATGCTGTTTATGCACTGTCAAATAGGTCTAGGCCTACATCTATTCTAAGGTGGCATATACCTGTATAGACATATTACCCTGCTCATTACTGTGCGGAAATATACATAAATCTTCGTGTTTGAGCACAAAAAGCATTTTGAGAACCCACAAATTTCCGCGCTTCGCGCGCACACAGTGCGGCCCCCCACACACAATCATTCTACAGTTGTGGCCCCCGGCCTAATCTAATTGAATACCCCTGCAATAGTGGGTTGGACATCTCCGATGTCTCGTTAAAAGGTGTCTGACAACAGAGTTCTATAAAGAACTATACAGAAGGCGCCGGGGCCGATGGCTTCAGTATGGTTCTCGACCGGTGGTCCGGGGACCACCAGTTGTCCTTGACAGGGTTCCACATCAAATACGGCATGGAATTGTGGACAAAGTCTTATCCAGCGACATCAAAATATCCTGGGTCTGAGAGGCTAAATCTCATCAAACGGTGGTTTGTGGCTCAAATGCCGAATAATTAATGGAACTCGATATGAAAAATGTTGAAAATGAATGCTTCCGTGCACTGCTTTCCCAGTTTGTTTGTTTGTTTGTTTGAATGTGATTTCCTGGGTTTATCCTGGCTCAGATCTAATGCATTTCCATAACTCCAGGTGTACAGTTTCCTCTCAATTTCCGTCATGAACCTGACGAACCCTGATGACAACTCGACAGACACACTCTAGACTTGACCAAATATGCGTAATTTAAGAAGCTAGCCCAACCCACACGTTGAAATGGTACACAAATGGAATTATCAATAAACATCATCCTAGCACTGTTTGTGATGATGCAAAATAGGAAGCGCTGGAGAAGCCTCTCAGCTCAGGTTCGAGGCTTAGAGAAGGTTTTTCTTCTGTTTTTCTTTCTTTTGGCTGTGGCAGTGCATGGTCAAACTGTGAAGCAGTCAGTTGTGGACAAAGTACTCAACTCCAGTACTCGAGTCAAAGTAGGCTATAGATACTCCTAGTCATATATTATTCAACTACAAGTGAAAGTATCAACAAGATCACATTGAGCTTGTAGATCAACTATTTTCGGTAATATTGTAAATACTCAATAAGATTCATAATGTACTTTTCCTAGAAATGGTAAAAAGTAGAATAGTTGAAATTGTGTGCAGTGTAAGGGCCGATTCATACTCCTATTTTAGAGCCGAATAAAAGTCGGTTTGGCGCTGTAGAGCCTACAATTTGACGTCATTTGAGGTTCGGGGGGCGGGTACCGTCCTAAAGTCGTCTCTTCGGTGCTACTGAAAATTTCTGACGAGCCGAAAACATTTCGGCACTACAGCGCCGAAACAGCGGTAAAATAGGAGTATGAATCGGCCCTAAGTCACAAGTAAAGTACAGATACTCAAAAGATGGACACAGTAGTAAATGTACTAGACTTCTTTACTGTTCTTTACAGCACGTGAGCTCATGAACAAACACACTCTGTGACAATCCAGGCATCGTTACCGTGGCAACCAATGCAGATAAGTCCACGGTATCTGCATACACAAATGTATCCGAGCTGATCACTTGCAAACAACAGCGAGGATAGTCGTCGCTAATTTGAGAAACAAATTTGATTTGTCTGCGGTGAAGCCAAAACCGTCGAGAAGCACTAGAGAGCCACATGCATCTTCTGAACGACCCTCTGTCTCGTTGTGAGCTTATATATATTGCCAATTTTTGTGTAATGTTCACCCAAGAATAGGGATACTAAGGGTTTTGATGGAGCCATTTAGAGCAGTGGTTCTCAACCTGTGGGCCCACCGGTGGGTCGTGAGGATGGGCCCCAAAATAACACTAAGATTTTAACCCATTTAAAACCGGGAAAGCCTCTGGGTCATTTTAGATTCCGTTTGCTATTCAACAATAGCAGCACAGCACGCCATGCCGTGCCGCGCTACATCTGCTGTTTGTTTAAAAAAAAAATGTTTTGTTTTTTGAAAGATCTTGAAATAATTTTGAATACTTTTGAATTCTTCTCCCTTGGGGGTATTTCAATTTAGGAGGTCCTTGGCATGACAATGTTTGAGAACTACTGACTATAGGCATTTGTAGAATCAGCCTTAGTGATAATTAAAGTATACTACGTTGGTTACATTAATCCAAGCTGGAACACAATTGATCGATCGATCGATTGTGTGATACTGTAGGTGATAAGTTGTCAGAGCCGTGAACACTTTCAAATGGGCCCTGATCCAGAAAATGTTGTGAACCACTGATTAAGAAGAATATAGACACTTTTTCTCCATAAAACAACAACACATTTGATCATTCTGTACCATCATTCTGTATCTCCATTTTCTGTCCAGTATTCACATAATTATTCACTGCACGTATGCAAAGGATTAGTAAACCCCAGGAGACTTATGCATCAAGTGCACGGCGGGATTCATTTGACAGAACTCCAGGTATAGAATGTCATGCTAAAAATTGCTACAGGGAACATATTGATCTCCCACTGAAACCCAAAACAGCCACTGCCCACAAATCTCCAGATTATCAGGTTAATATAATATGTGATATCTAATATCTAACACATGAACGCTGTGTGCACTTCCAGAAAATCTGTGGGCACAGTGCAGTTACGATGACACTTAACCTTGGTTCGACATTAAATATGCCCAAGCACATGACAGGCAGTCGTATAGATAAAAAAGTATTCAAAAAAAGGTACAACTTATGAATTTTAATACCAATGCTTTGCAATATATCAATTTAGAACAGGCCTACGTGGAACGATGCAAGTTGGAAATGCATGCCCCACCCAAACTCAAGACCTACGCTGTAGACAGTATTATTTGTTTTGGGGCGGAAGTTTGGGGATTTCGGTGGAAATGACGTCGACGCTTTACAAATCAGTTTACATTCTCAGTGTATGAAACAAGTGTTGCGATTGGTCGAAATAATATCGTATTCGGGGGGAAATGCATCTGACGGATGTTCCGTCCGACATTTCCGCCGATACCGTCTCTGCCTTAGGTTGTGACCTGCAGGCTTTTCTCTTCGCCTGGGACCGAGGCTAACCCAGACTGTGACCCACCGTGAATGGGAGCCTGTCATTGGATTATTATTAATTTTCGTTTGTCATGTCATATGAAAGCAGGGAATCATGGCTTCAAATTGACATAGTTTGTTCAGTAACTTCAGTTTGGCCCACCAGTTTTGGAGATATGGCTTATAGAGTAATATCTTGCATAAAACAGAGAGTTGAGAAAACAGGCTTGAAAGGTTCACTTCTGTGGACTCTAACATTACACCTAGCTACGTATTTTAATATTGACATTGACATCAATTTCAGCTCTGACATTTATTTCAGACATGCTTTCAGTATGTGAAGAGTCTGCCTGTGCTAATAACTCATTGCATTAAAAAAAATGAGTTTGACTGACAGCTAGGCTCTCAGTCAAATCTGGTCACCAGTTATTATGTCTGTGTCCCTTTTATGGCCAAATATGGAGTCTATGCAGATGCCAGAACAGGCCAGCTCCATATATGGAGATCTAGTGGTGATCAGGGATCACCAGACGATCTGTAGAATGTGTGACAAAAAAATATATAGGATGAAAAGAAAATACTTGAAATATGAAATATGGATAATGGATTCCTGTGCGAAAGCAATTTACAAGAAAACAAACATGTAGCAGATACTATATGAATGAGGTGCAGCAACGGTAACACGTTTCAAAGCCGCTTTCCAGTAAACCGTTCTAATGCAAATTTCAAGCTAACAGTAATTTTGAAACACACATACCGACATAAAAGGTTGGACGACTTAAACCGATACTTGTGGGTTGTGGTGTGAAAAGTTAAACAAGGTAAAGGGTAATAAATAATGTGGTTGTCACTGAGCGAAAGTGGCTTTGTGAGTCCTTAACGAGAGGAAGTAAGAACTTGGCACTGTGCCAAGTTGTATGCAGCACTGACAAACATTTATCTCACAGCCTGGGGGGAACAAGTTAACTGCTCTGTGAGAGCACAATGTCAGTGGTCTGGGGGCCTCCAGGGGTACTTGAGGGGTTCAGGGGGTACCCTGCTAAGTGACTGGTAACTCTGAGAGTGTACAAGTGGAACGAAATGGACTCGTGGTGGTCCCCGGGCCGAATGGTGAGGACCATGCAGTAGTCCACTCCGAATTCTTTAGGCCTCCTATGTCCAGCTTTTGGTGTATGTGAACAAACGTTGTCCTACACAAACCCATTGACAATGAATGGACAATTTTGAGTGTTTGTGTAAACACAAACATTGCATAAACACAAACATTGCGTAACACAAACATTGAACACGAATGTGAGGACACAAATTCTGATTGGCCGGAATGAGATGATGTATGATGATGTACGATGGTACGATCGTCCCTTACTTCACACGGGTGTGATTTATTTTTCTTTCTTTTTTATTTTAATAATGGCCATTCATGTAAGCTTTAAGAAGTAAATGGCTGTGATCTATAAGAGGGGACTGTCTCTTTAAGAAGAGTTGGGTTAGGATGGTTCAACTGGTTGAAATATTGAGATGTATTGCCACCTTCAAATGGGAAGTCCTATTTTGGCCTGCGTGACTAATTTGACTTTACTCAAATTGCCTAGAGGGTGTGCGGTCGACAGTGGATGTCACAAACGTAACATCCAGACTTGTCAGGTGTACAATTGCTCCGATGTGCTCTAAACTTGGAATAAATACTGTTCAAGGGCCTACCTTGACAACGGTCACCCCAGGGGCAACGTGTGGCCCAATGGGGCCACAGCCTAGGTGTACCAATTATACAATCTGGCACAATCACTGTTCAGGGATCTGCCATGGGAATAATCACACCCAAAAAAACTAAATTGCATACTGTGTGGGGCGTTACAGCAGTGCTACAGCAATGTTAAACACAAGCTACTAGCCATAACTCTGTGACCATTGATCTGATCAGCCCAATATAGCAGTCTTTTGAAAATCGGAACATCTATTATGTGAAAATATTCTGACATTGTCAATATTGTTGAACATGAAAAACAACACTTTTATATCATGAAATATTATTGTAACCGGTAAAAGGAGTCTGGCTATAGGTGTGGTATGTGCACTCCTACACCTGCATGCCTATTAGAGCGTGTGGGGCCACAGACCAGGCAGTTTTGATGGTAGCAAATTTGTATTGGGTTCTTTGGTTCACAGAGGGTTATGGCATAACATGGATGATGATGATGGATGATGATTTTGAATGGCAAGAGAAAGAAATAAGTAACAGTCAATAATGAGGATAAGTCAGGCGTAATCGGACACAGTAAGAAACATAGGCATAGGCAATGTAACAAGTAGAGTATTCGGAGGGCATTCTGGTAAATAGGAAAGGCAGACTTACAGTAATGCATCGGTGTACAGGCACAAAGGAGTTGTGGTGCTGCAGGCACCTCTCAGTGAATATACATTTAAAACTCATACTAATCACTAATTTGAATTATACTAGTGTGATTCAGCTACGATCTCAATTAACCTAAACTATGGAAAATAAATTATTCATGAACCAAAGTATAGTACTGAACTCCATCTAAAGCAATATTCTCAAAGTGGGGTCCAGGGGTCCTTGGAGGTTTTAGGGGGTCCCCAGTAAAATGAGTCACTATAGCAACATCAGTTGAATCACGTTAACCTCAATACTTAACAGATCTTCAAGCTCACATTACATTTATAGATTGTAATTATGAGCTGCTATTTTCACTATTTTATACTACTACTACTACTACAAATAATAATAATAATGTCACCCATCGACAAAATGTGTGCCTTCTCCATCTGGCATGGTGTCTCACTCTCAGATAAGTCATACTGCAGAGGAAGTGACACAGCGAAGCCAAAAACGCCACGGTGTTGTTTCCAATCGTGTGGAATCTAAGCAACGCAATGCAGTTCATCACAGTGTGGATGCCATGGCAATACATGCACAACACACAAACACAGCACTGTGCTTCTCATTCCAACACAACAGCAGTGACATTCACCTTCTGTGTTTGACGACGGGGAGAAGTATTTGGGTACATTCACCCCAAGTTTGTGGGAGAGGCCCTGTTTTTGTACAAAATTACACTAATTATGAGCACAGCATCCGATTTCCGTGATTCTCTGTATACAGAGAATAAAAGGGAATATGCACACTTCGTCCACCACTGCCAAATCAGGTATGGAAATAGAACATCCAGATGAGGTGACCATGGAAATGACTGTCCTCATTCTAATGTGACTGTGATTTGACTCTCATCCTCCTGATGTTACGTCATGATAATGTACGATGTTAAGAACGCCCCTCACTTCACACGGGTGTGATTTTGTTCTTCTTAAGTGCTAAGTATTGATACAATTGATTATTTGCGGTGCAAAACGATTCGATGCTAATTCGATGCAGATTATTTGCATTTCAAAACGATATGATCCAACACAAAGACAAACGATACAATATGTTGTTTCCATTTTTATATACTAAATAAATAAATAAAAATTGATACAATTACTATCGTTACATATACCCAAAGGGTTGGGGCCCTAAAGGCAAAGGCTGTGCGACCTGTTGAGTTCAGGGGCCCCTTTGGTATAGATCCCATCCCATTTGTTGTCGTGACTCAGGGTGAGACAGGAGATCTGTTTTTTTCAAATATCTGATATGGGTATATATAGGAGTTAAAGGGATAGTTCACCCCAAAATAACTTTTTTCTTTAGATTACTCAACCCATAGAGACTTGAATTCATGGATATGTTTTAGTTGTTTTGTCACATTCCTAAGCGAATAATACAAAAACAGCACCCTCTGCTGTTTGTTTGTTGAATTTGCCACCGCCCAATAGAATGTTGATAACACGATGTTGGCTTGTTTGGTCCACCCTCAGCCTCATCTTCCAGTGGGGTACTCATGTTTTCCTTTCACTAATCCCCAATGTTCACACACTCTGAATGCCCCTGCAGATAATTCAATAGTGCATCGGAATTTGTTCTTGAGAAATGAATAATTTGATGACCAGCACTGGTTCCCTATAGAGACACAAAGGAATCTTTGTGTCTCCATACGGAACGTCCGCTGTAACCAAAACAAAAATATCCATGAATTCATGGTTGTGAAACGTTCATGTTATGGAAATGTGCTTACGGAACTCCTGACTCCTGAATGGGATGATAATGTTTATTATCGTTTATCACAAAAACTGTTAAACACAAAAATCATATCACATATATCACATATAATTTGGAAATCTCCGTCCAAACCAAATTGCGTTGTCAGTAGGGGTGCACGATTATGAAATCATTATGATGACCGATATCCGATCTCCATTTGCAGGGTCATATCTGCCAATAGCGATTCTGACCGATTCCGATCACTTCCCACTTCGCACTTGCAGGAAAGAGGATGAGGAACGCTTTAAATTTCCTGTGACAGGAAGTTGTCCGTCAACTATGAATTACTTCAAACTCTGTCAAAGGTTGTTTTCTCATCAATTTAGCTTGATTTCAAAATGGCAGGACAGATTATAGACCAGTAGTAGTTCTCAAACATTTTCATATATATGTCAAGAACCCCCAAATGTATATGTATTTAATTATACATTTTATGTAACACTGTACCAGTAGTATGACAAAGTAGGACATCCATTTTACTGGAGAAAAAGCTGAACAAGTTGATGGAGATACGAGGTTATATTAATCACTTAATCCCTAGATGGTTGATCGTATTGGGTATCATATACTGTAGTTTTTTTTCTTCATTTTCTTGTGTATTGTGTTTCTTGCTTGTTCTGTTTTGCCTCTGATCTGTACAGTTCTTTGGTCAATCTTGTTTTAAACGTGCTTTATAAATAAAGTTTGATTTGATTTGATCGGACTCCCTGTAGACGACACTCTATACTTTTCTGATATTGTGGGGAGAGTTCACTGAAAATAGTGTTGGGTCAGCTACATGTAGCTTAACTTGCTCAACACTGGTTTTAATTATTTGCAGGAAAACAGCCATGCCCAAAGTCACTTATAATAAACAGATTTTTCAACACTGCTAGTGTCCCGCTTCTATATGCCGACATTTGATGAAAACAGGAAAACACTGGTTACAATATCAGAAATATAGCTGCTACGCCAGTCTTTCCCAGTGCCCCTAATTCTGACACAAGCATGCAGCTAGTGTGCAGTAACCTTAATTGTGTGAAGTCAAGTGGCAATAGGCCATAGAGCCTTCATCCTACGCCTCCCGCCCAGCACTCCCTGCTGACAGCTGCAGGTGCCGCTCCCAGCCCATAGAAGTGCACGTAGTGACAAATATCACGCTCCCCGCCCGGCTTCCTTCCCCTGAACACGTGCCAGTTGTGCTTGCTCGGTGGATTCGAACCCCACAACTCTGTGGTGGTGCATGGGCAGCTACACTACTTCGCCAGCCGAGGGCCCTATATGCTACAATCCTCTGCTGTACAACAACCTGTGGTGCACAGGTTGTTTGGACCGGTCGCCAAAAGTCCTCTCTGATTTACTTCATCAGTCTCTGCACCATATACTATTTCAGGTACACTTGAATCCATAGTGCCATGTCTGACACTCTGACTTTGCAAATTATTTCAAGAGCTCCACCCGCCCGGTCCTAGAAGGAGTTTAAAACAAACGACCAGTTTTCTTCTTCTTCTTCTTTTTGGAAATAATACATTTTATCAATACTAAGTAGGCTACTTGCACATTGTATTTAGCCATTTTAAGAAAGATGAGTTTAATTACTTTTCCATTCCATATAGCTACACGTGGTCTATCGATAAATGTATGTATTCTGTGTTCATGTCAAGGCGTGGGTTGGTCTATTTGTGTTCATTCAAATACAATGTCCATATCTATGGGTTCCCTAGATAAATAATTCATAGTTAGTTTAATTAGGAACCAAATGGCCTGTAACTCTGAGTGTACAAATGGAAAAAAGTGGAGGATCATGGAGAACCCTGAAAAATATCATCTTACACCTCGATCTGAAAAAACATCAAGGGCATGGATACATATACTGTATGGGGGAGATGAGATTACAATATTGCAATGATTATTATATAGTGTATTTGGTGTCTGGCTTATGATTTGCATACCGTTATGTTGTGCCGTATGTGTCATGTTAGTGGTGTGTGGAAATTAGTCAAAAGTCATTATTGCACTACGAAATTATGGTCTCAAGTCGTGTTGACACACACACACACACACACACACACACACACACACACACACACACACACACACGCACACACGCACAGCATCCTAAAGGCCTTTAATCAATTTAAACAGATCTGCAACAGGCATTACAAGCCGAGACCGTAGATACTGATCAGATTTTTCCACGGTTGTTGTCGCTGCCTGCAGTGAAACATCAGTTTAATTTTAATTAAACTGATTTAATTTTAATTTAATTTGAATTGCTCTCATTAGAGTAGGCTACAAATGGATATGGCCACATAGGGTCGCACTGGTGCTCTGTGATTTTGTAGATCGGCTATTTTTGGTGTACACTCTTGCGCTTTCTCTCTCTGTCTGTCTTTCTGCAGTCTAGAAAGGGTCCAACATTTTGTTTCATTATGAACATATTAAGGTGGTTTTCATGTAACGGTATAAATGTGTGTTTCTGAATCAATCAGAGCATCACATCTCTTCAGGCTATGGGACGTACATCCGCAATGCTTTGACAGACGGCCAGCTGTTTAATACACAACAATTTTCCCATTGTTTTAGCATCTATTGTTAGATATGCCCATATGAATGATGACCACAGATATGCTCTGAAAGTGTGAAAATGTTATTTCTCATTTCACTACGTCTTTAATTCACTATAGACCCCCCTTCCAGCCATGCACACACATGCAGAGTTTACTGTATGTTAATGTTCATAGGGTGTGTTTGTGTGTGTGTGTGTGTGTGTGTGTGTGTGTGTGTGTGTGTGTGTGTGCATGCGTGCGTGCACATAGCGGCCATCTTGCCATTAAATTAATGAAATGCCACCTCGTTGCCATCCTGCTTTTTAGATAGATAGATAGATAGATAGATAGATATTCTGTGTTTCTACTTTTTTAAATGTGCATTTATATGCTGTTGATTACTACAATTTTAAATGATGTATGCCCATTATACAACAATAATTCCTCCTATAAATGCACATATAATCCTACAGTATAGGGCATTATTATTATTATTATTATAAGTGCACATATAATCCTACAGTATATGGCATTATTGGCGTAACACTTCAGCAAAGAGGACATTATGTTGTTTTGTCTTAATCACTTCACTTCACTACACACACACACACACACACACACACACACACACACACACACACACACACACACACACACAAACACAAACACACAGAGAGAGAGAGAGAGAGAGAGAGAGAGAGAGAGAGAGAGAGCATGTGAGTCACCGGTTTCGTCTTGTCACCACTGAATCAAAGCGACGCTTCACCCTCATAAAGCTACACTCTGCCGTACTGCTGTGTCTGTGTCTTTCTCGCTGACATTACAGTCAGAGAGAGAGAGAGAGATGCAGGTGTGCGTCCATTCAGACTGCTGCCTTAGAGCTAGGCTATCTCCATGACCATGAGACAACACCAACAAGCGTAATAACAATAATGTGAGCATTCCTGAGATAAGAACGCATATAGCTTCTGTTTGGTCCAGATTGTGTATTTTCCCAAATAATGCATGCTCTCAGCTTTCAGCTTCATTATAGCCTATAGGCTACTGCATGACTAGCCAAGATTTAGACTCTTGTAGATGTATTTATCGATTCTGACATTTTCAATCTACGAGAGTCTAAGGGCACTCGCCCCATGATTTTGAACGCGGCACCAATCTGTCTTGGAATCTTTCCGCCATCTTGGATCTTTCCTCGATTGCAACTGCGCAATAGTGCCCCTGGCGGTCAGGGTTGCGCAGCCAGTTGCAGTCATTTGATTTATGGAGACGAGGACAGATCCAAGATGGCGGAAATATTCAGAGATTGGATTAAAACACGTTTTTATTGAAAACTACGTACCTACGGGTTTTAAACGCTAGGCGCAAATATACCGGACAGATATACAGCAGGGTAAGCACCTTAGATTAGTCAGAGAATATTGTCAGAATAATGTCAAATCTGGGAATACATTTCTTCACCAAGAAAAATTCAGACCAGACTTTTTCCTTGGGCTGTAGTGAGTGTGCAAACAAAGTGTTATGCAGATCGTTGCAGTTTAACCTGTAAAGACGCGGCTGCATGGGCCTGTTATTGCGCCACCATCAAGCGATCAAGGCAACGGTGGCAGAGATTAGCTGTCCACAGACACACACACACACACACACACACACACAGACGGACAGACAGAGTGCAAAACATACTCTCTCCCCATGCATTCGGCCTGGTGGAGACAATAATAATAATACTAATACTACTACTACTACTACTACTAGGCCTACTACTAATAATAATAATACTACTACTAATAATAATAATAATAATAATAATAATACATGTGCATAGCCATACACACAAGGTAACTAAGTAACTAAGGTTTTCTATTCATTCAAGTGGAGCCAGCCAGCCAGGAGTCTTCTACATAGGCTACAAGCTCAGTGAAGTATAGCTTGTTTTGTCAACAAAAAACATACGTCTAATTATAATAAATACGAATTTAAACAACATAATAATTAGGCCTACATTTAATAAAGGTATAGGACTCGGTATCGAAATTAATAAACGGATTTCTATTTATCTCAGAATAAACATTTGCAAGCATTCAGGATCAAACTGTTCCCCGTTGATAAGAGGCATCCATCCACACCCTACAGCCACAGCGCATGCGTCACGGCCAAACAAAGAAAGCCATGGCAATTCGGTGATGGAAGTTTATTCTAAGGATTCTATTCCTTCTGACTTTTTATCCCAATTCTCCCAGCTGTGTTCACTCTATCTCCTATTAGTGTTTGAACAAATTGATTAGCAATGAATTGATATAAAAAATAAAATAGGCTATTAATTATATTGATTTCTATAATATTTTTTGCAATTGTTCTATGTAGCAGTCTGCAAAACATATCGGACACACACACACAAACACACACACACACACACACACACACACACACACACGCGTACGCACGCACGTGCGCGCACCTTTCTTCCCTCCTCGCTACAATCAAACGAAAAATGCGAAATCAATTATTTATCCGCGAACTGCCTGCCTGCCTCTGTGACATAATCCAGTCGTCAGTTTGCAAATGCGCGCGGCGTGCACGCAGCAGTCGGTCGTAAAGGCGTGCACGCGCGTCACACCACCACCTCCACCACGCACAGACAGACAAAGAAGGTGGAGCAGAGAGAGAGAGAGAGTAGTCTATTTATTTATTATTTCATCATAATGCTGTTTCCTTCTGCAAATGAACGGCCAATTGACGCTCCGGCTGCGATCTTGCTCTGCTAATTAGCTTTAATTGGCTCATTAATCTTATCTCGGCTCGGGCTCCTATATGTCGGCGAGGAGTGCATGTGTGTGTGTGTGTGTGTGTGTGTGTGTGTGTGTGTGGGGGGGGGGGGGGGGGGGGTACACATTAAGATTGGCAGTTTCCATAATAGTGCAGCATGCAGCCTATACAGTAGCACAGCACTGACACCCACTTGACCTAAAAACAGATGGTGCTCTTCGTGTCTAATTCCACACTCTTGTTGCAAAATGTGAACCCTTTTCATTTTAACTCCGAAGGGCCGCAAGGGCGTGTGTGCCCAAATGGACCCTCCATTTGGTTCCATTTGGACAAAAGCCCTTCGGACTGGAGTAGGGGAGTTTAAATGGACACTGACGAGTTTTAGTGTGTAGAATGACTTATATGCGGATGTGATTTGTTTAAATGATGCAAAAACAATAAATATGTTTTTTTAGGAGATGAGCACAGAGTGTAGCCTAGGCTATAGAGCGCGCGAGTAAGCAATACACACCCCTTTATGGTCGCGCGCTCCAAACGTCCGAATTTGGGACCATATAGAATTTGGGCCAAATGATTTAGGCTATAATATAAACTAGAATCCTTCCCAGGTTTAAATGTTGTTTCCATGATGGTGTGTGTGTGTGTGCGTCTTTTGTTTAAAATGCCCTGTCGATCTGTCTGTCTATCCCTCTGTCTCTATGTCTGAAGTCTAATTATTATACCCAACGTGCGCTCCCGTGCATGAAAATCAATCACAACTAAGCCATCAAAAAACCGCTCTCCATAGTTTATAAACCCCAAAATACAGACCCTAATGGCGTCAAAACAAAGGGTATTCATTTTATTCTTACCGTTTAAAATGGTGAAGTTGTATTAATCCTTCTCGTAGTTTAAAGTATAGCTGCCTGCATGTATGTCTGCCTTTTTTTTCCTTTTTTTTTTTTGCTGCTTCCAAGCTTCGGCGGGTCTCGATCGGCGCCTCCGTTGCGTTATTACGGTAGCGCTGTTTCTGCCTGGCGTGCACTGCAACACATACGCGCACTGGCCCGCGCATGGGCGCGTGCACACACGTCTTATTTGCGCTCCAGTTGGCTGTGCATGTGTGATTCTCAGTTTCTCACTCATTAGGTTACCTTTATGTTTACAGTATTGCCAATAAAACTAATATTTACTAGGCCTATAGGCCGACCTAAAACATCAAACAGGCGGAGCGTGGCTGGGATATTGGATTATTTACACATTTATATTCTTATAGTAGTAGTCTACTAGTATTCATGAAAAACATTCTAGGCTGCTGGCGCATAGAGAAGGCAAATGGACATTTCCCTCATCTCTAGTAGCCTATATTTATTTTGTATTCCATTTTCTGTGTCCCAGTGCGCCCCCTGGCGGTTCTTTTCTAATGTGTGAACACAGTGATTATGACTGCAGCTGTAGTTATTATTTCTGTCATTATTTTGTTTACTGATAATTAGTTTATTTTGTTAAGAGTCGAGTACCAGACGTTTGCGTTCACGTCATTTCCGGCCATCAGGCCTTATATGGTCATGTGAGTAAGGCTCACTAGTTCAGTTGTCGCTTCCGTGAGAGAGAGGCTGTTTGTTTGTTGAGAACATGTCGCTTAAAAGGTTTGTTTAATTGTTTGTGTCAACATTTTGAGTTCTCAGTCTACATTATAAGTTCCATGTTATATTTGTTTATGAGTTTAATTGATTGATTTACCTTTGTTTCAGTTCGACAGTTTATTGATCGTTTTGGGCATTCTATGAACTTCATTCCCTTTACATCGCTATGCAGCCAGCAAGGTACATTCATTTGTCAAGCACATTTTCCATATCATCATTTTTGTATTGTATAGTTGGCGATTATTCTGATCATGTCTTTATTATTTTGTGTGTCACCAGTTTGACGTTGGTCTTTAAGTGAGGAAAGTGCTTAATAAACCAGTAAAGAAAAGCAATAACCTGTCTCGTCTGTGAAGGGAGGGAGTGACGGTGATCAATGGAATATCATCAGTATGTGGAAGAAAAACATCATTTCAAGGACCCTGCTGGTTCAGATAATAATAGCATGCATATTTTGGTCGTTAAAAGTTTCTACATCTTTATGTGTATATGTGGTTTAATAAAGTACTATTCGAGTATTCGGACGAGAGAGAGACTACTACATACATTACATTGTGTTTTAGCCTATTTATTTGACAAAATCAAGTCCAATTAAAATAAATAACGTTTACCCTTTATTTTGTTATACGAAAGCATGGATTGGCGTTTTTGCATCCTCTACTGACAGACGGGCTCTAATTCTAGCAATGTTTCTGAGAAATAAAATGGTAACATTGTCTATGTTAAAATGTAACTGTTAAAATGTAACAGAGAATCGAGAATAACAATACGGTAGGTATTTTAAGTGTATCATTGTTTTGTATATAAACGTTCTCTGCTCACTTGCAATATTCCAGACCAACCACATGAGAGCAGCATGGGTCATGTTTTGTGCTGCACAATGAACTGGTTCAATCAGGTTCTCAAACGTTTTAGCTCATAAACTCAAGACCCAAAAGAGAAATTAGGCGTTTGCCATGCAGGACCCAAACCAGTGACAATAGCAGCTTTAAGCTTAAGGTTAAAATGGCACATGTACATTCATATAAAATCACGGTTTTAAAATGTTGCTGCACACAGAGTGGACTTCTTGACCTTCATCAGTTATTTATTGCACTTTACTGTGATTGTGTACTATAAACTGTGAATACTCTAGCACTTTTTTATATATTATATACCTTCTCTTATTGCAACTTGCACTTCTCTTGTGATACTCTTGTGACTTGTACTTTGTCACAAGTACAAGTTGTACTTGTACTTTGGGGGGGGGAATAAATGCTGACAGCAATCAGATTAGTTAGGGAGGGAAGCTCATAACTGGGATTGAGCATTTGGTTTATTTCTTTAAAAAGAATCATAACTTTTGACAGGAATGTGCTAGAGACTTACTTTTTTTGGACAGATTCGTACATTTATGCTCTACAAGTGGGGGCCGGATTAAATCATCTCGCGGGCCGTATGTTTGACATGGCTGAAGTAGACGCTCCGGAAGGGAATGAGCGTGTAGACATTCTGGCCAAGCAATCGTTAAGAGTGGAGCAGGTAGACATGCGAGTGACTATAAGTAAGAGTGAAGTCAAACCAATGATCAGGAAATATTCACAGGCAGTATGGCAGGAGTATTGGGATGAAGGGGAGGTTGGAAGACACCTCTATAATATTCAGAGGCAGGTTAGTACTGAGAGGGCGGTGGGTTGGAGCAGGAGGGAGGAGAGTATTATTACTCGCATGAGAATTGGACACTCAGGTCTTAACAGTACGTTACATATAATAGGGAAGCACCCGACAGGAAGGTGTACAGAGTGTGGAAGAGAGGAACAAGAAACCGTAGAGCATGTACTTATACATTAGGAAGTACAGTAGTGAGAGGAATCAGTTGCTCTGCCGGCTGAAAAAGGTGAAACATCAGAATTACACAGTGTCAGGTCTTCTGGGAAAAGAAGCAGGCAAAGTTTACCATTACATTATTAAGTACATAAGAAATACCCAATTGGTGAATAGAATATAGGAGTTTTGATTTATTTTATTGGTTTGCTGCTTAGCCCAAGTACTACACAGTCCAGCTGGTGGCGGTAATGCACCTTGATAGGTTTGCCAACCGCCATAAAACCCGAAAGAAGAAGAAGAAGAAGAAGTAGACGCTCCAGTGAATAGGGTAGACTCTAAGGCTGCGTCCGAATTGCTAGGGTTGTTCCCTACTCCCTATCCCCCATACGGGGATCCAGACTCTAGTGGACTCTATAGTGATGATTTCGGACAATACTCCCTGTATGGGGAGCACCGACTCTGACGTCAATATCGATAGAGGGCGCTGTAGTTCCGCGGGTTCATGTACTTTTTATTTGCATGAAATCCCCATTAGGTTTTTTCAGATCGCCTCATAAAGAACTGTTTGAAAAATAAACAAATCATCCCGGCCGTTTCACTCATTTGGATATGAAGAATCAACTGACTACAAGAAACCAATCAAAACGCTGCTGCTGAATTTCCGCTAGGAACAGACTGTATCAAATATTGTGACTGCAGGCTGTCACCTCCCTGCAAGGACAGTTTGTAAAGTAATTTTTAAATTCATGAATTAATAAAGAAAAAATAGGTTAATGAAAATATGTTTGCAGGCATTTAGGCCTATATATCTATGATAAAAAGGTTATTTTAAAATCATAGGTCAATAACAATGGGCCTATGATTATTATCAATAAATTAATATTAGGCTATATCCATTATCCAGCAATATGAAAACAGTGCACAACCTTGACAATATATGAAAATATCAGCAGCATGATTGAATCTTAACCACATGAACCCCCGCTAATCCTGGGGCGGGGGGGATACGGCAAAAATAGCCGATCTATAAGCAACGCGCGACGTCCTGTTGTGAGCTTGTATACTTTTACTTGGGTACTTTTGGTAAAGAATCACCAAAAGTAGCCGATCTACAAGCTCTGCTCACAATACGGACGTTTGGTGTTAACAGAAACAGCAGTCCAAATGACTGCCTACACAATGAAGTTTTAATGCATTTATCGCAATTCAATGAAATAATGTTAGATAGCATATTTTTTCATGGCAGGAATTAATGAATATTAATAAAACATATGTTCGGACACAATTAATATGTGTCTCACATGCATGTATTTAGCCTACATTTGTGATAAAGAATCTCACAAATATATTCTACAGCAAGCAACTGATTCCTCTCCTAACGTCATGCGCTGGTCCTGGGTGATACAATGAATCAGATTAGTAATACTATTGCAAATGAGTAGATTTATTATAAATAAAATAAAACAATTTCAAATAAATGCACAGATCATTTGTCTCGAGATCTGTAGCTTCGAGATCCGCCAGGGAAGAAAAGAGGGGAAAACGAAAGTTTAAAAAGTACATTTGTGTTGATTTCTTTCGCTGGTTCAACTTCTGCCTCTTCTGAGTTGGAGCGCAATGAGCGCATGCATGCAGAAGCAGTGCACGTGCGCAAACGCGTGCATGTGCGCTCAAGAGCGAGCTTGCGCAATGCATTATGGGGCAGATTTGCTTCGCTGTGTTTTTGTAGTGACCATCGGATGCTCCCTACAATTCCCGGTGCATTGTGGGATACTTCAGTCCACTACGTTAGGGTGCAAAAATGCTCACTACATATTCGGACACTATAACAAAATGGCGGAACCTCAAAGTAGTGCACTAAGACTATATGGGGCATAGGGAATGATTTCGGACGCAGCCTAACTCTATGGGTAGACTCCCTAACCAGGCTTCAGGCGCGCTCTTTAAAACCCTCCGGTAGCCACGCCCCCTCCCCCTCCACACACAAACACACACACACAAACAGAGGGAAAAATATAAACAACTTATAATGTAAATTTGCACTCCATGAAGTGGAGTAGTCTGGCGTGTTAGGAAGTGAAAACTGCTTAGTCACAAGTGTGTGACATGCTGACAGCTTGAAAGAGAAGTTATCTTCATAACAACAAACTGGTGGTGGATTTGTTTTCATTCTGCAGGTGAGTTAGCTACTTATGCTAAGTGAGCATTAACGTGCATCATGGGTGCGTGCGTTCGTGTGTGTGTGTGTGTGTGTGTGTGTGTGTGTGTGTGTGTGTGTGTGTGTGTGTGTGTGTGTGTGTGAGAGAGAGAAAGAGAGATAGATAGATAAGGGGGGGGGTGAAATAAACAAACAAAGGTGCTTGAAGTGCTGTGTGTACAAAGTGTTACCTGAATTGCACACTGACACAAACCTGAGTTAGCTACCTATGCTAAGCATTAACGTGTGTGTGTGTGTGTGTGTGTGTGTGTGTGTGTGTGTGTGCGCGCGTGCGCTGTGCGAGAGGGGGGGACTGGAGGTTGAAAAAACAAAACAAAAAACTGATGCATTAAGTGCTGTATGTGTGCATAATGCATATACGTACATAAATACTTAAATAGAATAAATATATACAGACACAATGTTTTGTTTGGGGTGTCACAGCACCAAATCATTCTTCTTAAAGGGACACTTCACCCTTTTTGCAAAAAAATATATGTTAATGACGTTTAGAAGCTTTAGAACACTTTCCTGGGGGTCTTTATGTGTGTAATATGTGGTTTTAGCTATTTTAGATTGTTGCAGTGAGCACAGTGTCTCTGATGTCATGGACATTGGTCTCACTACCTTCCTGGACTACAATTCCCATAATTCTTTGGTGCACTGCTCCTCCTTGTGGATAGGGGGAGAGCTGTCGTACTGAGACATGTTTGGCTGCGTCCGAATTGCTAGGGTTGTTCCCTACTCCCTATCCCCCATACGGGGATCCAGACTCTAGTGGACTCTATAGTGATGATTTCGGACAATACTCCCTGTATGGGGAGCACCGACTCTGACGTCAATATCGATAGAGGGCGCTGTAGTTCCGCGGGTTCATGTACTTTTTATTTGCATGAAATCCCCATTAGGTTTTTTCAGATCGCCTCATAAAGAACTGTTTGAAAAATAAACAAATCATCCCGGCCGTTTCACTCATTTGGATATGAAGAATCAACTGACTACAAGAAACCAATCAAAACGCTGCTGCTGAATTTCTGCTAGGAACAGACTGTATCAAATAAGTGACTGCAGGCTGTCACCTCCCTGCAAGGACAGTTTGTAAAGTTATTTTTAAATTCATGAATGAATAAAGAAAAAATAGGTTAATGAAAATATGTTTGCAGGCATTTAGGCCTATATATCTATGATAAAAAGGTTATTTTAAAATCATAGGCCCATAACAATGGGCCTATGATTATTATCAATAAATTAATATTAGGCTATATCCATTATCCAGCAATATGAAAACAGTGCACAACCTTGACAATATATGAAAATATCAGCAGCATGATTGATTAACCACATGAACCCCCGCTAATCATGGGGCGGGGGGGATAGGCCTACCAAAAATAGCCGATCTATAAGCAACGCGCGACGTCCGTGTTGTGAGCTTGTATACTTTTACTTGGGTACTTTTGGTAAAGAATTACCAAAAGTAGCCGATCTACAAGCTCTGCTCACAATACGGACGTTTGGTGTTAACAGAAACAGCAGTCCAATAAATGACTGCCTACACAATGAAGTTTTAATGCATTTATCATTTGTGATAAAGAATCTCACAAATATATTCTACAGCAAGCAACTGATTCCTCTCCTAACGTCATGCGCTGGGCCTGGGTGATACAATGAATCAGATTAGTAATAGCCTACTATTGCAAATGAGTAGATTTATTATAAATAAAATAAAACAATTTCAAATAAATGCACAGATCATTTGTCTCGAGATCTGTAGCTTCGAGATCCGCCAGGGAAGAAAAGAGGGGAAAACGAAAGTTTAAAAAGTACATTTGTGTTGATTTCTTTCGCTGGTTCAACTTCTGCCTCTTCTGAGTTGGAGCGCAATGAGCGCATGCATGCAGAAGCAGCGCACGTGCGCAAACGCGTGCATGTGCGCTCAAGAGCGAGCTTGCACAATGCATTATGGGGCAGATTTGCTTCGCTGTGTTTTTGTAGTGACCATCGGATGCTCCCTACAATTCCCGGTGCATTATGGGATACTTCAGTCCACTACGTTAGGGTGCAAAAATGCTCACTACATATTCGGACACTATAACAAAATGGCGGAACCTCAAAGTAGTGCACTATATGGGGCATAGGGAATGATTTCGGACGCAGCCATGTAGTCCGCGAAGGAAGTGAGCCCAGTGTCCATGACATCAGAGACACCGGGCTCACTGCTACAATCTCAAATATCTAAAACCACATATTACATACATAAAGACCCCCAGGAAAGTGTTCTAAAGCTTCTAAACGTCATTAACATATATGTTTTTGCAAAAGGGGTGAAGTGTCCCTTTAACTGTTTACCAATGATGGTTTAAAGGAGAATTCCATGCTAGAAGGCTTTCTTACTTTTCTTTGTAGTTGTTACGTCCCCACCAAATAGGTCCAGGTGTTATTTTCTGCAAAAGCGCATTATTTGCTATTTCCCCTACCATAAACCCCCAATGAATTGAATTGAATAGGGCATTGGGGTGTTGTGCTAATTTGCTTATTTCCATTGCTCAAAAAAATCATAATGTAAATAGTATCCCAAGCGGCACACTTTACTACTTATTTCGATGGAAATAAGCAAATTAGCACAAAAATCCAACCCCCATTGTGGGCTTATATATGGGGAAATAACCAATACTTGGCTCTCTCTCAACCTGCTCCACAGGTACACAGGTGACGACCCCAGATCCCCAAGATCAGCTTCTTCTCAGCCCTGACATGCTGTTAATGCTGGACCCAGTATAGAGCCCTGACATGCTGTGAATGCTGGACCCTATAGAGCCCTGAAATGCTGTGAATGCTGGACCCTATAGAGCCCTGAAATGCTGTGAATGCTGGACCCTATAGAGCCCTGACATGCTGTGATTGCTGGAACCTATAGAGCCCTAAAATGCTGTGAATGCTGGACCCTATAGAGCCCTGACATGCTGTGAATGCTGGACCCTATAGAGCCCTGACATGCTGTGAATGCTGGACCCTATAGAGCCCTGACATGCTGTGAATGCTGGACCCTATAGAGCCCTGACATGCTTTTAATGCTGGACCCTATAGAGCCCTGACATGCTGTGAATGCTGGACCCTATAGAGCCCTGACATGCTGTGAATGCTGGACCCTATATAGAGCCCTGAAATGCTGTGAATGCTGGACCCTATAGAGCCCTGACATGCTGTGAATGCTGGACCCTATAGAGCCCTGACATGCTGTGAATGCTGGAACCTATAGAGCCCTGAAATGCTGTGAATGCTGGACCCTATAGAGCCCTGACATGCTGTGAATGCTGGACCCTATAGAGCCCTGACATGCTGTGAATGCTGGACCCTATAGAGCCCTGACATGCTGTGAATGCTGGACCCTATAGAGCCCTGACATGCTTTTAATGCTGGACCCTATAGAGCCCTGACATGCTGTTAATGCTGGACCCTATAGAGCCCTGAAATGCTGTGAATGCTGGACCCTATGGAGCCTATGCCCTAAACCCCTGAACTGGACCCTATAGAGCCTATGCCCTAAATCCCTGACCACGACATGCTGTGAATGCTGGACCCTATGGAGCCTATGCCCTAAACCCCTGAATGCTGGACCCTATAGAGCCTATGCTCTAAATCCCTGACCACGACACTACAGCCGAATGCTTGTACAGTACGAAACATCCAGACCAAGGCTGAGTGAGAAGATCAGGCAGCCAGGATAATGAGGCTGGTTGGGGGCCATTGATACTGGGAGGAGAGTACTGCATGGCCAGCTAGCCAGCCAGATGTATGGAGGATGGAGATGACTGGAGTCTGGAGAAGCTGCTGGAGGTCTCATCATGAACTGGAGAGAGAGCCACAGTTTTCCCCTGGCATCACTACAACTAACTTATGAAGTCAAGTGGAAGAGTCGACGGCTCCAGGTATGAACTTAGTTTTTTGCTTCTTGGCTGCTGCTTGTGTTTTTAATGCGTGTGTGATTCAAGCTGGTGTGCTAGTGCTGTCATTGTGGGACCCGTTGACCGGGTGGTGTAGTACTATTGCTGTCATTTTGGGACCCGTTGACCGGGTGGCAATGACACTGTTTCTGGCTCTGGAGTTGAATGCTAGTCATCATGTGAATCTAGAGTGTGTCTGTTGTGTTGTATCTGCCGTATGTGAGTTCAGTTGTTGTAACAGGGAACAGTATAAATGTGTATGTGGCTCTTGATCACTTCAATAATCCCATGAGTGAATTTGCTATTTCCATTTGGTTGGAGATAGAGCTTTTGGGCTTTGACATAACAGCCATCAATTCCAATGGTTAATTTTCAATAGAAGACTGATTGACATTAGTTTATGTACGTTGTTTCGTGGTAGCTGAGGTTTGTTGTGAGTCGTGGTGACAGGGTGGCTGTATTGGCATGGTGGCAAAGAATGTCCCTATGTAGGTCTTATCTATCTATCTATCTATCTATCTATCTATCTATCTATCTATCTATCTATCTATCTCTCTATCTCTCTATCTATCTATCTATCTATCTATCTATCTATCTATCTATCTATCTATCTATCTATCTATCTATCTATCTATCTATCTATCTATCTTTCTAGTCCATGGACTTTATTGTTTGTTTAGGGCACTACATGGCAACGTAAGACATCATGTAAATAGTTGTATTTGCTACTCTCGTTTTTCTGCCTGTCCTGAGCCCATGCAGGCAGAGGCCTTTTTGGGGCAGTTCTGGTGGTGGGGTGGAACGCGTGTGTCGAATTTGAAGTCGGTGGGGTGAACAGTTGTCGAGGTGCGTGGATTACAGACGCACACACTGTTGGGATAAAGTAGACCTTTTAAGCAGTTACCATTACTCATAAGAGTGTGCACCCTAGCTGTGCTCAAGCAAGGTCACAGAGTGACATTTCATGACATTGTGGTCATATCGCACATATTTCTATTGTCATTCAAAAAGTCGCGAAATCTGGCCCAATGCACAATAAGATGTTATTAAGATTATCCAGTCAGAGGGTTAACTGTGAGAGGACCTCAATGGATATCAATCCTAATAGTGTTAATTTCGTAAAAGACTAAGGTTTTGATATTTTGTCGACTAAAGACTATAGGCTAAGACTAAACAATTCCAGATGACTAAATTACAACTACATGGTATGAATATGACTGTGTGACAATTAACCAGTGTTTGACTTGAGTAGAATCTATACTTTACTTGAGCATTTCGTTTTATTTAAAGACAAATACGGTATTGCACTTTCGACCTTGGAATGTGAATTGGAAATACCTTTGCGAATTAACCACTTAAAGCGGCACTATTTAGCCTTTTTATTTATAAAATGTGATCCATGTTGTCCATGTTGATATAACGTACAGAATTGGGGTGGTTGTATTTTGTCAAACGAATTCTGACATAACCTGTCTAGATTAAATTTATCCCCTGAGCAAGCAGGCAGGCTCTATTGGCTCAATGGTAAACATTCCAGCACTTGCACAGGAAACCTGGTTCAAATCCAGGGTAGAAGGATAAGGAAAGTTACATACCGTAGTGCATCTTTAAGCCTTTTTTTGGTGTGAAAATAACAGATCTACAAGCTCTCTCTCTCTCTCTATATATATATATATATATATATGAATTCCGCGCGCGCGCGCGCGTGTGTGTGTGTGTGTGTGTGTATATTGTGGTGTATCTGCGACCAATGAGCAGGCGGAACAGGGGATTGCAGCAGTTTCAAACAGCTTTTTATTTGTTTAGCAGCAAATCATACAGCAGGCAGGAGAAACCCCACATATGAAAAATTATATTCCATACAATATTTGTTTCACAGGCGTCTTCGCCAGCCTGGAGAAGGATGAGAACAGAAGATTAGATTTCAACTCAGGGTTATACAGTCTCTGATAGCTCGCTCCTCACTGGAGGGCTTTGGGTTTTTAACAACGATAAGAGGTGACGGCGATGCCTTGCTTCGTGACGTCATCGGTCTTTATCTTTAGGGTGTGGTCGTTCCATCATCTCAATCTGGCGGAGGGGGAGATTCGGCACGTATACATTCCCTATTACGCGGCCGAGGGCGTTCCTAACGGTCCGAGGCGTCTTCTGTCTTACAGCGTGTCTGGTTGCCCTGGCAACGCACTTACCATCGCATATATGAATGAATGAATGACATTTTTATTTTCGTGTCATGCCACTTTGGCCCATCCCATATGGGATTATATGACACATTTCACAGAATACACTGAATACAACTGACACTACTTCCTGTTCATACATATTTGTACATTATTCAAACAAACTAAAAAAACAAAACAAAACGAAAACAATCATAACAAGGCCATTTGATTTTACATGTAAATGGCCCTCCTCCTCATTGACCAGGCCTTCTCAAGGAATGAGGCAAATGAAAAAGTGTACTTTTGAAACAGGCGCTTCAGTCTCTCGAAGTCCTCCAACCATACAAATTCATGGTTTGGGTCTATCTTATTAAAAAGACTCTCCCTAATGGAGTTGTAGAATGGACAATAAAAAACAAAATGCATTTCATTTTCGATTTGCTTTAGATCACACAGACTACATAGTCTATATGTATATGTATATGTATATAGATAGATAGATAGATAGATAGATAGATAGATAATAGATATTAGGCCTATATATTATATTATTAGATTATATTATCCATATCCACTTTCCACCAATGGTATTGGGCCAGCAGGTGTCGCCAGAGAATCGTGTAGGTTGCCATAGTCATAGTGGGTTGGAGATAATGCTGATCCATTAGGGTGGAGCTTACAGTCTGTGTTTGAGTGCGTTAATACTTTAGAATGCACGTATAGTATTTACCAAACCCGGCACACACACACACACACACACACACACACACACACATACATACATACACACTCATACTGTACACACTCACACATACACACACACAACAGTAACACACACAAAGTGACCAAACAATGCGCACACGACCAAAGTTTTTAGGATTACAAGGACTCGCTTTTCTCTCTGTGGATGGATTGAAGATTTATTGTATTTTTCTAAATCAAAGGAGAAATGGAACTGTAACCCATATGAGACAAAGACAGAACTGTCTGTCTCTGTCCCTCACATCCATACAGGGGACAATTAAGGGACGTCAGGGGACCCCCAAAAAATGGACTTTTAAAACCTGTTGAATGTCTCCCAAACCGCATGAAGACTGGAGCGCCTATTGTACAGTTTGGAATTATTTATAATCCTCGGGGATTAACCAGGGCAAAATGGATAATTTCTTCGCGGAGGTAAGGATTTTATATATTTATTAAATACCTGTTCATTAACAGGAATCATCACATGTGTTATTGTGATAGCATGCGATGGTTAAAGTTAAATATTTATTCAGAGGTTGTTTCAATCGACAAAGCGACGAGTTCTGCTTGGATCATGCATGGAAGCATGTTGATTATTTTATACAATGTAACAATCCACACACAGTAACACACTGTTGCTTTATGTATCCATGTGTACTCCAGGCAGTGCACAATGTAACCGAATAATAGTGCACAATTAAGTATAATTGTATGGCCTGCACATGCATACCCTGGTAGGCTATGTATATTAAATGCAATTGTAGCAGTGTTGTGTTTGTGTTGGATCAAGAAGACAACTATAGATCTGTATTTAATCGATTTAGATATTTGCATATCACACTCGATCAAATCGATCTATGACTCGATATTGACCCAAGGGTATGTCTGTGTTGTCTGCTGTGTCCACATATTGTTGCATTGCTTTCAGCTGGGTTATGCATACGCTAGTAGGTCTATACAAAACCAGAAGTTTGCAATAGGCTACCGGTAGGCTATAGGTATATGCACATAACAATAAAGACAATTATAAGTGTGTGTGTGTGTGTGTGTGTGTGTGTGTGTGTGTGTGTTGCGTTGCAGTGCACTGTTGTTGCATGTTGTGTTCAATCAATTTGTCCACCCGGTGCTTCATCAGAGGGGGGTTGTGTGTGCGTGTGCGTGTGCGTGTGTTGGAAGTGGTCCCAGGGGGACGCTGGTATTTCCGCACGTCTTTTCCTCCGAGAAACAAAAGAAGGGCTCCTGTGAATCTATTAATAGAAACCTACCTCATGATATACGATTTAACCTATAGTGTGTGTGTGTGTGTGTGTGTGTGTGTGTGTCCAGATTTGGGCCACTTGTTGAGCAACAGATCCACATTAATGGATATGAGCTTAGCTGTTGATTTGTTCTCTGACAAGGAACCCTGAGGGTCCCTGGCTCAGCAGATTCGACCGTTCTCTCTGCATTGAATGCAGAGCATGGCCCCCACTTTGAGAACCACTGAGCACAACCTATGGTCTGGTCTGAAATGCATGGCCATTCGTATACATTGCCTTTACTTCTAGCCGAGGGACATAATATTGAAATTAAACTGTTCCTCATTTTGCTGGGGGGGCCCCCTGGAACCCTTGCAAGGGCCCCCTTGTGGTCCCCGGACCCCACTTTGAGAAGCTTCGGTGCAGGCTGCTCTCATTGGCTTATCGACACAGTGTGGCCTTATCACTGCAGCGCTACTCAGAACTAGAATCATTGACTTAGTATTTTGAAAGCACACACCATTCATTCATTCCACTAGCACCCATTTGTAAGCAAACATCTTAACCGCTTGAACCCTAGATTCCCAAATTCTGAGGTGAAGAAGTTTGGTGTACTATAGCGCACTGTTTCCCAAACAGTGGGCCAGGACCAGGGCCATGAAGAAATCAAAGAGAAATCGTAAGAAATTCCATAAATTAGAAAACAAATGTTTTTAAGTAGTGAAAATTGCCGATCTACAAGCTCAATAATGAACATGAATCAACACATGTTATTGTGATGGCATGCGATGGTTAAGTTAAGTATTTATTCAGACGTTGTTTGAATCGTCAAAGCGACGAGTTCTCTTCATTGATCATAGATCTGCTATTGTCACTAGTTTGGGTCCAGGGCAAACGTCTAATTTCTCTTCTGCTCAAAGGAAAAATCATTAGTGTGTGTGTGTGTGTGTGTGTGTGTGTGTGTGTGTGTGTGTGTGTGTGTGTGTGTGTGTGTGTGTGTGTGTGTGTGTGTGTGTGTGTGTGTGTGTGTGTGTGTGTGTGTGTGTGTGTGTGTGTGTGTGTGTGTGTGTGTGTGTGTGTGTGTGTGTGTGTGTGTGTGTGTGTGTGTGTGTGATTACCTGTCACCGGGGGTTAGAACGCAGGTGTGACTCGACTTGTCAACACCAGTCTCAGGTGTCACCAGTGATGATGTAATCTGAAAGGGGGCGTGGCCCCAGGTAAAAAGTCTTATAACCATAACTTGATTTCGCAATTTCTAACCGTCAGGAGGCGAAGACAAGCCGTTTAAAAAGTTTAATATTATCCTCTTATGAATCATAGTTTGGGGATTTTCTTTCCTGCATATTATTTGGCTGAGAAGGTGTGTCTGTTTGCACGGCCTGCAGTGTGACCCGTAGGGACTGACGCAGGTCTGTGCTTGTACATGAACCTGTCAAAACCACATGAACAGGAGTTATGTTATGACTTATTATGTTTCATAACAGGACTTACAGTTACAGGCCCTTCTTATCCTTTCATACGAGCAGCTCCCACATCACAGTGATGTTAGATCTGTCCATATCTAACAACCTAAAATATTTAATTCCAAAAATAAGATGTTGATCATTTCAAAGGTGACTGAAAAAGGGCTGTCTATTTTCAATATGCTATTTCAGGTTTTTAAAGCATTGGTCCAGAGATGTGCCTGGAAGAAATACATAACAATGCATCCAGTTAAGTTAAGTCTTAAAAGACATCATTTAAAGGATTCATTGACTAGCATTATTGGGTGTATGAGACTGTGACACATTTTGTGTTTCTTTTTTCATGTGACAACATGATCATCTTTGTAAAAAACTCTAGTAAAGTTTGTAATGTAAAGATTTCACAAGTTGTTTCAAAAGGCTTCCAAATTAGTCAGTCTTTTGCATGGCAATGTGTTGTGAATGTGTAGATCGGGTGATCGGCTATTTCTAAAATAAGTATCACTTACTGAATAGACATAAGGCTTAATTTGTTACTGGATGTTCTGTAATACTAACCAAAGTCTGCAGGAAGTAAGGGAGTACAATTATAAAATATCAAAGTAATAACTACAGTATTTGAGTACTAACTGTACTTAATTACTTTCCACATTATGCTAATAACGCTAATCCATGCTGCCATGTTCTTGCTGAACACTGCAAGTTGAATGGGTTCAGTTCAGACGGTCAATGCTTCTTGGGAGATTTGAGGGTTTTTCTCTTCTGTTTTGGTTTTTTCTCAATCTCGTATCCTGAAAGCCTTTATGAATTAAACCCAGAACCCAGAAACGCAGTTAGTTCTGTAAGGGAAGCATTATCCAATCCACATTCCTCTCTCTCTGTCTGTCTGTCTGTCTGTCTGTCTGTCTGTCTGTCTGTCTGTCTGTCTGTCTGTCTGTCTGTCTGTCTGTCTGTCTGTCTGTCTGTCTGTCTGTCTGTCTGTCTCTCTCTGGTTGTGTTTCCATGTCAAATGGTCTTTTCCTTGAAGACTGGCTCCTTTGTTTCAGCTCAGATTAGCTGGCTGATAGACCGGCAGGCAGGACGATATTTGAGACTATTGTACTGCCTGCTTTCTGGCACTGCTGAGAAAGTCTCTCTCTCTGGCTTTCTTTTTCCCTTACTCTTTCCCTCTCTTTCTTTTCCCTCCTACCTCTCTCCCTTTCCCTACTCCCTCCCCCCCCCTCTCTCTCTCTCTCTCTCTGTCCCCCCCCCCCCCCTCTCTCTCTCTCTCTCTCTCTCTCTCTCTCTCTCTGTCTTGCCTCTCTCTCTCTGTCTTGCCTGGGAGCGGTTTTACATTCAGTGCTGAAACAGCCAGACGTGCCGTCGTCACGCATGAGACCGGTTTCACTCAAACGCAACACACAACTGTTGTGCATTTTGTATTACCACACCTGAGCTGTTGCCTATGTGTTCATTGCACCAGTATAGCTCTGCTGTCGGGAAGAAACCACCTCCAACTCCAAAAATGTTCAGGAAATGAAAAATTGTGACTTTATTTTTTTGTGACTTTAAAATGTAAAATAATTTTATACTGTAAATCTTAAAAACGAATAATAAGAAGTAGTCAAAATAGCTGATCGATCCCGAGCAAATCTCTCTTTTGGGTTTCGACCTGAAATGTTTGGTAACCACTGAGCTAAATGACAGCATGTATTCAGGTTGCATGGACTACAAGTGGTGTCTCAGATGTACAGTAACTCCCATATGGACAGAACATGAATGAATGTGTCCAGTGTCCTCCCTGAGGGGAGATAATTGAATGGAATGACATGAATGGCAGCAGTAATGACAACATGTAGGTCACTGTGCCGTCTGTATAGTCTACTGACTCTGTATAGTGTATACGTTCAGTTTTAACTCACTCCAGCACACTTCTGTCGCTAGCACCTAGCTGCCTCGTTGTTCGTTGGCTAAACTTTGTTTGGATTTTGAGGATGGGATCTAGACATTCTCAGATCATTTAAGGAGACACGGTGATGGTCCGAAGACGATCACAGTACCCTGGGAACCCAGGAGTACAAACACACCTTCAGAGCAGAGGTCTAGAGGTCTTTTAGACGTCCATGTTGAAAAGTAGCCACCAATGCTGTAATGCTGCTACATTCCAGCTGTAGGTGTTAGATAGATACTCTACTCCCCGAGCCTTGCTGAGCCATGTGGTCCATAGGACAGGTTTCTGTAACGTGAGGCGGCTTATGTACAACTGAACTACATCTCCCAGCCGTGATGTACAAGTACACCTCCTGGACATGATGCTAGTATGTCGCAGGGACTTACCCCCAATCCCACCCTTGATGATGAATGCCAAGCAGGTATAAGGCATCGGATCCCATTTTTATAGTCTTTGGTATGACCCGGCCGGGGATTCAAACCCTGACCTCTCATTTTCACTCTAACCACAAGGCCACAGGACAGTGCCTTGGATCATTGCTATGGTGCAGGAGATTGGATACTTAGAGTTGGCCCTCCTCTGTTTCAATAAGAAGGTTCTTGTTTATATCACAGATGATTAGATGTCTATTATTGTCTAATAAATAATGTCGCAATGTGACGCCTTGTAAAACATTGCTGAATAAATGTTTTGGGGTTAATTGGCCAGCCTTAGGTATAGGCCAGGTTGTCTGGCCATGTGACGTAAGGCTTGTGTGCTGTCTGCTCTCCCTTTTAATAATAATAAAAAAATGCTAGCTTGGCATATTTTCCAGGGTTCCAGATGCCAGTTTGTTCTGCTGTTTTAAGAGAGATGGCAGAGAAGCAGAGACGGGCTCTGATCCAACGCTACTAGAGTAAAAGTACTTTCCGTTAGTATTTAAGAGCGAATGGGAGTGAGACAGAGGAGCACATTGCTTGCTTACTTACATTTTCAGGATTCAAATTCAACAGCATCAAAAGTAGCAGATCCACAAGCTTGAAACGCATCGCGGAGTTTACAGCTTGTTGATCTGCTACTTTTGATGCTTTTGTGTGACGCTGTAGTATGATCAAGTATGGCGTTAACCCATTCTGACCTGAGATCAGATTCATACGAGGTTTCCACGGGACACACACTGGTCTGATTAACCCATTCTGACCTGAGATCAGATTCTAAAAATGTCAGTCGTTCTTCGAATTTTTCAAAAATAGCAGACCTACAAGCTCGTATCGCGCCACTCGGTGGCGCGATATGAGCTTGTAGATCTGCTATTTTTCAATAGGTAAAGCATAACATGATGCTAACACCAAAATGGGTGCCCGGTCAGAATGGGTTAAGAGTGATGGCAGGCCAGCAACAGGCCCTGATCCAACGTAACGGATGGAGTACAATTACTTGGTTACTTTCCTGTATTAAGAGTGATCCACAGGCCGTGGTCCAACACACAGGCTGCTTTCTGGACTCTCTGTGATTTCACCACGGGTGTAAAAACTCTTTACGCAGCCAGCAGACAGCTTTCACAGGAAGCTGGATTGGCTCGTCTGTCTGTATTATTTCTTATCTCTTTTTCACCCCTCAAGACAGTAAAAAAGAGAGCCGTGAAACATGATCCACATAGGTATACCAGTCTAATGGAAACATGATCCACATAGGTATACCAGTCTAATGGAAACATGATCCACATAGGTATACCAGTCTAATGGAAACATGATCCACATAGGTATACCAGTCTAAAGGAAACATGATCCACATAGGTATACCAGTCTAATGGAAACATGATCCACATAGGTATACCAGTCTAATGGAAACATGATCCACATAGGTATACCAGTCTAATGGACTGCATTTATACAGCACATTTATCCTATGTGCTTAACAATGTATTTCACATTCATCCATTCACGCACGCACGCACACACATATGCACGCACACATGCATGCATACGCACGCTGCCATGCACACACGGCAGAGCAAACCATGGAAGGCAGTGGCACCAACCTGCTCATCAGGAGGTGTGTCTTCTGCAAGGACACTTCGAGCCGGGGGATCGAACCGGCGGGAACCACTACTACTCTATACGCGAAGACAAGTTTGATTTTTTTCACACGCTCAGCCAGAGATCCTTTCAAAGATTCTGGTGAAGACTTGACTGGACATAGCCTACTGCATCCACATCAAGACCACGCTTCGCTAAATAACTGTCACAAGTGTAGTGTATACATTTTCTTACATGAAAGTCAGTCATTTCTGTTGATGAAGACAAGAGTAATCTTTGACATGTAGTGGAGTAAAAGTCATCGTCTCTGTCGGGTGGAAACCTCATATGTCCAAAACTGTTGCCTTTCATGATGATTCAAAGATAGTGAAAGTAGCACATCTACAACTCGAAACGCATCGCTTCGCGCCACATTTAGAGCATGTAGATCTGCTACTTTTGTGTTAAGCTGCAGTATGATTGATCAAGTAGTGACTTAGTTACTGTCCTCCACAGGTTCAGTGCAGTCTGGCTGAACACTTCTGGTACTCAACACCAGTGATTGTCAAACCTTTTCATGTCAAGGACCCCTAAATTAATGTGTATTTGGTCGCAGACCCCCATCTGATTCTTTTTTAAATGTTCAAAGAATTACCAAGACCTTTGTACTGTCTAAGACTTAGACCATGGACCACCATAACTCTAAGAGTGTACTTACGGGTCCATTTGGTTCCATTTGTACACTATTGGAGTTAAAGCCACATAAGGGTCCATCATTTATCTGGAACCCCCTCGAGAACCCCTGGGGGTCCCCGGACCCCACTTTGAGAACCAATGCTCAACACCATGATGCTGCAAACATCTCTCCCGCATCTTTTTAAATTCCGTCCGGCTGTTGAACAGCAGAGCAGGGGGTGTCGGGTTTCAAACCCCCAACGCCGGGGATGATGTTGACATCAGCATGAAAATGCTGCATGCTGTATAAAGGCAACGGGGAGGGGCTGTGTGTACGTGTGATGTGGTCAGGTCGTTAGTGCCCGTCATTAGAGCGCTAGGTTTTATACCGTAACCCCTAACGAGAAATGCAGACATAGCACTACAGCAGAGAGAGAGAGAGAGAGACATAGCACTACAGCAGAGAGAGAGAGAGGCTCATTTGTTGTACAGAGAAGTATATAGGGCATGTTTAAGAAAACCTTCCACCCTTTCTTTTTTCATTTGTCCCACAAATGCAGCACTGACTGTTGTCTTGTCACACAAGCACCAGATCTGAAACCCAAAATTGCAGTGGTTAATACATTGATTCTGTGATTTACAAAAAAAACAAGAGGGTTTTATGGATTACCCAACTCCATGGAAATTAACCAGCAGTGGAAGACGTACTTACTACTCACACTTAGATTGGCAATAGCACAATGCGAATTACTAGCTTACAAGCAGCGACGACTCCAGAAAACTGTGACTGGGGGGACTACAAGTAAAAGTGTCGCATCTTCTATTTAAAACCTCTTAAACGCCACGGGGGTCCGGGAGGGAAAATCTAAAATATCGGAGTTGGAACCTGAGACCTTGACCAGCCCCATTTACCCGCTGAGAGCTGTTCATGAGGTGGACAGCCGGCGGGGGATTGGGGCTCAAAAGGATTTATACAATGAATAAGTGGTTACTGTATTTTTGGTACATACATTCTGTGATTTTCTCACTTGTGATGACCTGACTCCATGATACTGTATGATAAGTTAGATTAGTCTTTGAAAAACACAAACTTGACTGGACTTGACCTGTGTAGCAACAATCACACTAATATCATTAACAGGCGTTGACATGTACTGATTGGCTGAGGGAGGGCTTATGTCTGTCAGTGGCACACACTGTCATGCACGCATACACGCATGCAGACAGTCCAATACAATGCAATGAATGAATACAGTAAATGCAGAGACACATTTCTATTCAATCTCTTAAGTCCTGTGTGTGTGTGTGTGTGTGTGTGTGTGTGTGTGTGTGTGTGCAGTGTGCGTACAGCGTAAGTGTGTAAGGGCTGCACGATTAATCATAAAAAGTCCCGATCTCGTTTGATACATCTATGCAATCTAATTTCTATATTCTATATGATCATTACTTTGACAATGCAGTGCATTGACTTATTTGCTTCTGAACGCTCCCAGCTGCAATGTCATTCACATTTAAAGGGGCACTTCACCCATCTCCATTGGCTTGTTATAAGATGACACTGTTTTTGTCTAGTCACTGTGTGTCTCAGAGGAGGGCTGTGGACAGTTCAGAAACCTGTAACATCGTAGGCAGCGTTGGGCTTTTTTGATTTGTATTGAAGAACAATGGCTACTATTTAAGCATGCCAACTTTGCAGGAAGAGAAGTGAGGACCAATTATATGAAGATAATGTTGTAAATCAATGAGTTGCTCCTTTAAATGATTTAAAGCAAAACACCCTACTTATTTAATGTTCACGTCGTACAACTCCACTAATGTTATCTCATTCCTTTACCTCATTGGCAGGGCACTGTCGCCACTAACTATAGAAACCCTCAAACCCGACACAGCACGTGACAGAGAGAGTATGACAGAATGTTTTCCAAGCTAAAGAAATGAGTGACAATGAGACTACAATTCCCCTATGGCGAGGGAGCGAGTGTTTACATTGATAAAAGAAGCAGCTCTCTGTGTGGAATGTACAACTAGGTAATACTAACGTGCCTCCTCGTGGGGCTACCAATGCATCCCAAACAACGTGACGTCTGTCGGGTGGAAGACAGAGACCGAGATCGACTCGCTTTGTGCCACGTTTCGAGTGTTCATATCTGCTGGTGAAGTAGGCTGTAGTGAAGTACAGTAGGGCGTTAATTTACAGGGAAAAAGCTCAAAAAGTTAAAATACGGTTACTGCCTAACAACAGCCATAGCTCTGATGGTTCTTTTCTTTTTTTTCTTCCGGTCTGATTAGAGCAGGTCTGTTTACATACCAAAGGGATTTTGCTTTAGACTTCTCATAAGACATCTTAGTCATCAAATCCTCCTGCAGTTCAACGGTTGTCCTCGCAGTCTCGTCCCCTTCACGCCTCTGCCCCGAGGTCCCCCCTCTACATTGTAGGTTAAGCCCTGCATACCAGCGGGATTGATGGCGGTCTGTGGGGCGTTGTGATAGGGGCCCCCGCTCAGGCCATTGTGCGGAGGACAGATTAGGACAAGCTTTTACAGAGTGTGTGAACAGAGAGCGTGGGGGCTTGTCTGGATTCAATCATCGATCCCTGACCTTTTCCTCAGTCCATAAGGGCCAATCTAAATGCTTTTACTGAAGTAGGCTATTAAAATACTAAGGGGACTGAAGTCCAGAGCTAAGCACGCTCTGCTGACGGTGGTTTAAGAAGGTTTAAGGTTTTTCGTTGATATAATTTAACGCAGCAGCAGTCTGAAATATGGACGGATGTGTTTGGGCTACTCAGGCCCTCATCAGCGTAACTTAGGGGGGGTGATATGGAAAAATATAATGTCACACAACCGATTCCCTCTCTCTCTCTCTCTCTCTCTCTCTCTCTCATTTCCTTTCTTATTTTCTTTCTTCTTTTCTCTCTCCTTCACCCCCTCCACTCAACTTCCTGTCTGATCAATCCCGACATTCCTCAGAGCTCTGAAACAACACACACACACACACACACACACACACACACACACACACACACACACACACACACACACACACACCACTCCTCAATCTGGGTGTGTTGAATTGATGTTAATCACTTAATTTGTTGACCAATCTGCAATTGGTTCCAGTCCTTTGTTTTCTCCTACCAAGTCTCTTCACCAAAAACATCAGATCCACAAGCTTAACAATGCGTAACATCATCTGATATGTTCACCTAAAGATGCCCAGGATAGGGGTCTCCAGGAGGGGTCCATATGGTTGAATGCACTTACATACAGGGAGGTCTGTGCTGTTCTCTGCTGTCATAGATGAAAGGGCGAGGTCGCTTCTCGCCCTCAGGCGTCTTACTGGCTAGAATTATGAGGGAGTGATTTAATGAATGAATGAGAGTATAAATGAGTGTTCAGGTTAGGCCTGTCACAATTATTACATAATGGCATAAATAATCGCAATTATTCGAGATAAGTAAAATGATCTGGATAACCTTCCGTTTCCCTCCAGTACACACCGAGACGTCAATGTCTCTCTCTGTGTTGCATGTCCTTCCCCCTCGAACCCTGAACTTCCTCTCTCTGTTTCTGTCATATCTATTCTAAATGCAGCACAAACGGACTGAAAAAAGAAATATAACTTTTGCCCTCCGTCCATGGCCACATACTGTAACGCCGGTTGAGCAGGACAGGATGCACGCTGGGATATGAGAGGTGGTTTCACGGTTGGCTGGACACACGTCGCTATTTCAAAAACGTTTTTAAGTTTTGAAAGTCTCTCCTGACACTAATCCATGCGTCCTCCTGCTGTGACAGGCCTCCGCGTTTCCTAAACGCTTCAATTAAAATGTCCGGCCTCAAGGTTAGTGTGCGTTTGATTTATGCTCGGTGACAAGGTGCTGCGGAGCCACTGCAGGTCAACTCATGACACCTGTCTTTACCAGAGGTGGAAAGTAACTACTTACTTTTACTCAAGGACTGTACTAAAAAGGTAGGGTATTAAAGGCCCACTTCACCCCTTTTGCAACCAGAGCTTTTGTCTCCACAAGGAGGGGAAGTGCACAAAAGCATTATGGGCATTGTAGGAATTCAGCGATCCAGTCAAACCCTACGGTCAAACACACATACAGTACTTCATTATTGTTCTGGCCATAGGGTGCAAATTTCGAATTGTGTTACTGTTATCTACTACAAATACTATTAACTTTGAGTGACTGCAGTTTCTTCCAGTGGTGAAATGTCCCTTTAAGTGATTTTGTTAAATTGATATTATTTCACTTTCAAAACAACTTTTGGTCATGTTATCAACTTATCTGCTTAGGCTTATGTGTACACAGTTTTTAGGTTGCTCAATTCAGTATGTATGTATATGGTATGATCAGTATGTAGACCCCCCTGTTGAAGACCACTGCTGTAGAGTGGTGGTACACTGACAGGGGTCTCCCTGTCTCTCCTGCTCTTTAGTTCTGCCCAGTAAGCAGTTCTGTTGTTGTTTATGAGACACAGGTGTCCACAGGCATTGTGTGCATCTATCTCTCTCTCTCTCTCTCTCTCTCTCTCTCTCTCTCTCTCTCTAACACTCACACTCTCACACACACACACACACACACACACACACACACACACACACACACACACGACACACACGCGCACACACACACACACACACACACACACACACACACACACACACACACACACACACACACACACACACACGTTGTACATAGATTATCCGTCTCTCACTCTCTTAACTACTAATGTGATGTCAAGTGTGATGTCACAGCCATAACAAAGTGCATTTTAATTTTAGTATGCCGATTTTATTTTAGTATGGTTATATAATGGTTATTTTCATGTATAAAATATATCTGAAAGAAATAAACACAATTCTAAATCTTCTAAAGAGTTATGCAAACAACAGTGCAAAGTATATGCAAACATAAAGTATGGGTCTATTATCAATAATAAGAAGTAAGTAAGAACTTAGTACCGTGTCCTACAATCAGTGGTTCTCAAAATGGGGTCCAGGGATCCTCATTCCAATTCGACCCTTGGTCTCTAACTCTGAGGGTGTACACATGGACCACTTGGGTCCACTTGAGTGTTTTTCTTTTGTCGATTTTGTCCACAACATCTCAAATTGTTGTACAATTTTGTGAAAACTTTAGTTCGTTTTTAGTAGATTTAGATTATTGTATTGTATTGATTATTCAAAACATACAGTACAATAACAACGTAAGCCATTCCTATTTGGGCAATTCGAAAATGTGAATCCCCCCCCCCCCATCTTAACTGTTAACTATAAGGACCCCCTAGACTCTATAGTGTATAGTACAGTGTATAGTGTTAGTTCAGTCACAGGCGGTCTCCTAATTTGTCTCTCCAGCTCTTTTGTTCTGCCCAGTAAGCAGTTCTGTTGTCGTTTATGAGACACAGGTGTCCACAGGCATTGTCACGCACACACACGCACGCACGCGCGCACACACACACACACACACACACACACACACACACACACACACACACACACACACACACACACACACGCACACACACACGCACACGCACACGCACCTGGCCTTGTAGAAAGTGAATTGTTCTGCAGAGTCACTGACTTTAAGCACCTGGCGGACGGAAGCATGTTCTCCTCAAAGAGCACACGTTTTCAGAAGCTCTCAGACGCAGTGAGACGAGATGACAGCAGCTACTGCTTTCAAGTTTACTGAGACAGATGGCTCTTTACAACTACGACAACTACAATTGAACCGTGCCGTATTAGCACAGGTTCTGGATTTTGTTTCCATACGCTACGGCTAATAATGTTGAATATAAATGATTAGTAGGGCATTTAGTTACAAAAGCAAAAAACTGAAAAAGTTAGAATGTGGAGATAAGCAACAATATAACACGTGCGCACGCACGCACACACATACATGCACGTATATTGTGTACGCACGTATACTCACACAGCTGCACAAACACAAGGTGTTAATATTGCACTAGGAGTGCAGATAACTTCAGTGTATGTTACTGTGTGCAGTGATTGAACACAGTTCGCAAAATGTCTGTCAGAATATACTTGTTATTAGAGTTAGAGACGTGATTTAAAAAGGAGCCAATTGATTTATTTATTTTTCCTCTGCCCAGAGCCAAAAATGCAATCAAGTCACTTCATCAGAGTTAATGTCCAGTTGTAAAGTGCAGTCTGTTGCATAAATATTGTGGTGTACTTGAAGACATTTACATGAAACCTGATTTAGGCCGGTGAGGGTCCATTTGTTTTGGTAAATGTTCAAACTAACCAGAAGGAAACGCATCACACTCATGTACAGACAAAGGAAGCCAGTAATTATGGCATATTTGTTGAATCGTCACGTCACACACACGGTAATTTGTAGCCACATGGCTGCTTAATTTGTTCGATGACATCCAAGGCAATGAGCAGTCCTTGCTGACAAACTAGTCTTTGTTGTTTGTCCTCACGTCTGAGTCATTTATGAATGATTGTTGTTGAGTTTGGACAAACAACAATCTTTTGATCGGCACTCCGTGTCCCTCTCCCGACAGAGGGAGGTGGTTGCAACCTTTTAACACCTGGGATTCGAACCAAACACTCTACAACAAAATACTCTATGCAGAGATTTTCATCACAATATATTTAACTTTGTAACAAAAAACTTTAAATGACTTTAAACCAAACAGTATCAATAACATCACTGAGTACTTTACAGCATAGCTTTCACACTATGTGATAAGCATGTGGTGTTCATTTGTGTTCTAATGATCAGAGTGCTGATGAGTTCTTGTTAACACTTGCCTGGGAGATGCTGCTGATGTTGCACAGTTTAATCACATTAACCTGTCATCCCCAAATATTAATTATTCTTTCCAGATATGGTTCTTCAGCTTATAGTTTAATGTTTAAGTTTAATGGTTCAAAAGATAGCACCTTAAAGATAGGTGCTTTAGCACCAAAAGAGGTTCTCCTGGGCATATTATGACAAGATAAAGAACCATTATTGTGCTATAGCACCATTTAAGTTGAGCGTATGTCTGTCCTGTAATTTGTAACATCACAGGTTCTAAGCCCAGCAGCGAGAGCTAATCCATGTTGTCCTTTATTCTTTATTCATTTATTTCTGTCCGGGACAGTACACATTTAGTGAACATTAAATCAAACGTGATTTAATGTAAAACATGCCGGATTTAGGTAGAAGCTAGTTTCCATCCGTGGTCCCACCTAAGAAAAATAAAAATAAAATACACCACAGTTACAACATGACAAATACTGCTCTTGATCAAGACACCGGACCCTAAAACCTGCTATACTGGAGTGAGTGCGTGTGCGTGCGTGCTTGCATGTGTAACGTAATAGCTCCTATGTTTTTTTTCATGGCTTAAAACCAGGCATACACAAACTTCCTTGTAGTGTGTTGTTGAGTGTTCTGTTGTTTAGACATCAGCTACAGTATTACCCCCCCCCCCCTAAACAGTTTCCACGCCGCACCACTTAGCCCCGTTGGTCCACCGCCAAAGCAATGACACTATTAGACGAATCGGCCTTAGCTCTCAGAGACTTGACACTCCACCAAAGACTCCATAACCGTTACGACATCTTTTGAAAAGCCCAAGAGAGTTGAACTAACGTCCTCGTTTCAGTTGATTCTCACCATCAGCATGACAAACAGTTCAGAGAGGATGAATAAACACTTTCATCTCTGCGTCTCAACTGGGTCAACATGCATCTAACCCTCATCAAAGGAATATTTGTACACTTGGAGATCAAGGCTCGCTTTCTTCTGACCTCCACGCTGTCCAAGACCACAGCCTAATTAGAACCCGACCGATGCAAGATTGTTGCATCCGAGTCCAAGATCACAGATTATTACCATTGTTTTCACCCATATTTGTGTTTTTTGTTGTGGCTGCTACCTAATTGGCTTGGGCACACTTGTAAACAAAGAATACGATTTCGGATCTCAACTTCTGGTACATTAAATTAATTTAAATATGTGCTATTGTGAGCTTGTAGATCATCTCTTTTTTTTAAAGTTTTTGAGAATGTCCGTCTGTAACGACTTCGTCAAAATTGGGATGCCAGGTTAAAAACATTAATATTATATATTATAAGATTATATTATTTAAAAAAAATGAAAGTAATAATGGCAGTTGTATTGGCTAAAGCGACATATGGGTTTTTCCACATCTCTGTGAGATGGGTGCATTCTCATCCAGTCCTCGACGGTGATTAATAACGAATGTTGGATGATGAGAAGGAGACGTCGCATCGCCATCAGAACGCAGTGTCATATGAAGTTCAGAGACTCGCATGTTGATTTACAGATTAACTGGATCTTCAGATCTGAATGCCGTTGAGAGAGAAATTCAAACGGGACATCTTTAAGAAACTACAACTTTATATTATATAGACGCTCATGTTTTATGAAATAATTCACAGCGTTTAATAGTGTTGGCAGAAATGCATTCCACACACAAACAATTGTGTGTGCGTGCTTGCGTGCGGTAGCCAAGTGTGAGATAAATGAACAGTGCACATTTGTGTGTGTGTGCGTATGTGTATGCGTGTTCATATCGTTTAGGCTTGTTCACACCTATAGTTTCGTTTTACGGCTGTCGGCGATGAGTTGGTTTTACAGTAGGCTGTTCATCCTTACCATTAACAACGTCTCTTTAACTTTGCATTATTACATTATGATTAATGTAACTTTAGTCTTCCTGTCTGTCTGTCTGTCTGTCTGTCTGTCTGTCTGTCTGTCTGTCTGTCTGTCTGTCTGTCTGTCTGTCTGTCTGTCTGTCTGTCTGTCTGTCTGTCTGTCTGTCTGTGTCTCTCTCTCTGTCCCACGAGACGAAACACAGAACGAGGAAGTCAGTATTTATGTTCTGTAACCCTCCCCCCCCCTCCCTCACCCACTGTGAGACGCGCCAACACCACCACAGCTGGGCAACACATGGCACACGCACGCACGTACATGCAGACCACTCACACGCGAACACACACACACACACACACACACACACACACACACACACACACACACACACACACACACACACACACAGTTGTTTGCACAATGTCATGTACCCACACACACGTTCACTCCTGCACAGATCTCACTCTCTCTCTCTCACACACACACACACACACACACACACACACACACACACACACACACACACACACACACAGGGAAACTCAGACACATAAACAGTCTCATGTAGAATTGAAGAAAGTAGGTCATCCAGCCATGCTGTCATTAAATACTGTATAACACACACACACACACACACACACACACACACACAGACGCAGACTCCTGTGAGAGGCAGGAGCTCAGGGTAACCAGGGCCTGCGCACCCCTCGGCACTTTTGGGGATTCATATGGGTTTTTGCTCAAGAGCAGTTTGACAGAACTTATGTTTTATAGACGTGATACCAGCAACCCCACCAGCCTGTCAGGCTGTCAAGTTCTGAGGACGATGTAGACGCTCGGCCAAACCATATGCTCCGCAGATTCAAACCTCTACACTCTGTGGTCGTGGACCGTTTTGTCCGTTACAAATACTTCATTTAACAACCTTCCTGTGATTGTGTCCACTGTGTGGAACTCATTGTCTGGATGTATATGTGACAAAACTACACACACCTGCCATGCACCTCATCACACTAAAACAGACCAAACTGCTTAATTTACCAGTGGCTAATTTGTTTGTAGTGGTACAGATGTGATTGACAATGTCGTTTGTAATAACAAATATAATGTATCAAACCAGTATAAAATATGCACGCACGCAGGCATGCACACACGCACACTCACACCTCAGAGCTAGTCACTAGCTGGAAGTTCATGCCCTGACTGGTCACCTAAATCAACAGCCGTCCCTCTTATGGGTCCTCTTGTGGGTCACATCAAACGGTGCTGGCTTTACTCCAAATAGGCCCCCCAAAATACCACAGTAATGACGGATCTCGTGGCCTTTTTTTTTACCATGGAGGCCCCCTAAAAAGCCTGACTAAAAATCCTGAACAAAACTCTTGTTGGCTTTCCCCCCCCCTGGCTAACGTAGGCCCCCCTGTACTGACCTGTTTGACGCTTTCCCCCCCCTCTTGACCACGGAGGCCCCACAGAAAAATGGCTGACTGAAAATGTCAGACAAAAAGGTTGCATATGTGACTCACAGTGAAGGAAAAACAGCGAAGCTGTCCTGTAAGCATAATCTGACAGTACGGTCGTCTAACAGATGCTTTTGTTCTCCCAAACCAAAAACAGCCTTTAAAAAAAGGTCTCTTAGTTTCGTTCAAAGTGTCTAATTGCTTATGCACAGCCAAGCAAAATGGCCACCGCTGCCCGTCCGGCCGGCCCTGAAAATATCCCCACAAAAACAACGGATGAAGGCGGGTATAGCTAGAGAAAGATGAGTAGTCCAAACAGGAAGACGCAGGCAGAATGTTTGGACTTCAAAGCTGTCAGATATCAAAGGCAAATCTATTAAAATCTCCTTTTGAACACGTTGGTCTTTCTGCGCGTACACAGGATAAGCCTTGTTTATGTTGGTGCTGGGAGTGAATTTGTATTCTTGAGTGTTTCATCTTTCCCTTTTGTACTTTATACTTCTACTCCAATACTGTACATCTCAGAGGCAAATTCTACAATTATTTGACATCTTTAGTTATTTGTTACTTAGTTACTTAGATTTAGATTATTAATACAAAATATGCAATAACCAGTTGACTTATGTTATAGTATACTCAGGCTATTCGAAAATAGCTGATCTACAAGCTCACAACGTGTCACAATGCATTGTGAACATGTAATGGACAATGGAAACAAGTCCTCGGGACTTTTTTGTGTTAGCCTTAATGTCTTACCGTACCACATACTAATTACATATCTGACGAAGAAAGCCAAACTATGACACATTCGAGTACTTTTTACTTTGGTCCAGTATATTTGGATGCGAATAGGCAAGAATGCCTTCAGTTCAAGGCTGTCGGATTTCAAAGGAACTTAGCAAAAATCTCTTTTAGGACATGTTCATCTTTCTATGTGCGCATATACACAGGATAAGCCTTGTTTATCTTCGTGCAGGGGGTGAGAGAGACTCGGTCAGAACTGGGCTTCTTTTCTTGGTTCTTTTCTCTGTGTTGTTTCATGTGGCTTGTCTCTTGGAACCAGAAGCCAAATTAATAACTTCTCTGCAGTCCTGTGTAGTCGGGCCAACGTCAAGGTGACACGGAGGTGACGCGCTTCAAAGACAATCGAGAGCTTTGCTGAACTGAGGAAGTAATCAAGGGCAAACGTCAGCAGATTAAAGGGTAGATCAGTAAAGATTAAACCTGTTTCTGCACATGTATGAGAGACCAACACTTCTTTTCTTTTTTTTAAAGATTTGTTTTAGGTTTTTCTGCCTCTCTAGAGACATGCATCAAAGGTCATCATGAACGGGACTCGAACACGCGACACATTGTCAGGCCAAAGCCTATATGTGGCATGCGCCTGAACCACTTGGTCAGCGGGCACCCCAGAGACCAACATTTCTACCGCTTATACGAGAGGGAGCATCCCACATGAGCTTCAGGCAGCGCTGTCTGTCAACCAGTAGGTTTACTGACACCACGGACAGGGTTTAGATGTCTCAATGGAAGTGTAGTTTGACCACTCGGACGTCTGCATTGATTGATTGATTGATTGATTGATTGATTGATGGATAGAATACAGTGCATGTAGTAGGCCTACAGTCAAAAGTGATGTTAAAAAGGATGACACAAAAGGTCCCAGGGGCTTGTTTCCATTGTGGTTCATTGTACTCAATTAATCAGTAGGACATGCAATACAATACAATACAATGCAATACAATACAAATCAGTCAAAGCTTCAGTAGCAGAAAAAAGAGGGGTGGGGTCGATGGACAGAGGATGCTACTACTAAGGTGTTACTATAGGGTCTTCTACTAAACTATTATTATTACCATTATTATATATAAATACTTTTAATTCAATACGTTCTAGATTACGGTACATATGTCCGTTTCATATAGGTTTTGAGACTGCATGGTGTGTCCACATTGAAATACCCCCGGTGTAAATGTATCCATTTTGTAACTCAGAATGAATGGCACATAGTGTAACTATTATAGTAGTTAAATGAGAACTGAGCATTTGACAGTGTAAGGCAGTGTTTTTCATGTCAAGGACCTCCAAGTCCAAAAGAATGTGGCCTGCAGACATCCATCTGAAAGTATTTTGTGCCGGCGACCTTCGTGCTAGATTTGTGTTGTTAAAACGTTTCACCCAATGTACATACAATATAGGGTTAAAATAGACTAGTTACATTGATTTTGATGCTATGGTAATTAACACATCTTTCTGGGGACCCCCTGGAACCCCCCCAAGGACCCGTGGGGGTCCCTGGACCCCCACTATGAGTAGCACTGGTGTAAAGAGCTGAACACAACAGTAACGAATACGATGCCTTTTGAATTCACAAGGTCAAAGCTATAAAAACAAACACCTGCTTTTCACATTAACCCCCCCTCCCACCCCTCTGTGCTGTGTTCTGCATTCCATCTGCTTTTAAGACCGCTCCATTGTTGTGTGTGTGTGTGTGTGTGTGTGTGTGTGTGTGTGTGTGTGTGTGTGTGTGTGTGTGTGTGTGTGTGTGTGTGTGTGTGTGTGTGTGTGTGTGTGTGTGTGTGTGTGTGTGTGTGTGTGTGTGTGTGTGTGTGTGTGTGCAGTGTGCAATATCCAACTTGATCTTGATCATGTGGGTTAATCGAATTCATTGAGAAGCATGTTTATTTTTTCCAACATAAAAATATAAAATTGACTAAATCAATGACTCTGATTATAGGACGATGTTTAGAGCCTCATCTGACCTCGTGAGTAGTTAAACTACTGTTTCGGCAGATGATTGAAATGGAAGGTTATCACTTCCGGTTCAGCGAGCGAGTTCGCGGCTCTCTAAAGAGTCTCATTTTGGTGCATTATGATGGCACTGGCTCCTGAGTGGAGCCATGTGGGTGGCGACATGTATTTGGTTATTTTGGTTCGGTTGCACAAACAGATTGTAAAGATTGGTTAATCTGTTGGGTTGGCCAATCAGGAAAGACAATCAGGAATGAGAGTTATGAGACCCAGACTGAGTAGAAAACAGTTGTGCCATTTTATCATGATTATTAGTGAGGACCTATTATAATGAAGATTATAATAGGTCCGTTAATTAAATAATTAGAGTACTTTACTAGTTATGATTACGTGCAATGGAAGGTGCGGGTTTTATTGGGAGTTGTGGATGGGTTTGTGTTTTATCACTGGTGCAGTAAAGATGTGAGGTTGAGTCACTGTTTCTCATTAACTATGCAATGGCCTTCATTATGCATTATCCAGAATGACTGTAATTAATGCTTTGTTCACACTATACACCGATGACACACTGGTCTCAGAATGAGAGTGCAGTCCATGAGTCACACTTTATTGTTTTAATTTTTATCCCACGATTTTGTTTAACCCTTTTTTTCACCCAGTGTCAATTTTCTAATGTAATCCTGGGCGCTACACTTTTACTGTATTCACTGAAGGCAGAAAACCGGAAACCTTGTGCTTTGAGAATATGAAATTGACAGGGATGTCCCGATCATGTTTGTTTAGCTCCCGATCCGATTCTGAGTATCTGCCTATACCGATTTTTCCCGTTCCGATATGTCAAAATCATCACAGACCTTAGATCCAGTCTAATATAATGATATGGATATAATATTACTATTACTAAGGATGTCCAGATCACGTTTCTTTACTCCCGATCCCGATCATTTGAAAATGACGTGATCAGCCCCGATTTTCATTAAAAAATAGCAAAAGTCACAAGTCCACATGCTCAAAATGCACCACTTGACGCTGTGTTTCGAGCTTGATAATCTTCTACTTTTGGTACTCTTGTGTGAAAAAATATGGAGACGAGGTTTCTTCCTGACAGCAACATAATAATGAAAATGTAAACAAATAAACAAACAAAAACATCACATAACTGTACATGTTCTCTCTCTCTCTCTCTCTCTCTCTCTCTCTCTCTCTCTGTGTGTGTGTTTCCATAGTCAGCTATAAACTAACATAGATACACCCTCCAGCTGTGTTTCAGCCTCTCTGTTGGCTGCTCTGTCTAAAAGAATGTCTCTAAATGACTCACAATTCAGGGGCCAAAAGTCCTTTACACAAAAAATGAGCGGTATCCATCCAGTTTGCTGGATGTGTTCACATAGTATGTCATTTTATCTTCAAATCCATTTATTTACAAATGACCTCGCTGCTGTTTCTGTTATTCATCTCTTTTTGGAACAGAAGTTTTTTTCTTTTCCACTTTGGGAGGATACAGGTCACTGTTTTCAAGAGTTGGCTGTCTCATTTTGACAGTGGTGTAAAGTACATCTATAAGTACAGTACTTACGTATGAATTCAAGATGTTTTACTTTACTTGAGTTAGTTGAGTATTTCCAATTCTTGATAATGTTATACTTATTACTTCTATTCCTCTACAGTACACTTCAGAGGTAAACATACTTTTTTACTCCACTACAGTACACTTTATTTGATAGCTTTAGTTAACTATAACTTTGCAGATTAGGCATCCTGATTTGATTTAATGTCATTAGACGTCATGCAGGAAAAACAAGTTACATCATGTTCATTGAGGAAGTGTCAAGGATATAAACAAAAAAGTATTTCGACTTATTTTCATTGTGGTCCTTGATCCGGCATAACGAGTACTTTAACTTTCAGTAAAAATAAATATATTTTGATGCAAAAATACAAATACTTAAAGCAAAACTTTTACTGAAGTAAATACAGGACTTTCTGAATTATGATAGGCTACTGTTATTTTTACTTAAGTTAAACGTTTGGAGTGCGTTCTTCCCCCAGTGCTGCATGTGGAACCGACCTCTTCATTTCTTGGCGTGATCGTTCTCCACTCAGACACAAAGTGTCTGAGTGCCAAAAAAGGGTTTAACAGTAAAACAGGAAGATAATTTAGCATTTAGTCCTGTTTCCTTCTGCACCGTTTAGTAGCATTCATGGCCTTTTATTCTCATTTATGAAGGACACTTTGCTGTTGTGTTTTTTTATCTGGCACTTTGTCCACTTACTCACACACCAAAATGGTACACTTAGTTGGCAGGGGTCCTCCAGGGCTTTTTACTAGGTCCACTCTACATCATGGGTCTTCTTTTCATTTTTTTTATTTTTTTTGTACTGTATGATAGAAACAGCCACATCCAGATCGTCGGTGCACACGCCCGCAGTGGTTTTTGTGCTCACAAATATCAATCGTCCGGGCGTTAGTCCACAACTTGGAGTGAGTCTAGAATACAGCTATGCAGGGCAATCACTTCTGGGTCAGGCGGATGTGGATCTTCTTCTTTGCTTATTTCGCTCATTTCACTGGCACTGGCCTCACTCGTAAAGCTGTACAAAAGTAAAGCTGATGCCTATGGTAACGGGAGGGAATGTGTTTTAATATAAATTGATTACGGTTTACAACTGTGTTCTGTACGCTCTCGCAACACTCCAGTTGCGGTGTGATAAAAAAATAAAAAAAATCCACAGGCTTATGCTGTCTATGGGAACGCAGTTTTTAGAATTGTCATATCTCAGATTCTTCTTTTTGGCTCAAAACAAGCTTGATTTGTGCCTCATTTCTCTAAACGATATGATCCCCGTTACAAAATGTATATGTTTTGGGTGAATAAAATGACAATTGCGGCACTCGTTACATAGCGATAATTCAGTCCCTGACTCTCGGCTTCCGAGTGAAATGGCTTTCAAACTATGTGAAGGATCTTGGGCCTGGAAAATAAATGTCGAAGAGCCCCGTAATCCACACCAACAATCAATGTCTGAAAGTAGCCGTGCGTACAGGCAGGTTGTTGGTTTATTGTGGCTCCACCCACGAGCCCCTCTGAGGTGAGATAGTTCCACATCCACCATCTGGACGTCTGATTGGTTACTCCTGATAAGGAGACATGGATTAGTACTGGCTCATATAACATCTGTTACCTGTGAGACAGACAGACAGACAGACAGACAGAGCACCCCCCCCCCCCCCCTATCAGTCCCTCAGGTCCATGAAACTGGAGCATGCTGATATAACCTTTGACCTCTCTCCTGACAATGTCTGTGTTAATAATTCAAATGAGCCGGGTGCTTTCACTGTGTGTGTGTGTGTGTGTGTGTGTGTGTGTGTGTGTGTGTGTGTGTGTGTGTGTGTGTGTGTGTGTGTGTGTGTGTGAGAGTGTGCATGTCCGTCCATCCATATGTCCGTGTGTGCGTGCAGTACACAGGTGTGATACAGTAGGTGTATTTGTGTGTGTGGTCTATGTTAGTGTCAATATGAATACTATATGAAACATTTTGTATTTATGAGCATCAATAACAGCAGTGTCCTCCTGCAACTTTAGGGTTGTTGGTTTCCCACTAAAACCCTTTTGTAGAGTTTGACATTAATTTTAACTTGAAATGTGATAGTCTGCATAATGATAACTTACATTTTTGTATATTTTTATTTTCATATTTTTCAATGCTGTATGGCTTTTTAACTTGTAACCGGATGTTTCTACGTTGTGGTATTTACTACTTTTACTTCCAAAGTAAAAATAATTTCTGAGTACTCAATTTACTTGTGTCCACAAAACCACTTCAGAATCACGTCCTCGCGCTGTGAAGACACAGCGACCCGTCCTGGGATGAACTCCCAGTTACTTCACCACGTCTCCAAAATAACCAACCCTTAGTGTGTGAGTGTGTGTGTGTGTGTGTGTCTGAAATAGACATGCAGTGACCACAGGATCCCTGAGCTCACAGCAGGCGGACATGATGAAGTCATCAGCATAAAATGATACTCGGAGAGGGAGAGAGACAGACAGACAAACAGACAGACAGACAGACAAACAGACAGACAGAGGGACAGGGGGAGAGTGAGACGGGGGGGGGGGGGGGGGGTGGTGGAGGGTGGATTGAACGGACTCCCTTGAGACTCTATCCTAGTAAGTGTTTTAATTTTGTTTTAAAAATAGCCAATCTACAAGCTTACAACGCGTCGCCGTCTTGCCACACATCTGTAGAGTTCCCCCCAGACTATAGGGATGCTAGGGTTTAAGTGATTTAATTTACTATATGCTCTGTCACACAACTTGTCAACAAGAAGTGAACTTCAAGCTACATGCGTGCGCATGCATGCATGAATGTGCTCGTGCGTGAGTGTGTGCTCATACGTCTGCTGAGTTTTCTGGCATTGCCGTTGAAAAGGGGTCATACCTGTGTTCCCTCAGCCCTATATGTTCCCTCAGAAGGAGCATTGGTCCGAGGTGCGCTGGGGGTCGGGAGAGGGTGGGTGGTTAGGTTTAGGTGTCTGCCCCGGGGGAGGTTAGGGTGAGGGTTTGAGGTAGGTTGTCCATCGGACCGTCGGCATATTGACGCGGACCCGAGGGAACATAGGGCTGAGGGAACATAGGTACGGTCCCGTTGAAAATACATTTTCAGTGCAGGATACCAATCTGATCCAGTCAGGAGAGATAACTCATACAGGGTACAGGATGAAGTGATGACACAAAGAAAGGAGCAGACAAACTTGGAACTGGAACACAATAAAAGTAAAGCTGATGAATGGGTACTCTCCTGATTGGATGGAGTTATTGGCAAGCCACCTGAAAATGTAATTTCTGTTTATTAAAGTGCTGGAGAGATGGGGAAGAAGACCCCTGTTACTGAACACACACTAATCTATAGCAATGATTAACCAACAACCTTTAAATCCATCGTCCGTAGTATGACGGTGTCCCTTGCCAAAAAGCACTGATGTACAAGCTAACAACATTGTTGGTCTCTTAGTGAAATTTCAAATAAATAATAGCTTGTAGGCTACATTTGAGTTTTTAATTTGTACATTAGTGTTTTTAGCTTGTAAATCTGCTTTTAGCTAGTACACATGGTGCTTTTAGCATGTGCATTATTATTATTGTTCTAGCTTGTACATAAGTGCTTAGCTTGTACATCAGTGCTTTTTAGCTAGTACACCGGTTCTTTTTTGGCAAGCACCACCCTCGCGCGGTGGAGCATAAATTAATCTTAATTAGATTGGATTGCATCTCAGGTTGCTCGTTAAACGTCTACAATGAAAAGCAGCAGTAACGACCGCTGCACTGCAATCCTTGCCACCCACACTCTCCGCAATGCATCATGGGTAGATTTCCCTGCAGCGGAGTAGGAACAGTGTGAGGAATGAATGCAGGAGAGAAACTCTTAAGTCCCCCCCCATGTATGTACTGAAGATAATCCTGATTCTGTGGTCGGTACCACACAGTGAAGAAAGAAAGTCCCCTGGAACCGAAAGACATTAGAATATATGACAGGAAACAACTGGTTTCTATTAAAACAATAAAAACCACCAACTGAGCAGCAGTGGAAGAAATTACCCTGTAAAAGAAGCAATAGCCTACCACAAAATATAATAAATACAAGTACTATTGGTAAATTTGACACCAACATATACTTTTACATAACTAAACATAATCAAGTAGTTTATTCATTATGCAGAATGGCCCTAATGTATCATTCATACAGTTGGATTGCAATTATGTGTTTAATGTTGCAGCTGGTAAAGGCTTCCAATGACTTTAGGTGCTACTGGATAGACTTCTGAGATTTAGTGTAGAAGTATAAAGTATACATTTTTGGGTGGATTCTAATTCAAACAGTAGCAGATCGACAAGCATTGTGTGATGCTTTGGGCCTTCATTTACACAAAATACACAAACAAGTTAGAATATGGAGATAAGAGGTTTCTGCCCGACAACAACAAAGACGCTAGAAGAAGGTCTATTGACCGAAACATCTATCTTCTACCTATAAATGCACCAAGTCTCTGTACTGTACGTGCGTCTGTATATAATCCACGTAACTAGAGAACCGTTCGCCCCACCGACTTCAAATTCGACACACGCGTTCCACTTCCACCCCACCACACCCCCCACCTGCACACTGGACAGGGCCCCCGCCCAGTGTCCATATATGGAGCTGGCCTGTTCTGACATCATTCTGACGTCTGCATAGACTCCATATTTGACCATGCCTGACAAAGAACTCCTGTGCCAGTGGCCCAGTGCCCAACGGGCGCTGCTGTAGAGGCCCCACGGGCACCGCTCTAGTTGCTTTAATAAACTTGTCCGTGTTGTGCAAGTGTAGACGTGTTCGGGTCATTTTATTCCATTCTATAAGTCTGATCCCTGACTGCGCACTCGTCTCTAAGCCGATCAGGTGAGCATAAGATTTTGTTGTTGCCTACCGGCAACAACATCCTAGTGTTGATTTCGTCGACTAAAACTATGATCACTTCCATACTGAACTAGCATACTAACAACCACACCAGTACAATGATCCCCATAGAGACACAGGAACAACCACACAGGTCCCATAGTCAGAGAGACACACAGGAACAACCACACCGGTCCCATAGTCAGAGAGACACACAGGAACAACCACACCGGTCCCATAGTCAGAGAGACACACACAGGAACAACCACACCGGTCCCATAGTCAGAGAGACACACAGGAACAACCACACCGGTCCCATAGTCAGAGAGACACACAGGAACAACCACACCGGTCACATAGTCAGAGAGACACACAGGAACAACCACACCGGTCCCATAGTCAGAGAGACACACAGGAACAACCACACCAGTACCATGATCCACATGGCCTGATTGTAATGCCAGTGTATGGTGGTTTTTGTTAGTGTTCACTCAAGTGTGTTATGTTACAGTATAGCCTAGTGGCTTCACTGCAGCTTCCATAGAGGTGGTTTGGATGTAAAGGAAAATGTGAAATCGGATCCAGAAGCTACTGGATCTGCCATGCTTCTGAGGAGGACTGGGTTTGGAACACAGCCTTACATGTGATGTAATGCTTGCTCAATGCTCTCTCTCTCTCTCTCTCTCTCTCTCTCTCTCTCTATTTCTCTCTAGTTCTCTGTGTGTGATACCAATTTCTGAGCAATTATCTTGTGTGTGTGTGTGTGTGTGTGTGTGTGTATTTCTGAGCAATTATCTTGTGTGTGTGTGTGTGTGTGTGTGTGTGTGTGTGTGTGTGTGTGTGTGTGTGTGTGTGTGTGTGTGTGTGTGTGTGTGTGTGTGTGTGTGTGTGTGCTTGTGTGCAGATGTGTTTGAATATGAGTGCGAGCATGTGTGGTTCATATATACTTTATAGTGCTTGTGTGTTTGTATGTGCAATTGTATCTGGGCATGCATATCTTAGTGTGTGTGTGTGTGTGTGTGTGTGTGTGTGTGTGTGTGTGTGTGTGTGTGTGTGTGTTTGCGCGCGCCCGACTGCATGCACAGTGTGTGTACGTGGGTTTGTGTCAACATTAGGCCTGCATCTCTTCACAACAAACCAAAAGGACCACAGACTTCCGCACCCACAATGCACTGCTTCAGTCTCAGTGACTGGAGCATTGCATCGACGGGTCGCCTTGTGGGTGACGATTCTCACGACATTGTCATGGGAAATGGTTTCACACATTGTAAACATGGATGTTTGAGCAGGGTGGGACGCTGCAGACTGGAGACAACACTTCACTAAAAGAGGATGTGTGTAGATTAGAATATAGGCTTCATGCACAGCAGACAAGAATCCTTCACTGGTCTTACCAATGATACTGATCAAGGCTCTGTTCCATTCTGGTCAAACGGAGGTCAGGGTGCTGCTATTGTGCACGTTGGCTCACTGGAAACACTCTGTTACACCAGTGGGTCTCAAAGTGTGCTCCAGTACCCCCATGGTTCCTTGAGGGGGTTCCAAAGGGCCTATAACTCTCAGAGTTATGGGGGTCCTTGAAATTAAGAACTTTGAGAACCACTGTGTTACACTAAATTGAGTATAATTTCTAAGACATGTGAAGGAAGTGAGGAAGAGGCCCAATTCATTTCCAATCTGGCTCATGTGCATAGAGCCTATTAGGGAGGGAAAAACAAGTTTAAAGGTAGTGTAAGTTATATTCTTTTGTTAAATAGCTCTATACCATGGTAGTTATCTATTGCTATAGAATGTTTGCTCAGTAACCGGAGTCTCCCTGTCTCTCCAGTTATTTAATAAACAGAGATCAGGATACCAATCGCATCCAATCAGGAGAGAGAACTCATAAAGGATACAAGTCCTGAGGATAAACAGGTTAGAGGTGATGATGACACAAAGAAACCAGGAGACACCATTGGAACTGGATCTATATAAAACTTTGCTTGGTTCCCTCTCCTTATTGGATAGAATTGGTATCCTGAACTAACATGGATTTTCTGTTTACCTAAAGAGCTGGAGATAAAGGGGGACCCCGTTGCTGAACAAACACTCTATAGCAGCAGTGGTTCCCAAAGTTTTTAGCTCAAGACCCAAAAGAGAAATTAGACGTTTTGCCCCGGGACCCAAACTAGTGACAATAGCGGATCGCGGTGCAAAGTCTTGTGTGCTTGTAGATCGGCTATTTTCACAATTAAATTGAATGCCTCAACTCCTTGGCAGGGTGAGGGGTCCCCAGTTCAGATTATTTTGGGGGCCACGGCATGAAAATGTTGAGAACCAGTGCTCTATATAGCAATGATTACTATATAGAGCTTTAACTTTTTTAACATGTCGATTTGGTTTTCATTTGTTTGTAACTCTGAGTTATGTTGAGAACCATTGTTTTTTATTGTGTTCAGTGCCCACTTGCTCAAGGGCACTTCAGTAGGAGCAGACATGAGAGATGAACCCACGGCATGTGTTAACGGAGGGTGGCTCTCTCTGGCTGTTCCTGTACCACCCAGCACCCCTCCTCCCAGCCCTACCTACGTATCGTTGCTGTCTGTCGGGCAGAAACCTCTTATCTCCACGTTTTAGCTTTTAGTGTTTCTTTGGAAATGAATGCCCTACTTAATCACACTACAGCCTCACTCAAAAGCAGCAGATGCAAATCTGCTACTTTTGCTGCTCTTGAATTTGAATCCCGAGAAGTAACAGTTATTTGAACATATGAGGTTTCCACCCGACAGGATGAGAACGTCAGAGGGAAAGTGGACTGACATCTGCTTTCATTTAACCCCGTACGACTTAACGACTGTGTTCGGCTTCGCTTCGCCGTCAGAAAGAAAAGGCTCGACTTTGACTTTTACGTGCCTGGCTTAATGAGCACAGCGAGTGTAATTACAGTATGATTGGCTCGTTTTGTGTTGCCTCCGGTTCCACGGGCCACATCAAGGAGCCACTGTGGCTGGAAAAAAACTAAAACTAAATGACTTGCTTGATTTGTGAAATCAGTGCATTTTGAATATGAATTTCGGAGGACAAATTGTTTTGTATTTCTGTATGTAGAATATTCTTGCCCTTTCATTTCACTGCCGTCAGGCAGAATTTAGAGTTTTTAGGTTTTTGTTTTTGTCAATGCCCAACTACATCATACTACTGTGTCACGCCGAAGTAACAAAATAGCCGATATATGCTCTACACGTCTTAGCCTATTCTCCCTTCCCTAAAACACCCTGGACAACGCTCCACAAATCCTAGACTCTTCTCCCTTCCCTAAAACATCCTGGACAACGCTCCACAGGTCCTAGACTCTTCTCCCTTCTCTAAAACACCCTGGACAACGCTCCACAGGTCCTAGACTCTTCTCCCTTCTCTAAAACACCCTGGACAACGCTCCACAGGTCCTAGACTCTTCTCCCTTCTCTAAAACACCCTGGACAACGCTCCACAGGTCCTAGACTCTTCTCCCTTCTCTAAAACACCCTGGACAACACTCCACAGGTCCTAGACTCTTCTCCCTTCCCTAAAACACCCTGGACAACGCTCCACACATCCTATAATCAAATCAAAACACCTGTCCTTGGTTCTGGTGACTCAGACTGCCCCCCTAATACATGAGGGGGCTGTGTGTTTGTTTTTTCCTTCCAATACAGTTTTTGGAAGAAAACAAAGTAAATACCATAAAAGATTATACAATTAATGAAAAAAGTAATCTAAAAAACACGGCCCCCTCACGCAGGAGGCAGTATGAGTTACCAGAACCAAGGATGGGTGTTTTCTATGAATCTAACATTAAAATGGGGTTTTAAGTTAGCATGTCTGATAAAATACTGAATCGAGCAACTTCAAAACTAAATGTTTTGAAAGCGAAATGCTTCACGAGTTGTTCTTCAAAATCCCACTTGACACTGAACTGAAACTATACATTAAGTTGCTACAGTATATTCAAGTGCAGGATGTCATCATCAATCACACACATGCAATCATTACGTTAAATTTTGCTCACTAAGGCTTGTCTACGTTTGTGTGAGTGAGTTGTTGGCACATCGCCACTGTTCAGTATGCATCTCTCTCTCTCTCTCCTGTTCCACAGTGGAAACAAACTGTCTCGCTCTCCTCCGCCTGAGTAAATGACATATCGTGTCTAGCATGAGTACACAACACTGTTGTAGATAGATATGTGGTGCGACACCGCTACTCACTGTGGCTGAGTGGAATCTGAACATCTTATTAAGGGGCGCTAAGAGTCTGAAAACTGACAACAAAGTAGTGCTAGTTCTCCTGGAATGATAGAGAAGCAGCTGATCCTTGTATGATTGAAAACCAGCACTACTAGAGGTCCTGGTATCAAACCAGCGGTACTAGTGGTCCTGGTATAGGAGATAAAACCAGCAGTACTGGAGGTCCTGGTAGGAGATCAAACCAGCAGTACTAGTGGTCCTGGTATAGGAGATAAAACCAGCAGTACTAGAGGTCCTGGTAGGATATAAAACAAGCAGTAGTAGGATAAAACACCAGCAGAACATTTAAACGAGGGGGGGGGGGGCACTTATGATGAATAAATAACTAAATAAACGGTTTTGTTTGAGTTAGGAAGTCAGTAAATCTGTGTGAAATGCATTAGTTCCAACACACTTTGTAAATAAAAAGTTAGTTATTTGAGTGCAGTTCAAAGATCCAGTGTTTGAACTGGTTCAGGTTGTGGGAGTGTTGCATGATGGGAACGGTGGGTGGTTTCCACGTGTTCCAAGTAAACTGTCCCTTAGAGGTGGTGGGAGTGGACAAACATTAAACAAACAGGTCATTAACCTATTTGTGTGTGTGTGTGTGTGTGTGTGTGTGTGTGTGTGTGTGTGTGTGTGTGTGTGTGTCTTTCCCACATGTCTCTAAAAGTAAATAGAATCAGTTCCCATAGCTGCTCCCCTCATCAACATGTGCAAGCACACACACACGCACGCACGCACGCACACACACACTCACACTCACACTCACACTCATTTGAATCAAACAGCCCTTTTTGGGGGGTCTGCTGCTCTGTGTTGATTGGTTGAGACACCCTGCCAGGGGTTAAAGGTTCGAGGTCAGTTTGTTTCCTCTCAAACAAGACTTTCACAATAAAACACTTGACAGCGCATTATTGTGCTGTCAGTCACTATGATGTGTGTACTTTCATTGACTATTGAGGGTGTGCGTGTGGGTGTGTGCATGCGTGCATTTTCCCATTGAAACACTTCCTCAGGCTTTCTTTCCATCGTGTTTTAAATCGCAGTAATCACACGGGATCATGTTGTGTTCTTGCACTGCCTTGTGTGTGTGTCTGTGTGACACACACACACACACACACACACACACAGAGACACACAGACACACACACACACACACACACACACACACACACACACACACACACACACACACACACACACACACACACACACACACACAGTATACACATACAAACACATGTACAGTTCATCCCCTTGTATAGAGATGGCTATATTATTATACAGTAGCCACCTGCAGAGACACAAAGTAAAAATACATCAACATTGTAATGCAGTTGCCTTCTTTTTGTAAGACATTATCAATATGCACAGTGTGAATTTGCGTCCTGCTCGGTACAGCCAGCCCCTGCTGTGGAACATGTTATGTTTGCTTCTGCTGCTTTTGGACAACATCCCCACTTCAATGGTGGAAACTTAACTAAAATACATGTACTTAGTTACTTTTCTTTCCGCTGCTGTGCGGAGCGCGTTATGTTTTGCTCCTGCTTGTTTGTGGAAATGTCCCACATCCCCCCAATCATCTTGTCTCCACACACATAACAGACGGCCAGTGGTCGGACGAAGTACGTTTGACTTAAGTAAATATATTTTAGGTACCTTCCACCGCTTGTTTGGACAGTGTCCCACGTCCCCAATCATCTTGTCTCCTCAAACATCACAGACAACAAACAAGCAGAGATGTTCTGCCCACGCAGACAAGTGCTACGTTTAGTTAGAAGACCCTAACTGTGTTGAGATGGGTTCGTGGAACTTCGTGCTGTCATAAATCAACTTTGAACGGAACACATTGATGATTAAATACTTTAGTAGTAGATGTAAGATAAGATGACATGTTTCTGTGCCTTATCTTTCATAATACAGCTTATCGTTGCTGTCGGGCAGGAACTTTTTTTTTTTTAGTTTTTTCCATACATTAATTCCCTATTTGTTCACTCTACAGAATTACACAAAAGCATCAAAAGTAACATATTTGCAAGCTTGAAACGCAGCTTGAGATGTAGAGCTCTGCTACTCTTACAATGAATGAAAATTTAATTTTAATTCTGAAAAGTAACAGTTTTGGAAAAATGTATGTCCGTGGATGTGCCTGTGGATGTGCCTGTGGATGTGCCGTTTTGTGCTATCAATGTAAGCCTATTATGTGAACGAGGGAACTACGCCGTCTTTTGACAGGCGTGAGGGAAATGCAGACGTCACACGTATCTCAGTGAAAGATGTCATTTAGAGAACATCAAGGTTTTTTCCATTGCTGGGTCACATTAATGCTCTGCAGTTATCAGGGCTTTGTTTTAGTTTTGTCTGACAGCTTTACTAGAGAGATAAGACCAGGTTGACCCGTTGAACTGATTAATCATTAACTTTTAGAGGGAAAGAACAGGATTTTTTCCCCCTTTCTTTCTTTTTTTTAACGGCTGGGTTTCAATGAAAACAAGCGTCTGGCTGACTTTGTCACTGGCGGCGAGCGTTCATGTGGCTTTTGAATTTGATTGGCTCTCTCAACGCCCAGTAGAATTCAACCTCGGGGAGGAGAGGGTAGACCTTCACAGCGGCACACGTTTAGATTTCATATCAATAACAACATAACCCTCTCTCTGTCTCTGTCTCTCTCACTCTCTCATGTCAACACATTAATTAAAAGGGTGAAGCAACAACTTATTTCAAAGACTAAACATGTGAACTCTGAAGGATGATTTGGTGCATCTGAGCCCTGTGAAACTAAAACATGTCATTTCCACTTTCAGTCATGTGAAACCGCCACTTTTTGTGTTGTTTTGACATTCATCTTCACGGCTTTTCTTCCATCACACTACTAATTAGTCTGACGAGCTTCCTCTTTCTCGACAGGAGGAGACGACTATGATGAGCGCGAACATGACTTCTGACACAGTCAAATGCTCCTTGTTATTTTTGCAATGTAGTGTACAAAACAACAAATGGAACCAAAATGGACCCTTACTGATTTGTAACTCTGAGATTGTACATTTGTACGCTCGATCAGAGTTATTTATTTTATTTTATGTATGATGTAACAAAGAAAACAATGAGTTTCTAGGCTATGCTAATTTGCGACCACTGTCCCCGGGACTTTCTATACCAGATGCTGCTTATTATTCAAAATGAACTCACAAGAGAAGCACTGATTAAAACGAATACAAAAAACCTATAGTATTCCCTAAATTATCACAAAAAAGGTCACGCACATTTTTCTGTAGCAGCTCAAACGGACAGACACACGCACACGCACACACACACGCACACACACACACACACACACACACACACACACACTGACACTTGTATGTACAGATGTTATTCATGTCAGCAGCAGTTGCCGGGCAGAATACTGCTGGTCATGCTGAAGAATACAGTGGCAGTTGTGTCTACACACACACACACACACACACACACACACACACACAGACACTGTTCTCTTACTATACATAAGAGGACATAACATGTGTTAACCCTGACCCCTTTAAGCACGAGCTGTACTGTGCCGCGTGGCAGTATTGCGAGCATGCACGTCTACATACTGTAACATGCTGTACATGTGAAACTGTAGGATATCAGGTAAACAATTTATGGACCTAGCATAAACACAACATGAGGAAAAAGGAGTTTATAGGGGTGCTGGGGGGAGTAGGTGCTAGGAGTTTGTGTGTGTGTGTGTGTGTGTGTGTGTGTGTGTGTGTGTGTGTGTGTGTGTGTGTGTGTGTGTGTGTGTGTGTGTGTGTGTGTGTGTGTGTGTGTGTGTGTGTGTGTGTGTGTGTGCACGTGCGTGCGAGTGAGGGGGGGCTGGGGGCAGTAGGGTGGGGCACTATGCATTGTGGGACCCATGGGGGGTATAGAGGTACAGAAGAATGAGCAGCTGTCGCTGATGACAGATTCCACTTCCTGTGTGTAACAGACAGAACATTGTGTCTATCGTAACCATTGACTGGCGCATCAATATAGCCTGTGTGTGTGTGTGTGTGTGTGTGTGTGTGTGTGTGTGTGTGTGTGTGTGTCTGTGAGAATATCCCCACAACTATAGTAACATTTTGAGAAATAGACATTGCGAGGACAATTTATTTTATGGATTAAAAAAAGAAAAGATCCGGGGAGTTCAGCTGACAATTAGAAAAATATTTAAATATTTAGGATTAGGATTAGTAATTTGTAAATTCCATTTAGGATTTGGGGTTATGCCTGATGTACAGTATACTCAGTTGAAGTTAGGGTTGGGGTTATGCCTGATGTATACTCAGTTGCGTGCTGGTTACTCACACCCCAAATAGCAGATGGCATGTTGTTTAGTCAGATGCCAGGTTCTTTGTTTACCTGCTATCAGACTTACTATTTGTAGCACCACATTTTCTTTCCATCTCCCACTCCCACATGTAACACTTAAAGGACCACTTCACCACTTTTCAACCTATCTTCATATAATTGGTCCTCACATATATATAATCATGATAAAATAGCAAACAAAAATCCTACTGTGTCTCATAGGAGGACTGTGGACAGTTCAGAAACCCGTCCACTAGTAACATCATCATTAGGCAGATTTTTGTCCAAGTCTCCCAATCACAACAGACTTAGAGATTAGGAAGATGTAGATGGCACTGGCATGTGAGCCAATGTAACAGTCACACTATTTTTGGTGAATGGTTCCCCCAGTGTAGATAGTGTATAGAGAGTGGTTCATGTAAAAATAAATCACACTTTTGAGGACCCCCTGTTGACTATTTAGTCCAGGGCTAAATAGTATGAGAAATGTTATTCGAGGAGAGGAAGGTTTCTTTCCCCCCTCTGAGTGGTTTTGAAGGTCAGGAGATTGGACGTGTGTCAGTGTTGTTTGGGTTTGTGACTGCTTGACGTCAGGGTTTGGTTTTTGAAGAGTCAGTCTCTGGAGATGTACACGCACACGTCGTGCACGCACGCACACACACAGACATCTCACTGAGTGGAGCAGTAGGGATGTGATGTAATGTGATACGACCAAACGTCACACTCAAACCCTTCATATCGTCTCTGTCGGGTGGAAACCTCATATGTCCAAAACTGTGTGTTTTTTTAATTATTGCTTGATTGAATTCTTACTTATTCAGTAATGTAAACTTGTAAAGACATCGAGGCTTTCGATAACAGAAAAAAGTCCAGAGGACTTGTTTCCATTGCAGGATTCAAATTCAAAAGCATCAAAAGTAGGAGATTGGGCACCTTTCGAGCATGTGGATCTGCTACTTTTTATGTGTTTGTGTGACGCTGTAGTATGATGCAAGTAAAACAAAAATGCAAAAGGTTAAACTAAGTACAGTACGTTCAAAACTCGTTGTAATAATAATGAAAATCTACAAAGTAACTAGTAACTAAAGTTGTCAAATAGTTGTAGTGGAGTACAATTGCAATATTTGCCTCTGAAATGTAGTGAAGTACAGATAATTTGACTTACTAAAGTAAAGTACAAATATCTCAGAATTGTACATACTGTAAGTACAGTCTTAAGTACTTTTCGCTGCTGCATCTGGTGGTGATCCACCAGAACTCTCTGCATGTTGACTTAACTTCAACTAAACAGCCAATATCCTGCACTGTCACCGTGGCTGACCTGTGATGCAGACGTCGCAAAACATATCCTGTGTTTTTGAGCAGTGCACACCGCTCCTTTAAATGGCTATGTATGTCTCTTTGTCTGTCTAGAATAGGACCTATTGACCCCTTACGACCAATTGACCCCTGCAGATGCCGGGCCGTTCACACTAAGCGCACACACACACACGCGCACAGCACCGCTTAGTTCGTACAGGTGCGATTTTTCCTGTTCTCTGTGACTTTGACACATGCGCAGTAAAACAGAAAATGAGAGTCGAATGTTCTCATCTTTTCTCGATGCGCACTGTATCACTTGCTAGGGCAAATGGATTAACATCATCACACTATATTGCTTTCCAGTCTTCAATGATTTTCGGTCCACAGACCCCTTAGCTGAGAGAGATGAAGCAGGGACCACCCCACTACATATTGTACAAAAACTGTCTCCATAGATTTCATAGATAGAGTTGTTTGACAGTATGTCATCAGTGTTGTGGAAATTAATGTTTTGTGTTTTATTTGTTTACATATGATCTTTTACATTAAATATGTTCGATTCATGTCGGCAACATTTATCCATGAATGAATTTTCAGACATTTGGCTCTGTACTTGGCTCAATGTTCCCCTCTTGACCAAACCTCGTTGCCGGAAATAGCCGATCTACAAGCTCACAATGCCTCCCAGCGCAGGCATTGTGTAGGCTTAGATCAGCAATTATCGGGTTCAAGTGGTTAATATAAAAAGGGGTTTCTATCACACCGTGTAGACAGTACCACCTAGGAGTCCCGGACCCCCGGTTGAAGGCCCATGGTTTACTTTAGAAGTTTAGACTGATGTTAGGTGTTTGGTTTACCTGTGATCCTACTTTACTGAGGCAATACACTGTCTCTACATTTCTCTAGTAGAGAAAGTATGTTTGATATCAATACTTGTACTCTTACTCGAGTGAAGTTTGAACACCAGACATTTCTTTTAGCCTGCAGGCCCCAGCGATGCTTTTGGGCAACATTTATATTTATATTTTTTACATTTATATAATATATTTTTTTGCATAACACTTTTTTTTATACATATTTTCCTCTGCAAAGTAGGCCTACTAGTAGTACAAAGTAGTAGTAATTCTTGAAATATATTTTTTGCAATTAGAAATATATCCGGGGCTTGCAGGATTAACAGATAATTTCTTCATCGTGGACTTTTGTCGGCACTTCTTCCAGCGCTGGATGTGCGCTGTACTGTATAACCTCTTGCTGTTGAAAATGTTTAATGTGTTGTGATTCATAGCAGGACGTTTAACTTGGCCCATTGTCTCATAATCTGCCTATGATGACCACTGCTAAACAGTAAAGCTGTGTTTATCTGGAACGCACACAACAGGTTTCTGTGTCTGGTTCGCTTATCTTGTCATGACTCTCTCTCTCTCTCCCTCTCTCTCTCATCTTGTATCTCTCTATACACAGTTAGGTCTGGCTGTCATATCTGCCTCTCCTCTTTTTAACTATTTGAATATACAAATTTGTGATGTCATTAATTGTCTGGTCTGGGCCTGGGGCATGCAGTCAAGTGCCAATGAGTGAGAGAGAGAGAGAGAGAGAGAGACGTAAAGTAACTAAATTGTAATAAATGTACTCGAGTAATTGTGAGGTATTTAGAGAAGACACTGGAGCAATTGTGAGGTCACAACGTGCCACATGACGGCACACTGAGTTTGTAGATCTGCAGTTGTTTTTGGAAGATTTTGCATTTGGTACTTTAAATATGTGTAATACTTCAGAGAGAGAGAGAGAGAGAGAGAGAGAGAGGGGAAAGGGGAAAGGAAGTGATTCAAAGGTCTTTTGGCTCGGAGCCAAGGGGTTAGAGACCTCGGGTGAGGAGAAATGGAGAAGGGGGAGGTGTAGATCTCTCTCTCTCTCTCTCTCTCTCTCTCGGTGTGTGTGTGTGTGTGTGTGTGTGTGTGTGTGTGTGTGTGTGTGCTTGTCGGCATGGGCGAGCGAGCGCGGCGTGGCACACGCTGGTCACAAAGGGGACCCAGAAAGGGGCGGAACGGGCGTAATGCTCTTTAATAGCGGGACGCCTTGGAGGCCTTCTGTGGCACAGAAAGACCCCCGAGAGTGTGTCGAACGACCTGCCTCACCCCTCACCACCCTCACCCCCTCCCCTCATCAGAGCACTGGTGGAAGAAACTCTTTCTTTTTGCTTAAGCACAAGCCCCAGAATATGTATTGCGGGGGAAAAATCACAGAAAATGCACATTGTGAGCTTGCATAAAATAGACAAATAGAACAAGTATAAATATACAGCATTATTGGTCAATGTATGTTTTCTTGTAGTAAAAAGCACAATATATGCCTCTACGTTGTAGTGTGAAGTATAACATAAATGGAATGCTCGAGTGATGCAAAGAATACCTGGAATTTGTACAGAGTACTCGGCTACATTCCACCACTGCCAGAGAGAGAGAGAGAGAGAGAGAGAGATGGAGGGGGTTTGGGCGATCCAAGCCCCCCGATCTTAAAACAAGCATCATATTATCCTGTTATGGTTTCTGCACGTCAGGAATGCGATGTCTCACGCACACGCACACACACACACACACACACACACACGTCACACACACACACACACACACACACACACACACACACACACACACACACACACACACACACACACACACACACACACACACACACAGGAATGAGGCATCTGCTTTCTGCCTTTGTGTTGTCCAGTGGTGGACAAAATACTCAACTCCAGTTGGCCTACTAAGAGCCAACTTAGTAGTATGTAATAGTACTACTTTCTGCCATCATTGCCTGTATTGACATTTTGAAGAACTAGATCAGGGCTGGGGTCCCCAGAGGGTCACATTGAATATGCTGTCGGGCAGAAACCTCTTTTTACGTATTTTAACTTTTTTCCCCATAATTAATGTCCTTCTAATTCTTCATTCTAATCACACAAAGCAAAAGTAGCAAAAATAGACGATCTACATACAAGCTCAAAACATGTCGCAGTGCGACACATTTTAGCATGGCAGCCACGCCGGCCACCAGGTATTCTGAAATGTAACCTCAGTTAAAATATGCCAAAACCTAACCTTATTCCTAACTGTAGTGCCTAAAGTCCTATACTTAATGGCACTACTGGTTGCCGACGGCCAGGTGGAAGCTCTTACGTGTGCCAGTACAAACTGATCAGTCATTTTCCTATACAACATACAGATAAAATAATAAGAAATAAACGGTAACAAACACAGGGGACCAGCCCTCCTGAACACAGTATAAAACTGTTAGCCTCTGCCGTCTGCCACTGGCAACACCTGTGCCTGATCAGGAGCCTGGTTAAATACCTGGGCTGGCCCAGACACTGACCAAGCTGCAGTGACACTGTCAATCAGCAAGACATTAGGTCATGGCTCTTACACTAACCTTAACCTCAGTAAAACTATGCCTAACCCTAACCTTATTCCTAAACTTAACCTCAGTAAATCCATGACCATGCCTGACCCTATTCCTAACCTTATCCTGCGGTTACCTCAGTGAGGTTATTAGCGTTCCGGTTAGGGGTAAGATGGTTCATTAGATGTGTGTGAGTGAGAGAGTGGAAGCAGACCAGATGTTGTGCGACGTGGTTGGTTGGGTATACTGTAGGTGAGGAGAGGACCTTCCTGTATGAGCTTCCTGTGGGTCAGATGTATCTGTCCCAGGGTGGTGGTCTCACGGTGGTCCCTCGCTCCGTTTGAAGCATGAGGAGACTTCTCAGGGCTTTAGAAATACACCGCACTCCATTCATTCATCTATTGCTGACACTGCAGGACGGCTATATGTTAACGTGTGTGTGTGTGTGTGTGTGTGTGTGTGTGTGTGTGTGTGTGTGTGTGTGTGTGTGTGTGTGTGTGTGTGTGTGTGTGTGTGTGTGTGTGTGTACAGTGGTAACGAGGGACAACATGTAACAAGGGGGAAGGAGGGTTGTAAAGCCAAGCACCCCTTTTTCTTTTCTTTTTTCTTTCTGTCTGTCCCTACCTACCTCTTCCTTCTCTCTCTCTCTCTCTCTCTCTCTCTCTCTCCCTCCCTCCATACAAATCAAGGCCATATGGGTCAAAGTTCAATCCTATGCTCTGGCTCGGATAGAGTGCGAGGCCCCACCCCCCCGTGGTGTGAGCCAATCAGCTGCTCCTCAGACGGAGCGTTTGTTTTTCCCATCAGCGTTAACCCGTCACGCTAATGAACAGCGGCACATGTGGCCATGTAGTTAACGCACGCACACGCACGCACGCACACGCACACACACACACACACACACACACACACACACACACACACACACACACACACTTACGCACACAATCTATGAGACTGGCAGCATTTCATTACTTTGAACAGTACTGAAACATGTCGTGAAAACTGAAAACCTTGTATGTCCCAAACCGGTCCTTTTTTATCGTTATTTAAAAAAAAACTATATGTATTTTAAAATAGTGACTATAGCATATCTACAAGTGGGTTGCAATGTCTTGTGGGCTTGTAGATTTACTACAAATGGAACCAAAATCAGAATCAACAACAGTTACTGTATTGTCTGGTTCACATGTGTAAAGAAGTGAGTCAATTCAAACTCTGTAAACTGAACTCAACATCAGCATTTTGTTGTTTCCCAGAATGAAAGAAAGAAGACAAAATGGGCACGGGGAGAAATTAATCAAACACATTACATTAAAACAACAAGATATCTACTGTACAGTACATGTGTTGTATACACACATAATGTAGCACGAGAGCAGCAGATACATGAGTTCATAAAGTGGCACTGGCAACACTATGGTAGATTGGTTGAACCTGTCACGCTAATGAAAAGGGGCACATGTGGCCATGTACTTAACATGATTAAACCATGATAGAGACACACACACACACACACACACACCCCCTTGACATATCTGAAGCCTGGTTCCACACACACACACACACACACACCCTTGACATATCTGAAGCCTGGTTCCACACACACACACACACACACACACACACACACACACACCCTTGACATATCTGAAGCCTGGTTCCACACACACACACACACACACACACACACACACCCTTGACATATCTGAAGCCTCACACACACGCACACGCACACACACACACGCACGCGCGCACACACACACACACACACACACACACACACACACACACACACACACACACAGGGCCTCACACATGGAAATAAAGGACCTGTGAGGGTTAATTTGGTTCCATTAGTGCCTTCGCACAGTTTTTATTAAATGGACAAAGTCCAGAGCAGAAGCATTATAATGTTGTGTTCACGCTAGCAGCAACAACACGTAGGAATCATTCAAGTTTACATTCAAGAGTGTGTCCAGCGTTGCCAAGTCTCCTCATTAGTCAGAAAGGGCTTTGGGCTTTGTTATTCTGTAAAGTTGCTTGTATACATACATAGGACGGACTTATCATCATACATCACATTCCGTGCTCAGCCAATCAAATCATCACAAATGTCATTCCGGCCAATCACTTTTGACGTCAAATTTCTGCCCTAATTTTTATCCTCAATATATACTTTGCTCAGCCAATCAAATCATCGCTATGGGGTGATCATCCAATCAAACCATCGTGTTTGTGTTCACACAAACAGACAAAGCTGGACATAGAAGGGGCTAGCGCCCCTCAAAACTCCTGTATAACACAAAGATGTGTCTCCCTCCCCCCCTGTAGTAACTCTGAGGACCACCTAGGGGTCCCAGACCCCCCTGTTGAAGACTGGAAGTATAGGTCAGTGTGGAGGTGAAATACTGTAGCAACCTTAAAGACAGTAAAAATAATCTGGGTCAAACAGAAACTAAAGACAGTAAAAAGCCACGCTTAAAAGAACTGCTTCCGCCACATTGTCCTCGCTCACTAAAACCCTCCATAGTCCAGTACCTGCCTGTAGACCTTCTCGCAATTTGGTGTTGGGGGAATTTCTCACTTGAACTGAGTCAATGGGTCCCTAGACATGAAAAATCAACGAGGTGCTCGTCCGCCATAGTGCCACGAATGGCGTAATGGCCACATCAAAAATGGCCGCCATCGGCTATGATGAAAATCCAACCTTTTTGTTTTTTAGTGTTTAAACACATGTAATACCTCCATTTTGACTAATTGTGTTGTGTGGAATTCATTTCTGATATTGTTTTGATGATTTGGGGTGATTTTGACCTTGAACGGTCAAGGTCATTTTGCTATAACGAAGACCGTGGCCATAACCTGGCCATTTTTAGGAGTTGTCGGTTGTCAGGATGGACACCCGTCCTGGCGTGGACTCTCAACCCTCCAACATCTTATGCCTTGGTCTGCCAGCTTGACGATGACATTGGTTTCACAAGCTGGTCTTTCACCATCTCTTGTTACTTGCAGGGGAGGCCACGTGGAGGCTGTCGTCTTCTCCCCCTTTTTTTTTTTGTTTTTTTGTTGTTGTTTATTTTTTTATTTTTTTTTTTTTTGTTTATTTTTTTTATTTTTTTTACAGTGCACCATCTATGTGTGCATGCAGGTTAGTGTGATGGGTTTTTACATGAGGGATTGTCCAGTTTTCCATGGCAGAATATGATGCACGGAACTCCAGCAGCACGGCAGCCACATCGCCGAGTGTCACACTTACCTGCACACTTGCATACTGAGAGCAAACTGGGTGGCAAGGGCTTCAGACATTTTGATGGCAGGAGTGTGCCAAAGTGCTCCTCCCATCCATGTTTCATTGGCTCTAGTCTTTCCTCTGGTTCCTTGGCTGTCGTAAGCAGGTGGCAAGCCCTATGCACCAGGAAAGCACCTCGTTGGATGTGACCTCTGATCACAATACTTGTGGGAGGGAGAGCATCAATTCCAGCTCTGGCACTGGTATAGCTTTCCACCCTGAGGTCATCAAACGTCTCAGCAGTTGTACTTGACCTGGCCCCTGCCCAGACACGCACCAAGTACTTCTCTGCCAACGCTGCATCTTGTTCTGTTAAGGTGTCTGACTCGCCAAAGTTTGTTAAATATTGAACTGGTTCAGAAGCCATAGCTGCATGTTTGGTCCCCACCTTGCTCATGCAGTCTTCTCCAGTCAGGATATGTGCCTTGATCACTGTCTTGGCTAGTTGTGCTCCAAGACGAGAGACTGCTTGATGCAGTGGAAGCATGCGCCGCTTCTCACCAGTGCCATACTGCTGCCAGATCTCCTTCAACCCCAGTGATTGTAAGTATGGGGTATAGTATAGCAGTAATGCGAAGGTGTCTGTATCATTGGAGACGATGACAACTCTCTTGCTCTGCTTCACACGAACAGCCCACTCCACATGCACCACCAATCTGGTGTCAGCCTCCTCAATCCAGTTCAAGAGGTCTGGGATCTCTTCACCACCAGCCCCTTTCGCTGGGAGCACCTCATCATCACAGACAACAGAGCTGACAATGATGGTAGCATTGCCACAGGCTTGATTGCACACCATATCCCGAACTAGCAGCTGGAGATTCCGCTTGTTTTTCTCAGACGCCCAGAATTTGTCAAGTTGCTGAGGGATAGGTGTGTCTCTGTTCATGCCAACAATGTCAATTCCTGTTCTTGAGTCTGTGCGGCGCATGCGCTCCCCTTCTTTCAGAGACATCTCAATGTAAGAATCGAGTATCATATGGATGCACTCTGGCTCTTGGCAAAGGGAGGATGTTGACCTGATGATGGTATTGATGACAGCACCTAAAGTGGGGAATTGGGCTAGTGGCATCTGTCGCATTTTCGACATGAAGTCTACCACAACATGAGTGGCAAGAGTAGACTTTGGGCTCCATTGCGAGAGGTCAAGTTCAGGCTCAATCTCACTGACAAGTTTTGACTTGTTGACATGAGCTGGAAGGTCACCATCAAACAAGGGAGATGCTGAGAGCACATCATGAGTAAGTATCTGTCTGATGTCCATGCCCCGCTCCTTAGCAATGTCCATACTCCTATGTGCCTCAGCCATGTCTTTGGATGAGACCAACTTCTGCTCCTTCAGAATGGTTGTTGGTGGTTTATGTGGTTGCTCATTGAACTGAGGTAGCTTCCGCTTTGGTATTGTTGTGCTCATTTTCTTGGTCTTCTCCACTAACCTCTCCTGTCTATATGAGCAGTAGACAGTCTTCCCATTTTTGAGACAGTTGAGCAAGCGTGGAGCGACCCCTCGGTCAACAGCCTGCTTTGTGAGCAGATTGTGCAGTGGCACAGGCACATTGACCATCATTGAATATGGATTTTGACGCTCTCGCACAAAGTCCAGCAGCTTCACAACATTCCGGTTGAAAGTAAGGCGGCGAGTGGTGCTTAGTGCATGCTGCAGATGGCATTCTGTGTGTTGCATGGTGTGGTTATTTGTGAGAAGGTTGAGGACATTGGTGATTGACCCAATCTCGTGGAACAGGAGCTCGAACTCTGCTACAGAATTTGCATTGCGTGTGGCTCCTACTACATAGTGACCCCCTGGACCCTTCGACACTCGCTGAATGGTCTGCTCAACCTTCATGTCACCTCCTACAGCACAGAACCAGCCTGGGCGATCCTGAACAACCCACTGGCCTATAGAGAAGCGCCGGTAGAGCTCAGGATGTGTGAACTCTAGCACCTTGATTTGTTCAAGATACCATGAGCCATGACGCAGGTAGTTTATGGAGTCACATTCTGTAAAGATTGGTATAGAGTCCTCGACAGTAGCCACATGCAGATTCCAGTTTCCTTCTCTTTCGGAGACTACAGCATTCTTGATGACAGCCACCATCTCCAGCCAAACTCCAAAGAATTGGCAGAGCTCTGACTTGGCCTCACACTCCTTTACAAACTCCAGAAAGTCCTGATTCAACTTCTCCACTTGTCCAATTAGGGCCTCAAACTGCTCTGGGCAACTTTGGTTTGCAGCTAGCGTAGTGTGCAGTGCCTCTAACTGTGCTAGTACTGGATATGCAGCTTTGTCCTTGTGGTGCCAGAACATCTCCCACTGGAGCGACCTGATCACATCCTCCACAATCAGCATCCCAGTTAGAGCCCGGACATAATGGCTGCCGTTTAACACTGACTCTATCACACCAGGTCCGAACACGGCACACTCAACCAGTGCGTCATCCGGGCCAGAACCTCGAAGCAGCTTTCCTTGGCATCTGAGCAGAACACGAGTCCAATGGAAAGGGCCCATGCAGAGGAAAAGATCCTTGAACTGTTCTGTCTCATGCAGGTAAATATCTACAGCTGGGGCGAACACACCTTCATCACACCATATCGCCATTGATGTCTGATTTAGTTGCCTGCGAACACTCTGGAAGTTGGTGAGACAATGCCTGACGGTAGCACGCTCAGTTATGGGTCTTGGTATGACAGGGAGGAAGCCAACACGCATCATTGGCACCACAGCAGATGAGACAAGTGTGTGCACAGCAGCCCATATCAGAGGGTCTTGTGCTAATGCACCACAGCGGATCAAACTGATCAAGAATTCTCGCTTTGCAGATACACTTCGGGCAGTTTGCATGTTGAGTAATGTTGCTTGCTTGTTTTCAGGGTGCAGCAGCATGTCTGGTGGCAGGACAGGTCGAACTACGGGCTTGGCATGGGGAGGTACCTCTTGACATGGCAACTTTTTCCGCAAAATTTGATCAGCATGGCATATTCCTGTGCTTGACACTGGAGGCTTATGAAGGGGTCTGCTCACTGTGGCGTCTTGGAACAGTACTAATGCTGCGTAGTGTGAACTCTCTGTGCCAGAGAGTGATGATTTATCAGCATAATCCGAGTTGTCCATGCCTGCCATAGTATAATCCTCCCTTGTAAAAGTACTTGGTATGGGTGTCTCTCCATCTTCAGAGCATTTCACAGCATAGCTAGCAAGAAGACTTCGGGCAGATCTGATGGTCTGGTAGCTCGAACATGAACCGATCCTGTTGAAGGCTGTGAGAAGGCTCTTGCTGCGATCTCTTTCATAAAGGGCATGGCCAAGCATCATATGCAATGGCGTTCGCTTCATTCCACTATGAATGTTATACACAAGTATTTGGAAGAGACAGTGCAGCTGTGTACTCTTGCAATCTCTCACCCAGTTCACCTCCTCTTCCTGATGAGGCTCTTCTCCATGAGTGGGCTGTTTCTGTGGTGGCAACAGTTCCTCTGCTAGCTGATTTTCTTCCTCATGTAGTGGCTGGAGAAGCTCCTCTAGGTCTCTTGCAGTGCTACGGAAGAGCTTGTGCTTGGGGACCTTGAACAAAGCTGCTAAGAATGTAAGAAGAGGTGCTGGCATCATTGTTTTCTCCCATGATGCCTTCAAGTCAGTACTGTCACAGAAGCTGTCTTGCAGACCAAAATCAATGTCTAATAGTGCTTCTCTCAACTTGATGCCTGCTTCTTTCATTATGTCCTGATTCTTCAGCTTGATGGCCAAGTCAGCAGCATTGATGTCGGATGAAAAGAAAATGTCAGATTCAGACTTGTTTTGAGCCATTGTGACCAATTCTCCATAGTGATCGAGGATCAGCTGTTTCATATCACGGGTCTGGAAGGTACTTGGAAGCACCTCGCCTTCTTCCAAGAGGCTCAATGCAAACTCTACAATATCAGTCATAGTGCAACACTCTCCCTTTGCCAAAAGTGTGTCAATATATGGGAGAGCACGAGTGAACAGCACACGCTTCATGTTGCTGATAGTGAGTTTCTCTAGTGGTTGGGCTTTTATTCCACGTTCATATATTCGCATGTAATTCTGGCGACAGAGATTGTGGCAAAGTAAGTCGGCTGAGATGACTGATTTAACTGAACTATCCTCGTCATCCTTCAGCCGGTCTGCAATTCTTGTAAAAACTGCATCTTGGTTGTGCTTTGCAGCATCAATGAGTTTCTTCGCACTATCATACTCGCAAATTCGATATTTGTCACGACATTTTTTGTGTTCCATGAATCCACATATAACACACGGCAATGTTTTTGGATCCTTGTCACAGCTTGGAGGTGCACATGGTGTAATACTATTCCGTAGAGTTGTCCTGAATTTAATGCTTGTGGAAGCCTCCTCTTTAGTCTCACAAAAATTACATTCTTCGTCACTTTTCATCTCAATTGATTTAAGTTTTCCAGAATGTGTGTATGTCTTGTAGCATGTGTTTGTATTGTGGTAAAAAAACATGCTATTATCATCCTCCACATTATCCCCCATCACAATTTTGATCCGCTTTGCAACTATATCGTTACGGATTTTAGCCGCTTGTTTGATTCTCTTACGTCCAGTCTTTTCACTGGTTACAGGCACTTTGTTATCTTCTTGACAGATAATGCATACCGTTGGATTATATACCTCATCCTCTGCCATTGAAACAACCAAATTTGTGCTTGAGGGTATTTTAGAGTGTTCCATGGTGATCAATATGTGTGAAGTAAAAATGTGAGATGAAGAGTTTAGAAACACCTGAGAAAAATAAGAGACTCACTTCACTTCAGCATGGGAGAAATGTTTTGACAATATTTATGTAGTCCCTGAATTAATTATTTTGACAGATAATACATGACCATGGATTTAGCCATGCTCTGCCATATGTGACCAAAGTTAAATGTTCTATGGCAACAACTGAAAGAAATAATTGCTTTGGACCTGCTTCTGTTAAGTCTGTGGAGAATGACTGAAGAGTGCAAAATGACTGTGAGAAGTGGTCTGACTAGCTAATCAAATTGCAGGTGTGGGGGATTTCCCAAATCAAGCTTAGGCTGGCAATAGCATAGCAATGAATTGGCTCATTTGGGCCATGGACAGTCTTTTGTACAATGGGCTTATTCACACAGCACATATGGTGCTGTTGTTGTTTTTCTCATGCCCATGTATTTTGTTTATGTAAAGAAAACAAATCAAGAAAATATATAATAAAAGCGACTAAAGAATCATAATCGAATTATTGAAAAAAGACATTAACATCAATAATTAAATGACAGGATGATAATGGTCAAAACAATATCAGAAATTAATTTTAAGAGTCAGATTTAGTTGAAATAGACTTATTGTATTCCTGTTCTTACTCCTAAAAATGGACAAGTTATGGCCAAGGTCTGTGGAATAGCAAAATTACCTTGACTATGACCTTTCAAGGTCAAAATCACCCCAAATCATCAAAACAATATCAGAAATGAATTCCACACAACACAATTAGTCAAAATTAATGTATTACATGTGTTTAAACACTAAAAAACAAAAAGGTTGGATTTTCATCATAGCCGATGGCGGCCATTTTTGATGTGGCCATTACGCCATTCGTGGCACTATGGCGGACGAGCACCTCGTTGATTTTTCATGTCTAGGGACCCATTGACTCAGTTCAAGTGAGAAATTCCCCCAACACCAAATTGCGAGAAGGTCTACAGGCAGGTACTGGACTACCACCATAAACCACACATACTGTCTGCTCAGACACACTGTTGCCAGATTTGTTTGGGAGAGAAACGAGGAGAATAAGCAATCAAATGGGCTGCATAGTGACATGGTCACACAACGGGGCGCCTGTGGCTCAGAGGTAGAGTTGCCGGTTGGGAATGGAAGGTTCCCAGTTTGATCCCGGGCTCCCCCTGAGTTTGTGTGAAAGTGCCCTTGAGCAAGACTCTGAACCCCTTTGGTTGCTCCTGATGAGCAGGTTGGTGCCTTGCATCGATCTGGATTAAGAGCGTCTGCTAAATGCCTAAATTGTTCTAATCTGTTGGAATTGTTTTCAGATGGGGGTCCGGCAACAAAAGCATAGGCTCCTTGACATGAAAATGTCTGAAAACCTCTCGATTAAACAACATTTGCAAAATGATACAACCCACCACTACCAATATTTACAAGCGACTGTACAGAAATAAAACAAGACCAAAGTCGCTCATAATAAGCAGACTTGGCAACACTGGCTCAAACACCTCCCCTGTAATGCGACACCTCCAGTACGTACACACAGCTGTGACCCCATTGGTCAGGGGGAAAGGTCGCCGCCGTGGCGATCATCATGCCGCTGCCATGGAGACCGTTCCGGTGATGGGGAATGCAGCTGTGTGTCAGAAGCTATTAATTATCAGCCAGCGATGGGATAATAAGCATGTATGTAAAAGGGCTTAAAAAGGCCTATGTTTGGTAGTGTGCTTACATGGAAACCGTTCATATTCTCAAGGTCTTTCCCAGGTTCTGTTACGCAAACCGGGCGTGGAAAAGTGGTCGTTTACTCTCCGGTATTAGATATACCGTCCCTGCCTGGTGACATACCTCGTATGTCCAAAAGCTGTTACTTTTCAGGACATGGACAAAATATAAATTAAGACCTGTGAAAGATGTAACATTGCACTGCTGTTGTGAAAAAGTTTTTCCTGTATCATCAAGTTGTTTCCTTGAGGTGTTACATGGTTGTGTGTCTTCAGAGTCGTATACTGTTGCTGTCAGAAACCTCTCATATCCATATTTTAACTTTTTGCGTTTTATCGTAAATGAACACCCTACTTGATCACACTACAGTGTCACAAAAAAGCATCAACAGTAGCTGATGCACAAGCTCGAGGATGTCGATCTCCTATACTTTTGATACTTAAAATTAGAAGCGTAAAAAGTAACAGTTTTGCACATTATGGGAGTTTTCCACCCAACAGAGACAAAATGCTTGTGTAGTGTTGTTTTACCTATAAGTGACATCAAATAGCAGTATGTGTGAATAGAGTAAGGGAATCAACATCATGTGAATGTGTTGGAGGTTGCAAACAAATGTGAATCTAGCTTATTTTTTGTGGTTCAGATTTGATGTTGTAGGTCCTGCACTATATTAACTAGGTTAATAAAAACTCACTATCCGTCTCACAAATTCAATGCTGATATCTGAGAGTTGTTTGCATCTACAAGACAAGAGAGGACTTGACAACACACACCAGATACCTGAATCCAACACATGAGATGTTCTCACACGCTGCATGCATGCTGTAACATCCATATATTAAGTGCATTTCTTATCTCTCGTCAGGGGGAGAGGGTGTGGCTGCGTGAGGAGCACCAATATCTTCCCAGCACCGTAACGTCCTGCAACGGAGGAGTCGTGGTCTTCCACACCGACTATGGACAAGTAAGAGACATGAGCCAACTCAACTTTATTGTCCCATCACAGGTTTATGGGTGTAAAAAGAAGTAGGCTGAAATCATCAATCAATGTGTCCGTATAGACGGACAAAATGTGTCTGTGGCAAAGATTTCTATTTTCTATTTTACACACCATGTTCTTTTTTTGATCATACCCAATTACTGAAGTCTCCACGCTTTCTTCATGACACTGATTTACTATGACACTATGGGATTAGGAGGCCAACTAGTACTAGTGGTTCTCAAAATGTTTTATTTGTAAGGACCCCCTTAACTCCTAGAGTGTTCAAATGGAACCAAATGGTCCATTTGGTTCCATTTGAACATTCTCAGAGTTGTTGTGGTCCTTTCTTTTTTTATTGTTTTAATGTCTTTATAATGTATCCTCTCAGTCGCCTCAGGGTCTAGAAAGGACTCTTCATATAAGTTAGGATCAGCTGCAGAGGAGAAGCACAAATGCCCCACAATCCTCTCTGGTTCCACCTGATCACCTCTCTGTGTTGTCACAACACACAGAGACAGATGGGATAAGGGTCAACATGCTCTCTCATGTCACTTTGAGTCACCTATGGACCCAAAATACACCACAAGTATTGGTTTTAGTTGGGATAAGACTATGAGTATGTCAAGTGTTGATATTTATGTATTATGTATTTAAATTTTGATTTTTGTAGCGCTGGCTGAAACTCTTAACCTGCTAAACCCCAGCAGTCATTCACAGAGAAAGGTTTCACAGAAAATAGCCGAACTACAGTACAAGCTTGTAAATATGGGCTATGTTAGTGTAGAGCAAAAAACTAACAAAACAAAAGAAAAACAGAAAAGATGCTAGTATAGAGCCCTGAGGAACTCCAGTCAACTGAATAAATCAAGAGTTTAAGTGGGTTAAGTACAACATCTCCCCAGGCCAAGCGGGGATCGCCTGAAATGTGGTCTCTCATGCACAGACAGACAGACAGGCAGGCAGACAGGCAGACAGGCAGACAGGCAGACAGGAATGCAGAGAAACAAACAGACAGAGAAACAGACAGGCAGACAGGAATGCAGAGAAACAGACAGACAGAGAAACAGACAGACAGACAGGAATGCAGAGACACAGACAGACAGAGAAACAGACAGACAGACAGGAATGCAGAGACACAGACAGACAGAGAAACAGACAGACGAACAGACAGACAGACAGAGAAATAGACAGACGAACAGACAGACAGAGAAACAGACAGACAGAGAATCAGACAGGAATGTAGAGGCACAGACAGACAGAGAAACAGACAGACGAACAGACAGACAGACAGAGAAACAGACAGACAGAGAAACAGACAGACGAACAGACAGACAGACAGAGAAACAGACAGACAGAGAAAAAGACAGGAATGCTGAGACACAGACAGACAGAGAAACAGACAGATAGAGAAACAGACAGACAGGCAGATGTTGCGTTACCTCCACTCCTCAGCACAAAGCACTGTTGTTTTTGTGTAAGGTCAAGGGTCAACCAGGTGTGTGTGCGTGCATGCGCACGTTGCTCTATGCAACAGAATTAATTTAGCTAACCCCCTGCAAGAAATAATTTTAAATCACGTCCCACAGGTTGAGAACCACTGGAGGGACATTCTTATTTCAGAGGTTACAATATTTATACAATGACAAAGAGCAGGTGATTCTAGGTGCAGGAGGAGTTCAGCAAACAGGTTGTGTCTGGAACCAGGCCAGACATACCTGCTATGTTCACACACACACACACACACACACACACACACACACACACACGTGTGCGTACGCAAACACATGTATGCACGCCATCACATACACCCGTTAACTTAATGTAAACACAGCCAGCATGCTAAAGAAAACAACAGCAGGAATTTGTTCACATTTTGTAGTCTAAATGGGTGGAGTTTAGTAGCTGATAGATCACAATCAGAATTAGAACACATTCATTTAAAAGCGTTCTCTAAAAGTGGGATCCATAGGGATCCTTTGGGTTACTGCAGCCAGGGGGTTCCAAATCCAGTATACTGGTGTGTTTTTCATTTGTTTTTCTCAGTGTTTTTCCACCGTTGTTCTGAAAAACGCTACCAGTCTGCAGGGACCTTTACAGAAACTCTGAGAGTAGGCTATACTCTCAACAGTTATGGGGGTCCTTGAAAAAAAAGAAGAAAGAAATCATCAAAAGCATTCACATATCCTGCTTTGTTGTTTTCAGGAATAGCTAGGTTTCAGAGGAAAGGGGTTTTACGTAGTCAAAGACATTTACATGAGAGGAACGATCTTTGTCCTTGTGAAGCTTGATGCTTTGATCCGTTAATGACACAGCTGCCTTCTGATATTCAACCACACTGATCTACAAAGACTTAAAAACTGTTCAGACCAGGAATTACATTTCATATCTATAAAGATAATACCATTAAATGACCATTTCACACGGCCGCCGATAGTGGTCAGATGTAGCCTCGCGTAGCCAGCCTTCATCTGCTTTTGCAATACATATTGCCCCAGGCAAATTAAGTCTGGCTCCTCTCAATTGTGGGAGGACTTCACAGCCTAAGTGATGCAAATATGGCATGGAAAAATCGAATGCTGAGAGGGACGAGACTAATATCCACGCCGTGATATTAGTATCGCTACGAGACAAAGACAACTTGTATAGCCTAATATTACAATCTTAGGGATTTACAAATTATTTGGGGGCCCACTTGCTATATCCTCAAGGCCCACCAGTGGGCCCCGGCCCACAGGTTGACAACCACTCACATACAGTGGTGCTAACTGTTAGCTTGTGTATTGCATTACATTGTAAGTAATAGTACATCAAACAGAAGTTTTAACAGCTGACAGTCGACATTCAGCTGCATATAAGTGGGCTTTGTTTTTAACCTTGACCCACTACTTAACATACTAGCTAGCATGCATAGCATTGCTAGCATGACTGACCTCCCGTACCGACGACAGCTGTCACCGGGTCCTTGACCTAATTACCCTTTCTAATTAGCCCAGGCTGTCTCCATGGAGACAAAGAAAACAACACAATGCCGTGTGGATATGTGGCTAAGCTTTAGCGACAGATGCTAGCGGCAGTAAATCTCTGAGACAAAAAGCATTAAGACAACAGAGCTACTGTAGGCTATGTTATGTAGACTTATGTTGACTGGTTGAAAAAAGGATTCAATTTGTTTTTGTCTTACTTATAAAAGGATCAGGGAAGTGAATTTACGTTTAGTCTTTTAACTGTCAGCTTGATCCAGATCCATTCACACTCAAGACAGTAGTGGAATTAAGCTAGGTTGCAAGTATAGTCTGTACAGTGACAAGTGTAACACAACACAACAGAACAGAAATTGTCGCTGATGAGCTTGACCTCTTATCTCCATATTCTACCTTTTTGTGTTTTGAATGTAACCGTTTTGGACATAAAGGTTAAGTTCCACCTGACAGAGATGAAACTTTGTTTTTAGAATGATTTTGAAAACCTGACATCTCTATTTTGGTTTATTAACAAAAATGTTCTACAATTTAGATTTTCTAAACTGTAGAACAAAGATGAGAGAAGAGTTCCAACCCTTGTTGAACTGTACAAAAGAAAGAAGAAGAAGTCCAGTCAGGTGTGTAGGCTAAGCCAAACAAAAGACAAAGAAGACAAAAGGAATGCACGATCGCGCACCAACATAACTAACAGAGGTTTGGCAGATGCAAAAATATTGTTCTTCAGCCTATAGTGACTTTTAAAAGTGACACCAAAAATTGTGTAAAGGGGGAACCGCAAAATAAAACAAACTGCTAAAAAATATAAATGTTTCAATCAGAATCAGACATGCAAAAGTGTAGCTTTTCGGCGAAAATCGCCGTTTTTATCCCAAATATAGGACCTGTGTGATTCATGCAAATCCGTTAAAAAAATGTTTGGGGGGGGTGAGGGGGTCTGTGAAGCCCGAGCTCGCTGCCCGGAGAATTATCTGACAGACTACTCTCGTGAGTCACTAATGATTCTGAGCGATATTTCTGCTTGCATCTGGGCGGCATGATGTGCGCAGCCGCTGGTCGCTCCGCGGAAAAAAAACCTGTTTGTGTGGACTCGGCATGAATTTTGACACACTGTCTGTGACTCGCCAGTCGATCCATTAGTTTAGCTGCTACAGTTAGCATTAGCAACGTTAGCACTTTGCGTTATACTGTCTGTGGTGTGGACGCGCCGGTGTCAGTTTCTCTCGCTGTGTGTGTGTGTGTGTGTGTGTGTCTGTCTGTGTGCTCGTGTGTGTGCATGCATGCGTATGAGTAAATAAATAAAGCACGCGCGCGCGCGTGTGTGTGTGTGTGTGTGTGTGTGTGTGTGTGTGTGTGTGTGTGTGTGTGTGTGTGTGTGTGTGTGTGTGTGTGTGTGTGTGTGCGTGCGTGCGTGCGTGCGTGCCAGGGCTTATACTAAATGGATATATTAAAAACGAAAACATGCAGCTCAACTGTTGAATAAGGAGAGGATGTTACTCTACATGTCTTAAATTGACTAAGGCTAAAATAATGAAGTAAACTGACCCTGTTGACTAAACCATCCCAAAACATTTTATTTGTATTATAATTCATTATTTTGCCAGTGAATATAATTTTCTATTTTACATGATGTGAAGAGTGTAACTGTAAGGGATTTTGAGATGGGAGTGTGAGTGCTGGACCAGTTTCTTTCTTTAAATCACACCTGTGTGAAGTGACCCTTATCATCATACATCATCCATTCATTGTCATTTTTGTGACAATGAATGTGTAGGATTGTGTAGGACAAAAATAGCCGATATATGACAATTCATTCATTGTCAATGGCATTTAGGACACAAATCTACTGAATATAGGAGGGGCTAGTGCTCCTCGAGGGGCTAGTGCTCCTGTTGGAGTAAATTAATTGTTCTATGACTATCAGGACATGAATGTTAACATCTTGCTCAATACTGACTAGATTTGTACTGATTTAGTAAATAATCATCTGTCATTTTTGAGTGGTGCAGCCACTCAACCACACTATAGACAGCTACAGTATGTGTCCCTGTGTCTGTCCCTGGCTGGGTCCCTGTGTCCCTGGCGGTGTCCCTGTGTCCCTGTGTCACTGGGTCTGTTCCTGGCTGTGTGCCTGTGTCACTGGGTCTGTCCCTGGCTGTGTCACTGTGTCATTGGGTCTGTCCCTGGCTGTCCCTGTGTCACTAGGTCTGTCCCTGGCTGTCCCTGTGTCACTAGGTCTGTCCCTGGCTGTCCCTGTGTCACTGGGTCTGTCCCTGGCTGTCCCTGGCTGTGTCCCTGGCTGTGTCCCTGTGTCACTGGGTCTGTCCCTGGCTGTGTCCCTGGCTGTGTCCCTGTGTCACTGGGTCTGTCCCTGGCTGTCCCTGTGTCACTGGGTCTGTCCCTCGCTGTCCCTGTGTCACTGGGTCTGTCCCTGGCTGTGTCCCTGTGTCACTGGGTCTGTCCCTGGCTGTCCCTGGCTGTGTCCCTGGCTGTGTCCCTGTGTCACTGGGTCTGTCCCTGGCTGTCCCTGTGTCACTGGGTCTGTCCCTGGCTGTGTCCCTGTGTCACTGGGTCTGTCCCTGGCTGTGTCCCTGGCTGTGTCCCTGTGTCACTGGGTCTGTCCCTGGCTGTCCCTGTGTCCCTGGCTGTCCCTGTGTCACTGGGTCTGTCCCTGGATGTGTCCCTGGCTGTGTCACTGGGTCTGTCCCTGGCTGTCCCTGTGTCACTGGGTCTGTCCCTGGCTGTCCCTGTGTCACTGGGTCTGTCCCTGGATGTGTCCCTGGCTGTGTCCCTGTGTCACTGGGTCTGTCCCTGGCTGTCCCTGTGTCACTGGGTCTGTCCCTGGCTGCCCCTGTGTCACTGGGTCTGTCCCTGGCTGTGTCCCTGGGTCCCTGGCTGTGTCCGAGCACGAAACATAGCGTTATAGCATTTGTTCACCACCAAGTGTCACTGTTGCACAGCCTAACACACAGACACACAGGCCGGGAGGAGGGCTAGTACAGTGTAGTATATACTGTCCCCCATGACACCCCCCCCCCCCCCCCAAAGTGGGTTTAGTACCGATAAACGCTTAAAAGATTTGCGCCGCGGTTTTGCCCGCGGCACAGCGTTGGCCCCGCACACTGTCACCTTTTTCACCTTGGGCCTGTTTGCATGCCTGCAGAATGTTCACATATATTCCATCGACAAGCTTGTGAGCTTGTCGTATATCGTCTCTGTCGAGTGGAAATCTCATATATCCAAAAATCAAGTAGTGTGTGAATTTACAAAAAAAACACACACAAAACGTGATCAACATAATATTATGGATATAAGAGGTTCCTGCCTGACAGCAATGGTATGTCGGGCTTAAGTGGTTAATATAACTCAGAGATTGTTCAAGTGCAACCAAATGACCCTGGGAGTTTACAAATGACTAAATGAACACTGAGCATCTTCCTGTGCAGGCAGAGAGAGAGAGACGTTAAGCAATGCATCCATTGTTGTTTTCTTCTGAATAGCAGCCGTTTTGTTTTGTAACCATAAATTTGCTGCAGTTGTTTCCAATCGTCTGTGAACAGCAGATAGACAGTAAATTCAGGTTTCCTCAGACAGTTGGTGTTCCCTAGAGGATGCTGGGATATGTGGTTCAGATGTTTTCAGTGGTGGAAGAAGTAGGCCTATACTCTGATTAAAAAAATATTTTTTACGTTAAGTAAAATACCACAATGATAGAAATTGTCTCTTGTCAGGTGGAAACCTCATGTCCAAAACTGTTACTTTTCAGGATTCACATAAAAAAACGGCAAAAGTAGCAGATTCACAGGCTCAAAATGTGTCGTTCCGCGCGACGTTTCAAGCTTGTATATCTGCTCATTTTGATGCTTTTGTGTGGTGCTGTAGTGTGAGTATGACCAAGTCAGCCTGCCTCCCTGCCTGCCTGCCTGCCTGCCTGCCTGCCTGCCTGCCTGCCTGCCTGCCTCCCTGCCTGCCTGCCTGCCTCCCTGCCTGCCTCCCTGCCTGCCTGCCTGCCTGCCTGCCTGCCTGCCTGCAGACAGACAGACAGACAGACAGAGAGACACGCACGCACACGCATTGTCTTCAAATCAACTGAAACCTGATCTGAAGACAGCAGGCAGACATGCTCTGTTACACACCTAAACACCACACCAACACACATACCTGCACATGCACATACACATACACATGCACATGCACATACACATACACATACACATACACATGCACAATGCACATGCACATGCACATGCACATGCACATGCATGCACTCACACAGATAGAATACTTGCTCTGTTACACTCCTACACACCACACCAACACACATACTGTACCTGCGCACGCACGCATGCATGTATGTGTATAGGAATCAGCTTGTGGAGGTTCATTCAGACAAAAGACAACATATGTTGGTCGAGACATCAACAGGTGTTCTCCCTCTCTATGTGCACGTACGCACATATGCTCACGCACACACATATGCACGTGCGTGCGTGCACACACACACACACACACACACACACGTCTCACACACACACACACACACACACACACACACACACACACACACACACACACACACACACACGCTTGTGGTTTGATATACATTAGCCCAAGGGCCTACAGTACATGTATTATATAAACAAGTCCTATACCCGTTTGGAGACATGACATACCCAATCCCTACCTATCTCCTCCCCAATATCTTTACTGCTTGTAAATGAACCTGAATTTATCGTTAGTTGTGTCGTCACAACTCCAATCATTAACATTGTGAATCACACATTTGTATTATTTCCACACAACAGCTATATATTAATGGTATATACAACAGGTATATATTAATGACATTGTAAAATGTTGAAAATGAGTAGTATTCCCCTTTAACTCGTGCTTCTCAACTGTGCCGTATTAAGAAGCAGCTGTTGTTTCAGGCCTGAAAACGTTGATTAAAAAAGGGGAAAAATACAATCTGTGTATATAAGCTGTTTTAACTTGTACGATGTGCGTCATTAATTGATTCCCACATATGAGTAACAACGTGAGTGCCTTATCAGTTCAATAAGGGACACGTCTTTTAGTTTCCAAATAAGGGACGATTCCTTATTTCAGGGGGACGGTTGGCAGCCCTATGGCACTTACCCCCAATCCAACCCTCGCTGCTGAGTGCCAAGCAGGGAGGCGGTGGGTTCCATAATGTAACCGCTGGTCTCTTGTTACCGCTAGCTTTAGCATTAGCTTCCAATGTCAAAACGATGGACAAACAAGGATGGAGTGCGTCGAGCATTTTTGGGCGATGTTCTGTTAGCGTGCAGTGAAAATGAGCCGTTCCGTCTGTTCACAGAAAGTGACAGGTCTGTGGTCAGTTTCCCTTTGTGGAAAAGGCTGATTCGGCACAGTGTTCCCAGAGCCAAAAGCCTTCCACGTGGCTGACCTCAGGTCTGTGTAGTTTAGAGCGATTGTAACCCCACACCTTCATGTGTAGCACTGTTACCAGGAGCTGGAATCAAACCCAGTGAGTCATGGTTTTCATCCCACCGTGGGCTGCTACTGTCGCCCTTGAGCAAAAAAGCAAGGCGTTTAACCACCAACTGAACTGCTGAGAGGTGGTTTGTGTGTCAGAGCCAATGGTAAGCAGGCAGGCAGGCAGACAGAATGGCACAGGGCTTGAGGATTCTGGGAGATCATCTGAAGGGGGGGGGGGGGGTGATTGAAAACAGACCTGGTACAACCTGTATTATACACACACACACAAACCTGTATTATACACTACACACACACCAGATGTGTGTGTGTGTGTGTGTGTGTGTGTGTGTGTGTGTGTGTGTGTGTGTGCATAGTTTAGAGAGAAACGGTAAGGAAGAGCAAGGCAGAGAGAGACCTTGACAAATCATAACACACACACATTATAATAATTTATGTATGTCACTCCACGCATACAAGGACATAAATATTTCAGGTGCAGGTCCAGAAAAGCAAGGTCCTCGGTTATGGACAAATGCAGCGTCGGAGAATGTGGGTGCGTCATCAGCACACGTTGGATAAAGGGCCTTTCTGAGTGGAGTTTGCATGTTCTCCCAGTGTTCTCACAAAAAACAAGCAGTAATCCTGCTCTCTATACTGACTCCCCCTGGTCAGCCGGGGTGCCTGATGGAGGGGAAAGGAACTACGTCCTACCGGGGAAACTACCCCCTGTCAGGTGATAAGAAGCGACCTGCTCACTGCATGCATTGAAGGAAGCATGAGATCAGTTCGGTGTTCTCCCAAGCGCCCAGGATTACAGCTTAAACAATTGACACCGGGTGGAAGAAGTAAAATGGGTTAGAAAATTGTGGAATAAAAAAGAAGATACTTTGTGTGCGCACCAAGAACCGTTTTACTAAGTCTAGACGGTCTAAGTTGTCGAACTGAAGTGTTCTGTCTTCTGTGACACCCCTGGACTGGTCACGGCAGCCTAGGGTGCCATGGCACCCACCTTGAGAAACCCTGATGCTGTAGGTGTTCTATCAGTCTGTAATGGCTAGTGCCTCGTTCCCGACCGCATCACTGACGTGCCAATAATCACGATAATGCACAGCCTTTTCATTCAGTGACACCGATTGTTTGACGAGGCCAGAGTGACATTACCAAGAAGTAGTGCAGATGTCTCATTTCCTAATCTCACTTACTGTAGCAATGGAGCTCTTCGATTATGTTTTTTTAACAGCTCTGTGTTGAAACACAAACACAGCTTGCATGTCTGGGACTGGGATATCAGGAATGACTGTAAGTTTAGTTTGACCCTGGACTTGTGTCAGCATAGCTTATCAACAGCAGGCTAAAGACAAAACTACTACATTACAGTGTCTGACAAGCAAAACATACATGTGAGTTGCTGTCGGGTAGAAACCTCTTATATTTGAACTTGTTATGGGTTTTTTCCCTATAATTGAATGCCCTACTTGATCATACTAGTACAGTATCAGTAGTAGTGTAGAGCGGCTACTCTGTACTGTAGGCTACTGTGTGTGTGTGTGTGTGTGTGTGTGTGTGTGTGTGTGTGTGTGTGTGTGTGTGTGTGTGTGTGTGTGTGTGTGTGTGTGTGTGTGTGTGTGTGTGTGTGTGTGTGTGTGTGTGCGTGCGTGCGTGCGAGTCATCAAGGGCTTGTTTGTGGTCCTACAGTTTGTATTCAATTCATGAACAGCATAACAAATCTACAGAATAATACAACAATTATTACAATCAACAAAGACATACTGTACGTTTGTACAAAGGAGAAAAAGGAAAAATGGCGGCATTGAATGCCACCTTTGGGAATTTACATATTTCTTTATAATTCTTTTCATTGCTGATTCTTTCTAATGTTATTTTCAGGTCAAGCAAGGCACCCTGCATTAATATGAATTTGTCCACGGACCCCCCCTACCCCCCATGGCCCATCTAAAAAGATTTTGTGGCAAAGATTTGCGTTGTTAAAATGTTAAAAAATATATACAAAATAAATTGACACTTTTCCCCCCAAGATTCAATTGAGAATAGCAGATCTGGCCTGGCAGAACTAGAATAGAAGCTCATTGCACAAGCAACCAGGTGAATGTTTTGATTCACCTGGTTGCCTATTTCTGTCCCAAAATCTGGCTTCACAGATGGAGTTATATATTGATCCTGGTCATTGGCGGGCAGGAACACTCAGTCTTGAGGCAAAGTGTTTATGGCCGCGGTCGACACACGGACGTTCAAATCTTAAAATAACTCTTTCAGAAAACATCACGTTCTTTGAAAGACGCTTGTAAAAATATCTCGTGGTCAGGCGGTTTTCTGGTCTCTTTGTGTGTCTTGGATGGATGTTCGTTCGTTACGTGAGCCAAAAACTGTAAAGAATGCTGAGTTTGGAAGAAGAAAGGTTTATTCAAAGCTCTTGGTGCTCAGCTTGTGACCTGAGGGACACTGTGACAGGCAAACACATGACTGTTGACCATTGGCCAGACACGGCAGCCATGATTTGTCTGTTTTTGACGACATCAGTGGATTAAAGTTTGCAGTCGCCATGACTGATTCCATAGAATCCTGCAGCATGTCTTCTATGGAAAACATGTTTGCGACACATTGAGAGTTTGTAGATAGGCTACGTTCCTTTTTTTTTAAGATTTGTGCATTTTAATTGGCCAAACTAAGCAATATGTTCAGAAGCACTTTCCACTGATTAATGGATGAACTGTGGGTCGACATCACAAACGTAACATCCGGACTCGCGAGGCACACCAACATTTGGAACCAACACTGTTCAAGGGTCACACCAGCATTGTGATGCTTCAATCTGCATCAAACCAGCTCAGTGGCCTTGTGGTTAGAGGTCGGGGTTCGATCCCTGGCCGGGTCATACCAAAGACTAGAAAACTGGGACCCAGTGCCTCCCTGCTTGGCACTCAGCATCAAGGGTTGATTTGGGGTAAGTCTTTGTGACATACTAGCGTCATGTCCAGGGGGGTGTACTTCAAGCTGCCTCACACTAGCCTACAGAAACAGGAGATATAGGCTCCTGCCCTGTGGGCCTCATGGCTCGGCAAGGCTTACTTTCTTCTACTTAATCTTCATCAAACTTTGTACAAAAACTGTTCAGGGCTCTGTCATGACAATCAATCAGTCAACAGTGTTGCAGCAGTGTTAAAATCTGCAATATCTCACTTTCCTCTTCCACCCCCGATTTCAACCCGGTTTCCTGCACAAGTTCAGAATGTTTTACCATTGAGCTATTAGAGCCGGCCTGCTTGCTCAGGGGATACATTGAATCTTGACCATTAGGTCAAAGTCCGTGTCAGATCCTTGTGTCTATTATAGTGTATTAACATACTCTACCGTAGCCTACAGATTGATTGATGAATTATTTTATTCATTATAAAGGGTGCCACTTTAATACAGTCCATTGCTGTGATGATGCAGCGCAATATAATTTCAATCTGCAAAGTAACCAGTAAAGTATAAATACAAAAATGAATGTACTACAAGTACCTCAAAATTGTACTCAAGTACAGTAACTTGAGCAAAATGTACTCAACACCATTACATTTGGCAAAGGACCCCTAATCGACCTCTGCTCTGAGAGAATGTTGACTTTAAAACACGTTGTCCAAAGGAAAATAAAAAGTAATCTGGTGACTTGTTTTAAAGAACAGTGAACTTGTTTTGACACTAAATGTTTTCATAACCTTTACCCCGCACAGCAGTTGGTTCATTCATGCATCTATGCCACTCTACAGTATGCAACACTGGAGCCTGTTGTTCCTCAAACTGTAGAATATGTCGGGAAGAAACCTCTTATGTCCGTATTCTAACTTTTTATGTGTTTTTTTATTTTATTAACGTCCTACTTGTACATACTACAGTGTCACACAAAAGCATCAAAAGATCTGCAAGCTCGAAACAGGGCAACATGTTTTGAGCTTGTAGATCTGCTACTTTTGCTATTTTAGAATGTTTAACCCGACAGAGACGATATCATACAGAAATAGTATTTCAGACTACCCTGCTCGACTGACCATCCTATTGGATTGTTCCCTATTATATTAGCATTTTATTCTCATTGTATATATTGACTTGGTTTTCGGCGTGCGTGCGTGCGTTTACCTATCTTATTGTAAGTCACTCTGGATAAGAGCGTCTGCTAAATGCCTAAATTGTATAATAATCTCTCCCCCCCCCCCCTCTCTTCTCTCACTCTCCCTCTCTCTCTCTCTCTCTCTCTCTCTCTCTTACCCCCTCTCTCTCTCTCCATCCCCAGGTGTACACCTACAAGCAGAACGCGCTGACGAGGCAGAAGGTCCAGGCCATGGACCCCAGCAGTGTCAGAGGTGTGGAGGACATGGCCTGTCTGGAGGACCTCCATGACGGAGCCATCATGCACAACCTGTTCCTCCGCTACCAGCAGAGGAGCATTTATGTAAGTCCTTTCATATCTAACATCAACTGTTTTCTTTTTCGTTTTTTTTTTTTACCCGCTGGTGGAGCAAGCTGGTCTATATTCAGTCGTTGCACTAGCTGAGACTTTTTCATGACTTTCTCGTCATTGGCTGTCTTGGAGCGGGGGGAAGGGAGGCGGGCTCACAATGGTGAACCAATAGGAAGTTTGCGTCGGTTTCCAGCGCTAGTTTGTTCCGCACCTCTACAGTATATGTCTCTTTCAGATGACTATCATTATAAACCATGCAGCTGCAATGGCGGTCAGGTCAAGATTATACTACAGTACATAAAAATGGATTGATAATAATTAAATTTGTCTCTGAAACAGAGGTTTGAGAATCCATGCCCTGTGGGTGTCTAAAAGCACCTATTTAATGCACGTTTGTTATGTTCTAGGACAGCTAGTATAGACTAGAGACTACTTAATTCTGCCTTATTGCAATGGTCTCCCCAGTTTTCCCAGCGTTTGAGTCTGTCATCTTTCACTTCGTCTTTCTTTATTAAGTTAAATCCCTCGACTGTCGTCTGATAGATTATCTTCCAAACATCATTATCCGAGTGAGAGAGGAACCTCCAACCATCGCACGCACGCTTGTACACACACACACACACACACACACACACACACACACACACACACACACACACACACACACACACACACACACCTTTCAAACACACTTACAGTATATGGAGGGACATGTAGTGTAAGTGGAAACCCAGCATCACAGAACACCTCTCAAAATCAACATGGAAAGCAGATGTGGAACCTTCTTGTGTCAATGCAAGAATGTCCAAGCCCATGGTTGAAAGTAGCTGCAATCATTACATAATTGGGTTTAGACATTCGTCTAGACAAACACAGATAAGATGAGGGGGGAGAGAGAGGCACTCCAGGAGGGCAGTGTGTAGGGGGACGGGGGTCCCCTGAAATGTGAGAGTAGATTGGTGAAGACAGGAGGTGTTTGAGGTCACGTTACTGTGGAATGTTCCGCTGGAGAGTGGTTCTGTCTGTCTGGGAGTGTTCAACACCTCACATCTCAGACCAAACAATCAGCCATCTTCATTCCGTAAATGAATGTGCCCACTTCTCAGTTTATATCAATGACAAAAAATCCAGGCTCGACAGTGGTTCAGTATAATGTGCAGCCCCTGCCCCTATACAGACGGCAGACACATGCGTGAACTCACATTTTTCTGTGAAATGTCCCTCTAGAGTGTGTATATGCGAGTGTTAAAATATTTAAACCATTATTTTATACTTATATAAATTGCAGATAGCTTGTATATCTATTTTTTTTACTTCACTCTTTGTTTCTGTGGGTCCCTGGAACAAAATATTTTGAGATGGCAGGGTCCGCGGCCAAACACATATTTATTTTGGGGGTCCTTAGACATGAAAAAGTTTTGAGCACCACTGATATAATAACATAAGGATTTAGTAGACATTTTTTATAATCGACCTCTGGTCGTAATGGGTTAAACTCCCCTCAGACAGGTGGAATGTGGAGTGATTGTTCCCTGCGGATATTCTGTCAGAGAGAAGTCTCGCTTGTTTTCGACGTCTGCACTGAAACTCATCCATGATGTCTGGGGGGCCGCTCCGCTTGGTTTAACACCCAGACCTGTACGTGTGTCGACGTATAACTATAGTATGTAGTATGTACGGCATGCACAAAAGCAAATGCAATTGTAAAATGTACAGTAAATAATCAATTTATCCCTTTATAGAAAATAAAATAAAATAGTGCAAGAACCCAAAGCTTCCAAAGGTCAGCGGCAAACTAGCCCTGTGCTTATCTGGGCATAGAGGCATAGAGGGGTGGATCAAAGTAGCGTTCAAAACCGATGCCGACTTCCTATTGGTTCACCAACCTATGAGCCACACGAAGGTCCACCACACAGCGGAGAACACTGATGTCACCATATTTGGAGTGACACCCCTCTGCATTCTTATTGGTTAGCGAAATACGAGGTTCACTCCCACTCCTATGTTCACTCTTCCTGCTGGGCTTGCCCAGGCATTTTTTTCCCCCTTTGAACGCCCGCAGTCCCCGAGGCTAGCGGCAAACAGAAAAGTCGTTCAGCTTTGATTTAAAAGAGAGTTGTAGAAGACCTGCAGTTTTCTGGGGGTTTGTGTGCACACAAACTGGACACTGCTTCTCCATGTTTAGTTCTGATTCTAGGAGCTTGTTCTAGATATGACCTTTCCCAGACGACCTGAGAGGTCTGGATCGTGCTATTGCGTATAGCACGATAGTGCTAGTAAGATCCCACATGTATGTATTGGATAAACCATTCAAAGCTTTATTAGCCAACGGTACTATTTTGATAAAGTGTGCCAGTCTAAGAAGTTAAATAGAGTGATATAACTTGCCTCTCTCTCTCTCTCTCTCTCTCTCTCTCTCTCTGAAATCGAACAGAATCCTTTTCCTTGGTATAAGTAGTCGAGCAGCAGCGTTCTGAATCAACTGCAGTTGCCTGATGTAGTGTGAAGACACCGTTACAATAGTCAGGTCTACGGAAGATTAATGCATTTTCTAAATCTTATTGAGACATACGTCCTTCAGTATGGTCTCTGTCAGGTGGAAACATCATACAGACATACGTCCTTCAGTATGGTCTCTGTCAGGTGGAAACATCATACAGACATACGTCCTTCAGTATGGTCTCTGTCAGGTGGAAACATCATACAGACATACGTCCTTCAGTATGGTCTCTGTCAGGTGGAAACATCATACAGACATACGTCCTTCAGTATGGTCTCTGCCAGGTGGAAACATCATACAGACATACGTCCTTCAGTATGGTCTCTGTCAGGTGGAAACATCATACAGACATACGTCCTTCAGTATGGTCTCTGTCAGGTGGAAACATCATACAGACATACGTCCTTCAGTATGGTCTCTGTCAGGTGGAAACATCATACAGACATACGTCCTTCAGTATGGTCTCTGTCAGGTGGAAACATCATACAGACATACGTCCTTCAGTATGGTCTCTGTCAGGTGGAAACATCATACAGACATACGTCCTTCAGTATGGTCTCTGTCAGGTGGAAACATCATACAGACATACGTCCTTCAGTATGGTCTCTGTCAGGTGGAAACATCATACAGACATACGTCCTTCAGTATGGTCTCTGTCAGGTGGAAACATCATACAGACATACGTCCTTCAGTATGGTCTCTGTCAGGTGGAAACATCATACAGACATACGTCCTTCAGTATGGTCTCTGTCAGGTGGAAACATCATACAGACATACGTCCTTCAGTATGGTCTCTGTCAGGTGGAAACATCATACAGACATACGTCCTTCAGTATGGTCTCTGTCAGGTGGAAACATCATACAGCATGTCCAAAACTGTTACTTTGCAGGATTCAAATTAACCCATTCTGACCGGGCACCCATTTTGGTGTTGGCATCATGTTATGCTTTAGCTATTGAAAAATAGCAGATCTACAAGCTCATATCGCGCCACCGAGTGGCGCGATACGAGCTTGTAGGTCTGCTATTTTTGAAAAATTCGAAGAACGACTGACATTTTTAGAATCTGATCTCAGGTCAGAATGGGTTAATCAGACCAGTGTGTGTCCAGTGGAAACCTCGTATGAATCTGATCTCAGGTCAGAATGGGTTAAAAAGTAGCAGATCGACAAGCTTGAAACGCAAGCTTGTAGATCTGCTGTTTTCGATGCTTTTGTGTGACGCTGTGGTATGATCAAGTAGGACACTCATTTACGCAAAAAAAAAGAAAAACACAACACAAAAAGTTAAAATATGGAGAAATGGGGATTCTGCCGGACACCAACAATATCAATCGGCGGCAGTGGTAGAGTGGCCGGTACAGCAGCCCAGTTCGATCACAGGCTCCCCCAGAGTTAGTGTCATTGAGCAAGACTCTGAACCCATAATGTGCAGGTTGGTGCCTTGCAATGGGTGAATGTAATTCACAATCTATGTAAAGTGCCTTGGATAAAGGCGCTATATAAATGCACCATTTACCATTCATGGTGATATTCTGAAAATGGGTTTGTGACAGTAAGCGACACCGCTGCATGTGTGAATTAGACATAATGGTAGTGAGAGACATGGTTTTACCTGTGAACTGTACTCGACAACAACAGATGTGATTACATGCACAGAGCCGCTTTGCGCAATAAGCTAATTTGCAGCAAACAAAGGAGCTTTGTTCTTAATGGCGCAGACCGTCACAAGCACGCATGCGCGCGCACACACACACACACACACACACACACACTAGAAAGAATCCTTACAGCGTTCTTTTTTGCAGACATCTCGTCTAGGTTTTTCACCTAACCTAATTAACTACACTGAGGCAGCGCTTTTTTTGTCCAGAAAGAGAATTCTGGGACACAAGGTTGATGCCATCCGCGTGCATTTAGCCATGGTGGTAACCATGGTAACCTTTGACAAAAAGAAAAATGCCATCCCATAATCACGTCTGAATGCTCCCGTATGGTCCCAATTATCCAATCAATTCATCATGGCCGCCGCCCCGCCTCCTTGGTCCACTACACCCACAGGAGAGGAGCAGAGGCAGGCATGTGGCGTTATTTCTCGTCTCTCCTGTGACGTCAAAGCTGCGACGGAGCAGTGGAAATGAAAGGAGAGGGTTTGGGTGAAAAAGGGTTTTTCTGGTAAACCGAGCGACCATGGGTGGAACTGTGAGAACTGTGGGTCTGAATGTGACTGAATACGTCACTTTGAAGCCAACGAGTGGATCTGTTCCAAAACGGCCACCTGGCTTCACCCTGAGCCACAGACACACCGCTCTCGGCTTTATACATACAATATGCTATTTAAAGCTGTGCTTCCCAAACAGTGGGTCACATGTTTAAGTAGTAGTGAAAATGTAATGTCCCATATCTGTGTGAAATGTAGGATTTGTTGGTGTCACTACTCTCATGCCAGACCCCTGGATAGTGTTTGTGCGGATCATCTCATGTACCACACAACTGGGTCAGACTTTATTTGCTAAATAAATCTCAGTGTTTTAGTGTAAGTTACTTGGCAGTTCCTGGTGGGTGGTGTTAGCAGCATTATTCCCACGGAGTCAGTTCAATAAATCACGTAGTTCTCAATCTTTTCAGGCCACGATTCCCAAACAATCCCTGAGTTGAGGCATTACATTTTGTGTTCCTGTGTTCCAGAGATGAAAATTGTCGATCTACAGGCTCACAACACAGTCTGTTGACATGTTTGACAATTGTGTTATAGCATAGTTCGTCGATTACGTTTGACGCAGTAATGGTATTATTCATTCATTCTTTCATTTTGGAGGTATGGAAAAGGTCTTAAAAAATTGTCACAAAGTGACAATTTAAGGAATGTACAGATACTGTACACTACAAAACAATGTTGCACATTAAGCAAATCATCTGGGGACCCCCCACAGGTTGAGAACCAGTGAAGTAAATCAAGCATGTTGTCCCATTTGATAAACTAAAGCCACTCTCAGGAAGTTTAAAACAATCACTAAAGAATAATTTCAAATTGATGGACAGATGAGCAGCAAACTACATCCCTTCTTGTCCCACGAAAACCAAAAGATTGTGAAAACTGACAAAATATGTCTTCTATTGTGACATGGGTGTCGTGTTTTGCAGAAGCACAAGAACGTATGATTTTGCATATGAAATCCTATCTTAACCTCAGTCACATTCTTCACAGTCACATTTAACTCACCAAAATAAGTCGCTGAGTTATCTCTTGTTTGTGTTTCAAGGAAAGTACAGGGTTCAGTTGGTTTCCGAAGATGATGTTTTATCCAACTCAAACATCAACAACACCATCCATCACAACATGCTGTTTTGCCAAACTATATATATTTTTTAAAGGTTATGAAACATAGTTTTCACATATTTTCATGTTTTTTGATAGTACAGGGCGGCAAGGATCGACTGGCTAGGATGCAAGGACGGTTTAGGTTTAGGATCTGTAGAGGCAAGGACAGGCTAGGATGCATGTACAGCCAAATGACGCAAGGATAGGCAAGGTTACAAGTCAAGTCAAAACTATTATTTTATCCCCTGGCATGATAATGTATAATAATGTATAATGTAGCACTTTGGTTAGCCTACTGTAAATATGGAAGAACATTAACATAAGTATGTTTTTCCATCTTTCAGTGTAATTCCAAACTGTTAGGGTATCATGTGGAGTTGTTCCCAAAGCTAGCATGCTGGTAGTAAATGTTCTGCATGTTTCATAAACAGTGGTGCATGGACAAAAGTTCTCAATTCTTTTTTTCTTAGGTAAAAGTATCAATACTGCAGTATAAAAAGTATTGGCATCAAAATGTAGTTAATGTACCAAAAGTAGAAAGTACGAGTTCAATGTGCAGAATGTCTGATGTAAAGTTTTCAAATGTATAAAAAATATGTTGAAAATAGCAGTACAATCTCACAATATGTTGCATCGCGACACATTGTGAACTATTTTCAAATGGCTAAAATGTATAGGGCTGAAGTGGTTACTGTATGTTTTGTCATAATAATACAAATAATTGTGGCGGAGTAAAAGTACAATATTTGCCATGTAGTAGTGGAGTAGAAGTAAAAGTATTGAAAATTGGAAATACTCAAGTAAAATGCAAAATACCTCAAAATTGTACAGTAATTATTGTAAATGTGCTTAAATTAATTCACACCACTTGCAACATGCATGGCTGCCTGCGTTGCTTCTGCCAAGACACGTTATCACCTGCCAACACTCCATGAAGACCACCATCCAAAACACAACTAGACCCTTTAGGTACTTATGTATATTTTGATGCCAATAATTTTGGTGAATTTCAAAGGTGAATTTTAAATACATGACTTTTTTAACTTGTAACAGTAGTATTTCTACATTGTGGTATTGATACTTTTACTTCTTCCATCACTGCTCTCACCGGGTTCTGAGATCTATTGCTCTTGGCTGACAAACAAGGACCCGATTCACAGGCGTCCAGGTTACATGCCTGATTTAAGAGAGATTCTTTTTGGTGGAAATAAACCCACAATGTGAAGGAAATGAAAATCAAAGCATTAAAGCTTTTATTTTTATTTTATTTGTTTTACTTTATTACTTTTACCTGTAACTATCTAGACCTAGAGCCTTGCACTGTACTACACTGTAGTCATGGACCCCCCCCCCCCCCTCCGGGTTGTAAACTTAACAAAACAAATGTCTTCAAGTCCGCTGCAGTTCTCATTAATAAATGGTAAATGGTTCATTCACACACATATTTACACACCAATGGTGGAGGAAACCATGCAAGGTACCAAATTACAAAAAAAATCGGGAGCACTTAGGGGTTCAGAGTCTTGCTCAAGGACACTTCGACAATAACTCTGGGGGGAGCCTCGAAATGGCCCATCCGGCTGCTCTACCAGCCACTCTACCCCTGAGCCACTGCCGCCCCTGTGGCCTAGAGGTGGCGCTATTATTTTGGCTGCAGAAAAACTAACATGGGATTGATTACAATGTTGGCAACAGGAGATCAAAGGGCGAATTAAATCTAGCAGTCAATGAGTTAAAATAGCCTCTAAGAGTTGCTTGCTTCTAAACACAACCCATAAGCTACATTTGTGTCCTCAAGCCAAGACTTAACTTACGTTTGGAAGACTATAGGCTCAAATGTGCCTGTAAATGATGAGTTATTGATGTTTTATTCCATACATATTACCACATACATCATTCCTGCATGTGCCACTGTGTTTGTTCACACTCAGTGACCAGTGTTGCCAGATTTTCTAAACAAGTAGAAGGGTCAACTAAAACAAGCCCAAAATAAGCAACTATAGGTCTCTCTCTCTCTCTCGCGCGCGCGCGCGCACAAGAGCACACACAGAGCGAAATGACTTTTATACAGCATCAAAATCAGTTGAACCACTTTAACCCTATTTACAACAGCTATTTGAAAATAGCTTGTAGATCTGCTATTAAAAAAGGAAAAGTTGTAATAAACATTAGGAGGCAATCCTAAATTAGCAACCCACAACTACCACTATTTACAAGCGGCTTTACTGGAAAACAAGCCCAAAGTCCCAGACTTGCATGGCAACAGTGTCCCAGACCTGTAACACCAGTGACGGATAAACATATGACAATGTGTTCATCTAACTGCATTTTACATGCAGAGACTTACTGTAATCACATTTCAAGAAAGTGTGCTGAAAATAGAACGACTTTTGGGAAATTGTAATCCTGAGTAAATTGGATAATGTGGATGAATGCACGTTTGTCCACATTTCAACTTGCCGAGATTTGGACAGATTGTCGCCTTCCACCAGTGAAAGTACTCGCATTTATTTGTAAATGTATGGTATTCAAGAATTTACTTTAGTAAAAGTACAAAAGTATTGGCATCAAAATATACTATATAGAAATCTTCCATTTCATATTTTTTTAATTTGAAAATAGCTCATGTGAGCCGTTGTGGTCTTGTAGATCAGCTATTTCCAGTCAGACGAAGTCGATATAGTGCTGAAGTGGTTAATGTAATAATAATACTGTATTTAAAATCTACAAAGTAACTTGTTGTTCAATAATTTGTTCAATAATTGTAGTAAAAAGTACCATTTGCCTCTGAGATGTAGACTGGTGAAGTAGAAGTAAAAGTATTGAAAATTGTAAATACTCCTAAAAAAAGAAGAACAAAAAAAGCCAGCCATACTATACTTCAATGAATGAAGAGTGCAGCTGAAACTAAATGACCAGAGCCAGTCAATTCATTACTGAGTGAGTATGACACATTGTGAGCTTGTAGATTGGCTATAGTTGCACAATTTTTATATAAGAAAGACTATTATTATTTTTTTATTTTCTTACGATGACATACCCCCAACTAAGCATGCCATGTTTAAAGTGGATGAAATCAAGTTGTGAATATGTGCTGTGTGTGTGTGTGTGTGTGTGTGTGTGTGTGTGTGTGTGTGTGTGTGTGTGTGTGTGTGTGTGTGTGTGTGTGTGTGTGTGTGTGTGTGTGTGTGTGTGTGTGTGTGTGTGTGTGTGTGTGTGTGCGTGTGTGTGCGTGCGTGTGTGTGTGCGCGTGTGCGTCCGGGCGTGCATAGCCTCCAGGTTAACTGACATGGCTTCGAGCCGTTTGATTCTAACCAGCTGTGCTGTAGAGTGGAGCTGTCAATCATCTCCTCTGTCCAATGGAAGCTCCCCCATTGTGCACACACACACACACACACACACACACACACGCGCACGCTCACACTCACTCTCGCCTTTCTTCATCTTACCTCTCGTTTTTGCTGAGCTTTGAGGGTGCGTTGGGTTATGTTATTGTGTGTGTGTGTGTGTGTGTGTGTGCCTACTCCATCCATGTCTCAAACTGTATGACATAATTTAATGACAGGAAATTCCTTCATTTGTTCAATTAGTCTCTGTTTCCTGGCGATAGCCCATTGGTCAGGTAGCTATGATGCATGCATAAATTAACATTCCTCCCTTTTGACACACACACACGCACACACACACACAGTCGAGTCAACAGGCACGTGCGCCGCGCGCGCACAAGTGCCTGCACGCGCACACACATTACAATGTGGTTTATGGGGTGTCTTTTCAGTAACACTCATTTAAAGTTATGTAATGACCAGTGGCAACAAGCTGTGATCTGGATCCTTCCTCAGCGCGATAATTACATTAAATGATGAGTCATAATTAGATTAATTATCACGTTGAGGAATTGGCTCCAAGTTGAAACATTCATTGCCCCCGCTCTGCTGTTGCTGGCCGCTGGGTCAATGAATACAAGGGCATACATGGTTCTTAAAGTGGGGTCCTGGGACCCCCACGGGTCCTTGGGGGGTGGGGGGGTTCCAGGGGGTCCAAGGGCATCACAATATATAGAAACTAGGAACTAGTACCGAAAACTCACGTTTTCCTTTTTTTTCTCTGAAGGGATGTTTCATAACCTTATCTTATCTCACTGGGTCTTCTTCCTGATTAAACTAGTTGGATCAACAGGAAGTTGACGTCTCCTTACCCTGTTTGTTTATGTGTTAAAAAAGAGTGACTTTGAGACTATGTTTTGCTGTACATGCGCATGCACGCACGCACGCACGCACGCGCGCACACACACACACACACACACACACACACACACTATTCCACTGTGCAATGGACACTGCAGCATGTTAACCTCAGATGGATGTGTTCATGTAGGTGCGTGGGTGCACGTGAGAGGCTGTCCGTGCGTGTGCTTGTGTGTGTGTGCATGGTGCACATGCGAGCGTGCGTGTGCACGTGCCCTCACATTCCTCTTGGTCTCCTGACCTAAATGTGGACACATGGAGCTCGTTAGTGACGACCGCTGGAATGTGCCCACCTGGGTGCATGTTTATTAGAATATGAATATTAATGATAATAACGGGATTACAGCGTTTCCTGACTCGTAACTCCATATTTCAGTTAATGTTTGTTTTGGGTTTTTTTTTTATTATACACACAAATAGCAAAAACAATTATGTTATGTTTGCTGTTTTTTTTTTATTGTAGTGTAAATGTTTGTGTGCCTGTGGGTTTTATACACATTGATTATTGAACCAATGAAAAGTATTAACACAAGCTTGTGACTAAATGATTATCCATTGGAGAACAGTTTAATCTTTTCCTGAAAAGTTACAATTTTGGACATACACCCGACAGTGATGCAGTAATAATCATATAATTTACAATTTAGGCATTTAGCAGACGCTCTTAATCCAGAGCGACTTGCATTAAGCAAGAACAAAAAAGCATGGGGAATACATCACATAAAAACATTTATCATGAAACATGCGTAAGCTAAGAAAGTAACAGTGGAATATCTATAATGAGACTATACATATAAGCTATACATCTATACTACTATGATATACATTATGTACTATGACGTGCTATGACTACATACAATGCACTTATGCTGTTTACATAACATGCTATAAGTCTGTATCAAATGCTATCTAAGTCTACAGAATTGCTATCTAAGGGGGTGGGGTAAGTGCTATGGGCCATGATGGAGTCTGAAAAGGTGGGTTTTCAAACTACGGCGGAAGATTGGGAGTGATGCTGCAGTTCTGACTGCAATGGGAAGTGCATTCCACAGTTTTGGAGCCAGAAGGGAGAAGAGTTTGGGACGTGTGGAGCGTTGTCCCGGCGTTTTTAGTGAGGGTACTTCCAGCTTCCCTGCGTTGGCTGATCTGAGTGAGCGGGAGGGTTTGTAGGGTTCGATCATACTTGCAAGATATGGGGGAGCCATACCTTTGGTTGCTTTGAATGCCAGCATCAGAGTTTTGTATTCTGTGCGGGCAGCGACCGGGAGCCTGTGGAGGGAGCGAAGCAGGGGGGAGACATGTGAGAATTTTGGCTGGTTGAAGACCAAGCGAGCTGCGAGAGCTGAACGAGAGCTGACTGTCCAGGACAACACCAAGATTCCTGGCTGTTGGGACAGACGTTACCAGGGCGTTGTCTACGGAAATAGTTAGTTCCCGCATAGGGCAGGACTTAGCTGGGAAGAAGAGAAGCTCAGTCTTGTCTGGGTTCAGTTTGAGGTGGTTGGAGGACATCCACTGTGAGATGTCAGCCAGGCATGCTGTGATACGCTCTTCCACCTGAGTGGCAGAGGGGGGGAAGGATAGAAACAGTTGTGTGTCATCGGCGTAGCAGTGATAGGATATATTGTGAGCAGAGATGATAGTGCCAAGGGATTTAGTGTACAGTGAGAAAAGGAGGGGACCAAGTACAGATCCCTGTGGGACCCCAGTTTGGAGGGTTCGGGGGGATGATAACAGACCTTTCCAGGAAACCTGGTAGGTCCGGTCGGTGAGGTAGGAAGAGAACCACCTTAGTTGAGTTACTATACACACCATGATGGTCATTCATAAAAGGATACGTCTAGGCTACATTTAACTGTTGCTGTCGGCTGTCAGAAACCTCTTATCACCATATTCTAACTTTTTGTGTTTTTGTGTGTTTTTTTTTTGTAAATTAACGCCCAACTTGCCCAACTACAGTGTCACACAAGATCATCTAAAGTATAGCAGATCCACAAGCTCTAAACGCGATGGGAAGCGAAGCATTTTGAGCTTGTAGATCTGCTACTTTTGATGATTTAGAATTTAAATCCTGAAAGGTAAACAGATTTGGACATACCAGTATAAGGTTTCCACCTGACAAAGACACTATAAAGATCATCTTCACTGACAATAATATTAAAACAAACATTAATAAACGTCAAGTTGTTTTCATAAGTCAGTGGGGGCCAGGGACCCCCAGTGGTGGTTGAGAGGGTTGCAGGGTGGTCCACAGCAATATGAGTCAATCTAGTGTCAACATACAGAACGACTCTTTAACTCTATATACACCCTAGCTTTTTTTTAAATAGGTGATCTACAAGCTCACAACGTGACAGGAGGTTCAGTTTACTCATTGTGTATTTAATTATATTGTCAGAGAGTGAGATATAGAGAGAGATAGAGAGAGGGGTACGCACGCATGCGCATGCACGCACACAAACACAGAGAGACGGAGAGTGATAGACTAACAGAGAGGGTGAGAGATGGACGGACGGACACTGAGAGAGAGATAAAAATAAATAAATGATTGGTTGTATTCACGACGTGCAGTTAATTTCCTGTCAGTATAAGTGTGTGTGTGTGTGTGTGTGTGTGTGTGTGTGTGTGTGTGTGTGTGTGTGTGTGTGTGTGTGTGTGTGTGAACATTGAACTGAATAATGTCAAACTAAAGATGAATAATGTTTACATGTCTGGCGTGTCTGCTCTGTGTTAATGGCATCCATATAGGGAACATGGGAACGGAATGTGACACGCTTGACATTGTGGCTGATGGGGTGGAAACGTATTATTATTGATACTTTTTTTTTTAATTATCTTTCGTGCAGTTTTCCTCGTTTCCATTCAGGAAAGGGAAGAGAAAAATAAAGAAAACAGGTCTGATATTCCAAATATCCCTGAAGATATGTAAATAATCTGAAGGAGACGTGATGATAGGAACCGACGTGTTGCCTTGTCACGACTCACCAGCTGCACAAAGTGGCTGGATGTTTCCCAACGCTCCAGTGACGCAGTGGCGTTTCCATCACTGTCAGTCGTGTGTTTCTGTTTCACCATATCCACTCGCCTTCTCTCACCAAAATGCGTCAACAACTCATTCGTATAATTGTCAGCCAGTCAATGAACGTGCAGATCCCAAAATGATTGGCAAAATACTAAGATTGTAATGATAATATATCGTTTAATATAAAAATCAAGTTTAATCAAGTATAAAAAATGTTATACTGTGATGTAAAACAGAAATGACAGTATTTAACCAGAGAGACTTATACAATAACCAAGGTAATCACATACATCAAATGCATAGAGACATGTACTTGAGTCTAAACGACATAGGATCCTATCAAAATAATGACCCATGTATATTGGAAGATATTGAATACCAGGTAACTCCTGGCATCTGTCTAGATAGTGGCTCAGGGGTAGAGTGGCCGGATACCAGTTCCAACACAGGCAGAATGTCTCAGTGCCACATGACGCCTTTGAAAAAAAGGAAAAGAAAATCCTCTAATCTGGTGTGCAGGTGATGATATGCACATTACATGCACAATAAAATTACATTTTCTTTATTTTATTTATAATGGGCTTCGGTGGCAACGAGGGTCAAAACTGGTGTCCACCAGGTGGCACTGAATGAGATTTATTAATTAATGTCGAAGTATCCTTGAGCAAGAAACTGAACCCCAAATTGCTCCTGATGTGCTGGTTGGTGCCTTGCATGGTTTCCGCCGCCATCTGTGTTATGTGTGTGTGTGAATGTAATGCACAATCTATGTGCCTAAGTGCCTTGGATAAAGGCGCTATATAAATTACCAATTTACCATTTAAATAACCTCTAAAATACTTTTTAACCTTGTACTTAACTTAAATAACTTAAAGTTGCCAAGCCGGGATACAATGGATGAAACATGCATCAAACTGCTTAAGACAGGATGATTTCCTAGTGGGCCTTGATCCAGAAAAAACCTCAACACGCTTGGTCATTGTTTTGGGTTTGGTGTAGCTTGTTTGTTTTGAAGTTGAACGCGGCATGATGTTTTCACCCAAAGAGGTTGATGTTCCTGTAACCTCACAGGAGGGACTCGGTGGCTCGCCCTAACCCTATTTCACAGACACACGTTGATTGTATCAGCGCGCATTAGAGCTCCAAGTGACTACTGGCCCCGGGCCAAGATAACATGCATTAGAGAGAGAGAGAGAGAGAGAGAGAGAGAGAGAGAGAGATTCTTGCATTCATCTGTAGCCCATTTCCTGTCAATGTAATCATGTGACTGGTCCGTGTGTCCGTCTGTGTGGTTGAAGATTGAACTGAATGATAAATACTCTTGAGAGAGAGAGAGAGAGAGAGAGACATTACAGTCTGCTAATCTCTCTATCTCTCCATCTTCATGGGCATGAGGCCCGTCTCTCTTCCTTGAGTCATACAGTATACTTCCACTTCCAACCTGTTTTGGGGCAGGCACATTGTGTGGGTTGAAAAAAAGTTAAATTGACTCTCACAACTTTCAGCAAAATGTTCCTATACAATTGCAACATATTTTGACAGATTTGCTGCGTGATACATTTGAACAGTGAAAACCCTTGTGAAAAGCCACGGGACCCCAGATGTGATCCGGATGTAAACAGAAAATAAACTGTATACCGGTATAATATTTGTATGCTATTCTCTGTACGATGACGTCGTACAGTAACGGTATACATAGATGTAGACAACGCCCTGGTAACGTCTGTCCCAACAGCCAGGAACCGTGGTGTTGTCCTGGACAGTCAGCTCTACTTCATAACACACATCACAGCTGTCACCCGATCCTGTAGGTTTACACTCTATAACATACGACGAATTAGACCGTTCCTCACCCAGGAGTCCACAAGTCCGAAACTCTTCACCCTTCTGGCTCCAAAACTATGGAATGCACTTCCCATTACAATCAGAACTGCAGCCTCACTCCCAATCTTCCGCCGTAGTCTGAAAACCCACCTTTTCAGACTCCACCATGGCCCGTAGCACTTACCCTACCCCCTTAGATAGCACTTTTTGTAGAATTAGATAGTATTTGATACAGACTCATAGCATGTTATGTAGACACCACTAGAATTGCATTGTATGTAGTCATATAGCACTTCATAGTACATATGTATAGCATACCGGTAGTACAGTATATAGGCTATGTATAGTTTATATGTATAGTTTCATATAGATATTCCACTGTTACGTTCTTAGCTTATGCATGTTTCATAACAATTTGTTATGTATTGCCATGCTTTTTGTTCTTGCTTAATGTAAATCTGGATTAATAGCGTCTGCTAAATTTCTAAATTGTAAATTGTATGGTGTCAGGCAGAAGAAACCTTGTATCTCCATATCCAGCCAATGGGGAAGGAGGGATTCTGACGTGAGATACTTTTGCTTTACTTGAGTATTTCCATTTCAATACTTCTACTCCACTAGTACACCTCAGGGGCAAATATTGTACATTTTACTCCACTACAATTATTTGAAAAGTTACTTTGTAGAATTTGATTATTATTACAAAACATACATTAAGCAATTAAGCGCTGTTTAATATTGTGTCTAGTATTAGCAGATCTAGAAGCTCATGTCGCAATGTGATCCGTGGTGAAGCTTTTAGAACTGCTATTTTCAAGAGTTTGACACATTTTGAAAACTTTGGAAAAACGTTATCCTTTTGACTTGTAGCAGAGTATTTCTCCTTTGTGGCATTGATACATTTACTTAAGTAACAGTAAGTAACTAGTGGGAGTACTTCATCCAAGCACTGGATGAAGTACTCTATAGGGGCGTGGTGCATTATGCGTGTGTGCGTGCATGTGGAGGTATAATTAGGACCACATGGGTGTAATTGCTGCATTTAGACACAGGCATCATGACTGTGCCCAAAAAACAAGGTTTTTTTCCCCCCATGAATGACGTGAACACACAGTGAAAATTTAAGACCTATGGAACGCATCTGTCACCATAGCTTTTAACCATTTTTGAGGGGCGCTAGCCCCTCCTATATATACAGGTTTAATGTTTGTTTTTAGTTCAATGTTTGTTTTAAAAACGCCATTGACAATGAAGGGAACCTCATCTTGTTCCTAACACAAACATTAAATGCCATTAAAAATAAAGATAATTTAATGTTTGTTTTGTCACCGCTTATTTTACATCACCATTACATCACCTAATCAACTTGAGTTAGAAGACTTTAATATATTAGCGCCCCTCACTTCACACAGGTGTGATTTTTTAAACGTTAGCGATTGAAAAGTATCAGATCTACAAGCTCATAGCTTGTAGATCTGACATTTATGAAAAATCGTGAACATTTGTGCAAATCTATATATATATATAAATATATATATATATAATATTTATAAAGCGTATTGTAGCCCAAATCAATATGTAAATTAAGGGAAGTCCTAAAGCAACTGAAGGATGAATTTGATCTAAGAGATAGAGGAAGATTATTCCAATTAAATGGGTCTGTATAACAGAAAGATTAGATATGATGGATATGATGAAGTAGACTTTGTAGAAGGCCTCAGGTCTCAATGTGTTCAAATGGAAACCCTCATGGATGCTTGCGCGTCGGTTCGCTCTGTGGAGTCTGTGAACAGTGACGGAGGTTGTTATTCATAGACAGCATTGGAATAAGTACATTAGTAGTACCGCAATGTAGAAATACTAATACGTATTGTATTAAAAATGTAGGCTACTACAGTATAGCATAGGGCTTTGTAATACTATTCCAAATCTGGAGGTCCACATATGGAAATACTCGAGTCAAGTAAAAGTATCTGAAAACTGTACTTGAATACAGTACTTGAGAAAATGTACTTAGTTACCATTTTTACACCACTGCAGTCACATGAGGAGCAGGCTGACACATGACCGGAACAGGACAGCGCACGCACGCACGAACGCAGGCACATACGCACGCACACTCAGACACACACACACACACACACACACACACACACACACACACACACAGATTAGTGTTTGTGTAAACTGTTTACTCTGCTTGTGGAACCAACCCATTACTGCTTTAATGTGTTTAAAGTGTAAACCTCCCCAGAGAGAAGCAGCTACCCGTGACATCCACCCGAGTCACCACTTAACTCCACTTAACCCCCTAGCACCCACCTCTTCACACTCCACCTAGCACCCACCTCTTCACACTCCACCTAGCACCCACCTCTTCACACTCCACCTAGCACCCACCTCTTCACACTCCACCTAGCACCCACCTCTTCACACTCCACCTAGCACCCACCTCTTCACATTCCACCTAGCACCCACCTATTCACACACCACCTAGCACCCACCTATAGCACTCACCTCTCCACACTCCACCTAGCACTCACCTCTTCACACTCACCCTAGCACTCACCTTTTCACAGTTCACACTCCCCTAGCATTCACCTCTTCACAGTTCACACTCCCCCTAGCACTCACCTCTTCACACCCCCCCTAGCACTCACCTCTTCACACTCCCCCTAGCACTCACCACTTCACACTCCCCCTAGCACTCACCACTTCACACTCCCCCTAGCACTCACCACTTCACACTCCCGGCCGGCTAGCACTCACCACTTCACACTCCCCCTAGCACTCACCACTTCACACTCCCCCTAGCACTCACCTCTTCACACTCCCCCTTACACTCACCTCTTCACAATCCCCCTTACACTCACCTCTTCACACTCCCCCTTACACTCACCTCTTCACAATCCCCCTTACACTCACCTCTTCACAATCCCCCTAGCACTCACCTCTTCACAATCCCCCTAGCACTCACCTCTACACACTCCCCCTAGCACTCACCTCTTCACACTCCCCCTTACACTCACCTCTTCACACTCCCCCTTACACTCACCTCTTCACAGTTCACACTCCCCCTAGCACTCACCACTTCCCCCTAGCACTCACCTCTTCACACTCCCCATAGCACTCACCACTTCACACTCCCCCTTACACTCACCTCTTCACAATCCCCCTTACACTCACCTCTTCACAATCCCCCTAGCACTCACCTCTACACACTCCCCCTAGCACTCACCTCTTCACACTCCCCCTTACACTCACCTCTTCACACTCCCCCTTACACTCACCTCTTCACAGTTCACACTCCCCCTAGCACTCACCACTTCCCCCTAGCACTCATCTCTTCACACTCCCCATAGCACTCACCACTTCACACTCCCCCTTACACTCACCTCTTCACAATCCCACTAGCGTTCAACTCTTCACTGTTGAAGTGCATGTGTCAGGTGTGTGCGTCACTGCGTGTGCATCCTGCTTTGCCAAGGGCAGTGTGTGTGTCACTGTCTGTCGAGCCAATATTTGTCTTTAAACACTGTCAAAAACAGCAGATCTACCAGAGCCTAGAGAGGTAGTTGTGCCACCTATGTTCACTTCATTGGGCCAGTCCAACAGCCGCTCTTCTACACAGACTTCTATTGGCGAATAATGACAAAAGCAGACAGACACGTATCGCGTCATCAGTGCCCATGCCCGAGGCGGGGGTGGCGAAAGGGCCTTTCTGTGTGGAGTTTGCATGTTCTCCCCCTGTCCCCTAGGGTTGGTACCCTCACAAAAAACATGCCGTAATCGTGGTCTCTAAACTACCTCCCCCTGGCCAGCCGGGGCGCCTGATGGAGGGGAAAGGAACTGGTCGGAATAACGTGTTCCTTCCGGCTGGGGAAACCCTCCCCTGTCAGGTGAAAAGAAGCAGCTTGGACCCCTCATGCATAGAAGGAAGCATGAGGTCAGTCCGTTGCTCCCCCAGGTTGGCAGAGGAAGTGTAGCTCCCAGGATTACATGATGATGATTGATGATTGATTCTTTATTTAAGTGTCATGCTTCCGAAGAAGCCCAGCCCATATGGACTTATAGGACACTTTTTACAGTTTACATAAACAATTACAATAAACCGACATGACGGGTTGCAAACAATGATCAAGTGAATACCAAACTGACACTCCAGATCCTTACGAGGCAGATTACATAATATACAACATAAAATAAAATACCATAAAATAAAATACACCATTACATTAGACACTGGGGAAAAAAAGCAGACAGAATGCATTGGAGTCTACGCACTTTATAGTGACAAACCAGTTACACAAACTGCATGACCGGCACTGGTTTCTGCCCCTTCGTTGGCGGAACTCTCCTTTCAATGGCTCTACAATCTTGTAGATCTGCTTTTTTTCTTTTTTTTCTAACCTGCACTCTGCTACTTTCTTGTTGCACACTAGTAGGCCTACTAGTGTGCCTACTAGTGTGTGTGTGTGTGTGTGTGTGTGTGTGTGTGTGTGTGTGTGTGTGTGTGTGTGTGTGTGAGACAGGTGTGTGTGCTGCATTGTGTGTGTCTGTGTGCATGTCTGTGTGCGTGCCTGCGTGCGCTCGCGCGCAGGGCAGTGGGTCACAGTGTCAGTTGAGCCAATATTTGTCATGTAAACTTTGTCACCTCAACTGCCATTCAAATTGATTTACATTTGAATGACACAATGTAGGTCATCACATGTAAGACAGACAGACAGACAGACAGACAGACAGACAGACAGACAGGAAAATGAATGGAACATTAATATATACAACACTTGATACACGCATCAAGTGTTTGTGTCAAATAGACTCATGCAGTCCTCAAATAATAAATGTCCCTGTCGCTCAAACGCACGCACCTGTGTGTCGTTGGAACTTTGTATACATATTCCAATCGACCATGAGTGATCATAGGACAAAAGTATAATCTTATTACTACATCAGGAGGTAATGACTAGGTAGGCCAGCCAGCTGCACGCACGCACGCACGCACGCACGCACGCACAATAGGCATTCAGGCTATAACCTGGTCACTCAGTGTGTCAACAGCCTGCAGTAAATACATGTCAGGTGTGTGTGTGTGTGTGTGCGTGTGTGTGTGTGTGTGTGTTTACATAAACCTAACGTCTGTTTACACAGGAAGCGGTGGCGTCATGCTCTGTTTCAGCTCTGCTCTCACACTGCACGGCAGCTCTCAAAACACAGCTACAAATACTTAACATACGATAATAAATAACATACAAGACAATAAAACTACTTAACACACAGTGATAAATTAAACAAGGTGGTAAAAGTACTTAACACACAGTAATAAATTCATGCAAGACAATGCAAGTAGAAACCATGCGCATAACATTTAAACTAGCAAACAAATTATTTGTCTAAATCCACTGGTAGTAATGGTGTCCGCTTTTCTGACCAGTCATTGGTCCGACATGCGGAAAACGACCGGATTAAGGTTGGAGAACATGCGTTAAGGTTGGCGAACATGCGCTGCTCCGTGCTTGCGGTTATGGTTAGGTTAGGGTTTGAGGTAGGTTGTCGTTGTCGGACCAATGACTCGTCGGAAGTAGAAATGCTCTGTTACAAATGAAAGGCCTGACCTGTGTTCAAAATGCTGTTTCTTTTCAGTTCTTAAAGGATGACTACACCTATTTTCAACGTATCTTCATACGACCCGTCCTCAATAATGCTCATTATAACATGGTACCATTTATGTCAACAACAAATGACGTTTTATGATGAGGACCAATGACGATTTGAAAATGGGTGAAGTCGTCCTTTAAGTAGTTCTGTGGGACTACATGTTTATATTTGTAACTTTAGTTGTGAGTTACTTTGTAGATAAGTATTACAAAACAGGCATTAACCACGTGAACCCTATTTCCTATGAAAATAGCTGATCTACAAGTTAAGACAGAATACGGTAGTCATAATAATATTGACCTACTTGCTCCCCTGGGGGAGAATTTGGTTTCATGACTGACATGGGTTGTTAGTCATGAAACTGACAACCATTGTGGGCAGCTGGAATCGAACCTGGGACACCTGGGGCTCTCCAGGCAGAGTCCCTACGCATTCAGCTATGGCAGTCTCCCAATGATGCTATTTTTGAGAGATTTAGATACGTTTTGGAAACTAGTGGACTGGTGAACACATGCGACATTGTGCATAATGAGCACTTACTTTTGGAAACTTAAAACATAATTTGATGCCAATACTTTTACACTTTTACTCAACTCAGATTAAGCTGCATTTGTACTTGTAGCAGAGTATTTCTACATTGTGGTATTGCTACTTTTACTTACTTCCACCACTGTCCATTGACAACCACAAGCAAACTTAACTCCTGCCAAGAGTTTGTGTTCTGGCACTGTCCATCTTCCATTTCAGCACTCTGCTTTGTTTTGCTTTGAAGTTTGAAACATGAAGCCCGTTTCTGGGGGGGGGGGGCAAGTGGTGTGTGTGTGTGTGTGTGTGTGTGTGTGTGTGTGTGGGGGGGGGGGGGATGGGAAAAACAGGCAGGAAAAGGTCAAACAAACTCAATGTTGTATTGTCTTGAGTTTCCAGCAGAGCTTTAGCTAAAAGCTGCTAAGGAGGAACGCTGTGCAGGGGTCGTTGCGCTGCAGGGGGGGTTACGTTGCAAGGCCTCGTGTCGTGTTTCTCTCTTGTCCGGTCGCCCCCCTGAAATAGAAAACGTAAGGTTTTTAATGACTTTGTGCTTTTGTTTGAGAAATCTAATTACGTGGGTGTATAGCTGTCGGCTGGTACAGTAGGTCTGAAAGAAAACGATATTTGTTTCTTGAGATATGACTTTGTTAGAGAGGATGCTCTTTAAGTGTACGGATGGAACCAATGGGAGCCTTATGGGTTCCATTTGTACTCTCTCAAAGTTACGTTAACGTTGAAGATTTTACACTGTAGATTGCAATCCCGGAGATGAGAAATCATATCAAATGACAGACCTTTAAAAAGAAGGCACACAGTGAGTAACAGCAGCTACTCCAAACAGTACAGACAATACTGCCAAAGGCCAATCTGGGAACCCATCGGCACGCAAAAGGAAAAAAACAGCACCCTCTGCTAGCGGTTTGTTTTAATAGAATGTTGATAACAGGATGTTGGCCCGTTTGGTCCGCCCTCAGGCCTCTGCGCTTCTGTTTTCATTCCACTAATCCCCGATGTACACACATTCTGAATGCCCCTGCCGACAGATTCAGTAGTGCAGCTCGGAATCTGTTCTTGAGAGAATGCAAATGCTAATAAATAGACGGGAAGGAAAAGTGACGTTTTGCACGACCTTTTGATGATTGGCCGATTGACAGCTCGTCTGCTGGAAATCTCGTCCACTGGAACACAGCTGCAGCCAGCCAGAAATCGATAGGTCACCACATTCGGCACACAACACTTGGGTGCCTTTCCTTAAAAAGCTCTGGTCTGATCAAGAACCGGACACACACTGGAGCAGGCCGTTCAGAGCTTTAGGGGAAATCACTTCATTGCCACAGGCACTGGAGGAAGTGGGGAGAATGAGGTCCGTGTTAATCTCGTGAGAAAGTGGAGATATTTTACTGAATGTCCATTTTCTCTGGAAGAATCCGTTCATCCTTCTTTCCCCTTCCCCAGTTGTACAATGCCGCCTTGTAAACACTCTTGTCCAGCCTCAGAGAACTCCAATGGAGGAACAATACACAACTGATATTTATTTGAACCAGAATCCACTGTATTTCAAAAGAGATTTACAAAAACGTTTACTGGTCTTGGATACAATATTTTACTCTAGTTTGCTGATCAGATAATGTGGCATCAACTGGTTGTCTTGAATTAACAAGACAAAGAAGGCTGAGAAGCCTGTGGCATAATGGTTTATTTAAATCATGTCTTGTTATTTATTTTGTCCTACATAATTTAAGCTTTGTTGAGGTTGTATCATGTTGCATGTTTGGTTCATTATTGATGGCATTTCTTTTGAGTGTGATGTTTTTTGTTTATCTACCGTACTTTCTCTTGCCCCGTAACTGTATCTTATGTGCTGATTCTGACTTTCCCCTGTGAAATCAATAAATCTATATATCTATTTATCCTGTCCTCTCTGGTGGCAGTACTTATCGTATATACTGTATACAAATTGTACATTTGACTCCACAACATTTCTAGGAAGGGACTCTTGAGAATACCTTGTAGATGGGCTATTTTTGAAAATTATTCTTGAAAATGTTTGTATTTTCAATTTTTAATTCATCTTTTAAGTATTTAGTCGAATTTATACTTTGTCCAACATCTGGTCTATCCTGTTGGCAGCAATTTTACTTAAATACTTGACTTATTTCAAATGCGTTGTGAGTTCGTAGATCTGGCACTGACTCTGAATGACTGAATGACTCTGAATGACTCTGTAACTCGTATTTTGAACATTGCTAGTATTTACTGACATGCTCTTGAGTCAAGAGTCACTGTCCTCTCTTCCAGACCTATGAGAGAGTATTTACTGACGTGCTCTTGACTGTCCTCTCTTCCAGACCTACATCGGGTCCATCCTGGCGGCGGTCAACCCGTACCGGAACATTCCCGACCTGTACAGCCCCGCCTCCATGGAGATGTACAGCCGCCACCACCTGGGAGAGCGGCCGCCGCACATCTACGCCGTGGCCAACGAGTGCTACCGCTCACTGTGGAGGAAGCAGCACAACCAGTGTGTCCTTATAAGGTACTGCACCTGTCTGGCTGGCTGGCTGGCTGCAGTGTTGATTTTGACAGCACACTTTTTTTTCAGTCATGGTGGGTCGCAATGGCAGATTTTACACTCTGTTGCATGCTGAAAATAGCCAATCTACAAGCTCAGCTGTAGAGCTGTGAGATTGTAGATGTGCTATTTTGCAGAGAGTGCAACCAAGCATAAAATTACTTGTCTTTCTTGGAACTCTTCTCCACTAATTCCTCCCAACAATTTTGGTTAGTTTTTAAATCGTCAATTTGATGTAATCTTAGTTATGGTAATCATGTCTGTCTGTCTGTCAAAATAAGCCACTTGTAATTATGATTAGTCAACAATGGTTTTATTTACCTTTTAAGTCTAATTTACAGGGAGTAGATTGACTAGCAGTAGGCAGACAGATAGTGGCCCCAGAGTTTGTCTCAAGCTCACAACACGTTGAACACTGCAACATTAGATTGTAGATTTATTTTAATTTTTTTACATCATCAGCGGGGAAGAATTGCTGATTGCTGTAAAGTGCGCTGCGGGGAACAGTGAAGGCTGATATCTGTCGGAAGTTTTTATTTTGTTTCTTCCTTGTTTTGTGCCAATTAAGCGCCTATGATACACACAATGGCACACACACACACGCAAACACGTCCGTGCACGTGCGTACACACACACTGCTTCCTGCAGCAGTACTTTCACATCCTCTCATTGTTGTTCGTCTTTTCCTTTTCCTGGGCTATTAATACAATCCAGGGCTCATATAAATATCGTTGGAATGATAATATTTGGTTCTTATTCAGCAGGAAAGCGAAAAGGAAGGGTGTCCGTTGCTTTGATGGCGTGCGTGCGTGTGTGCGTGCGTGCGTGCGTGCGTGCGTGCGTGCGTGCGTGCATGCACATATGCGCATGTGCGAGCGTTTCACATACCTACAATTAGCCTTACAGGCTGCTGAAGCCCCATAGCCTTATGGGTAATGAGAGCCACATGTTCTCTGCAGGCCGTTTGTGAAGCCTGAAATGATTGATTATCATCTCTAATTATCATCACTCCATTTCACACTTAGAGCCTTGTGTCAGAAGGAACTTTGTATCTCCACATTTCAACTTCTTTTCATATATTTAATGCCAACGTCATCATGCAAACTCACAACGCGCCATGTTGTGAGCTTGCAAATCGGCTATTTCTCCCCTTGGTAAAAAGAATCATAACAATATTAATCAACCAACATTATTGTCACAATACTTTTGCAGGTACAGTAAAAGTGAGGTTGAAACTCTTGTTTATGTTTATGAAGGCTTCCATGTTTGCAGCTCAAGGAGCAAAAAGAAAATAATTGGAAGCAAAGAATGGAAAACAAACGGGCACATGCAGCGTGTTAAAATCATTAGGTTATATCTAGTGCCATTGCCGTAGATGTACGGCCAATTGGTCTTTTATAGTGCTTATGATCGACAAAGTCGTAATGCTACTTACATTAGCATTGGGTTGCTAGTGTGATGTTGTCAACAGCAATGGAGCGCGCCATATTGAACTGCACACGCACCCATTGTATCTGTTCCTTTCGATCGCCTTTATCTCCAATTCCTTGTCCCAGATGGCATTTCTGGTCAAAACTAGGTTTATTCGACGTGCGTGTGTGTGTGTGTGCATGTGCGTGTGCGTGTGTGCTCACACCCACGTGTGCGGTGGCCATCACAATGGGTTCATTCTGGTGAGAGGAAGTGTAGCAGTGAGTGAGGGTGGCATATGTTGGCACCGCGGTGCTTTGACCTTTGACCTGTCTCCTGGTGGAGAATGAAGTGTTGTGTTGTGTGTGGAAACACAGTGACAGAACACACCAGTGTGTGTGTGTGTGTGTGTGTGTGTGTGTGTGTGTGTGTGTGTGTGTGTCTGTGTGTGTGCATGTGCGTGTGTGTGCGTCCGCGCAACACAGTGACAGAACACACCAGTGGTTCTCAGCCTTTTTCATTCTAAGGACCCCCCAGTTTGATATGCGTTAGACCACAGACCCCCAGTTCATCCACTTTTTATTAACCCTGGCACCCCGATCTACACTGTCAAATGTTCAGTGTTAATTTAACTGTGAGAGTGTACTCTCACACCAGGCACGCAAACATAAGCACACGGACGCTATATTTTCCACGTTAATAAACGCAGCCGTTCTCACTAGCGCGTGCGCGTGTGTGTGTGTGTGTGTGTGTGTGTGTGTGTGTGTGTGTGTGTGTGTGTGTGTGTGCGTGTGTGACTGAGAGAGTTGTAAATGTGTTGATTTGCACTTTGAAGAGAATCAGGAAAGCTTTCTTCTACTGTAATCTACTGTAAAACTCACGGTCAGTCACACACACACACACACACACACACACACACACACACACACACACACACACACACTCGTATCTCTCTCTCTGTGTGTGACATGGTGACACAAAGGAACACAGGAAACCAGTCTCTTGTCTTGTGTTGTGGCTCAGCTCTCCTGCTGCTCTCAGTGGTTTGTCCCTGACCTGTTGACCTTTGACCTCTAGGCAACAGAGGGGTCAAACGCAACACTCCTCCAGTGGAGTTAATTACCCCTGGGGGGTCAACGACACCCCGAAAACCAGCCCGGAGATGCATCTGGTTCGATTTAGTGTGTGTGTGTGTGTGTGTGTGTGTGTGTGTGTGTGTGTGTGTGTGTGTGTGTGTGTGTGTGTGTGTGTGTGTGTGTGTGTGTGTGTGTGTGTGTGTGTGTGTGTGTGTGTGTGTGTGTGTGTGTGTGTGTGTGTGTGTGTGTGTGTGTGTGTGTGTGTGTGTGTGTGTGTGTGTGTGTGTGTGTGTGTGTGTGTGTGTGCGCGTGTGTGTGTGCATGCCTGCTTTGCTTTTAACCTCTTAAACTATCAGTCTTAAACTGGGCCGTGGGGATATTACAAGTGGGCCACCAAATAATAGTCTCTCCTATTTTAAATGGGATGTAACATGAAATGTAACTTTATCACATACTGTACTGAAGTGATACAAGGAGAGGTGAGTGAGGTGGAGTCTGAGAAGGTGAGTTCTAGGGGGTAAAGGCTCATACATAGTCTGGATTTTCGGTGATGGGGTGACCACCGAACTACAACATGACGTCACAAGCCGCGGTGAAGAGCAAGCCACCCTTCTCTCTGTTTTTACTGGTGGTCACCTCACCACCGAAAATCCAGACTATGAATAGGCCTTAAGGTGGAGTCTGAGAAGGTGATTGCTAGGGGGTTTGGTGGAGAAGGAGAGTGCTAGCTGGTAAAAGGAGGAGACGGTGAGTGCTAGGGGGTAACACTAGACGCAGCTGCAGGACATGATGACACATCAATGTGTTTCATTCATAAACTATAGCCCTAAACAGTGGAAATCTACTCTTAACGTTCATGTGTGTGCCGTCTGGGACTGGACCTCTCTCTCTCTCTCTCAGCACGCACTGTTCCTTTGGGCATAGAGGCTCAGCGCACTGAGCAGACAGACAAAGTCCCTACTCCCCACACAGTGACAGCACTCCATGTTTACGCACAGACAGACAGACAGAATATTCCGTAGGCTACACTGCAGTTTTTTTTATGTGTTTCCTTAAGCAATTGATTAATGTACTCGTCCTCATTTCGACCAGGGCTTCGGTCTCCTCATTCGACCACGTCTATCCACGGTAACGGCCTAACGGGACATCTTTGCGCTGCGTAAAATATGCCTTCTCCGTCTCCAACTGTATTTAGCTCCTCACCCGCCACATTGTTTGCTTCATTTCCTTTATTTGCTGCGGATTGCATTCACACCTGCACCGAATCATAATCAAGTGTGATTAGAAGCGAAGCGAAACCCCCGTTTTTGGTCGGAGTACAATGCGGTTCTTTGATGCGAATTAGGATTCGAATGTTGCTTCACACCTGCCAAACGAAGCGAACTTTCCAAAAATGTGCAGCAGGATTCGTTTTAATCTCAGTAAAGCTTTTTGGTGTGAAGGTCACCATAATTAAGGTGCAAAAGCAGGGGAGGGAGAATACTCTATGTCCCCACTTTGAGAACCAATGTTGTGCAGTGCAAACCGACATGATCCAGTGAGGTGAGACAGGTCAGATGAAGTGAGACAGGTCCAGTGAGGTGAGACGGGTCCCGGTGAAGTGACTCCTCGTCAGTTCATTAGTTTTACTGTAAAGAGACAGCAGTGAGTTTACACTGTATTCAGTGCTGTTCTCTGTCAACTGTCACACATGCACACACACACACACACACACACACACACACACACACACACACCTCAGAGGTTATGACAGGGTGTATTGCATTACTTCCCTGCTTGACCTCTTTAATGTAAATATTTCTCTTGGCGAACATTCCAGAAATGTATGTCTGTCTGTCTGTCTGTCTGTCTGTCTGTCTGTCTGTCTGTCTGTCTGTCTGTCTGTCCGTCCGTCCGTCCGTCTGTCTGTCTGTCTGTCTGTCTGTCTGTCTGTCTGTCTGTCTGTCTGTCTGTCTGTCTGTCTGAGTTTCATAGAGCATAATAATAGGGCATTCAGTAATCATAAAACTATGAGCTGTCACGATTACACATTTAAGTTGATGACTAATTGTCACACTAATAATTGTGATCAACATTTTTTTTGCATTGAGAATTGGGACAATTAATTCAAAAAACTCAGTTTGCCTTTTTCGTAATCAAACATTGCACATGGAAGATATGTCAAATATACACTGAAATATACAAAGAAATCACTGACAGAAAAGGTCAAACTAGCAGAAACAGATCTGTGTGACACATTCTAAGCTTGTAGATGAGCTGTTTCTGCTTTGTTATTTATGAACATTCACGATTATCTCAAATAATTTGTGATTAGATGATTATATGCAATAATTGTGACAAGCCTAAAGGTTTCTGCCCCACATAGAATTGCATAAATATAACTCACCAAGGCTTTTACTTCACTTTAGAGCATTGTGTTTGCAGTCAGGCTAGAACTGGGCAGCTAAAATGGGAGACTTTCTTTTGAATAAAGCGAATAGATTTATTTTATGCAACAAAAGGATTGACACTGTTATTTACACACATTCACTGCAGTACAGCCTCCCTTAGAGAGGGAGAGTGTGTGTGTGTGTGTGTGTGTGTGTGTGTGTGTGTGTGTGTGTGTGTGTGCGCCTGTGCGAAAATGTCACAGCCAAGCGCTGACAAATGTCTTTAATTTGTGGCTTAGCCTTGTGAGGGGTTGCCAGGTTGATCATTAACCTGAACGCTGTGGCTCTGGGTTTCCAGGTTCATGTTAAATGTCAGCGTGTGTGTGTGTGTGTGCGTGCATGTGTGCACGGGTGGGTGGGCCAAATGTCCCACCCAGTAGAATTTGAGACAAAGACATTATGAGGACTCTTTTCCTGAAGATGAATGGTTGTTTTATGGTAATACAAAAAAAATATTTGTATGTAGCTCGCATTGTGAGCTTGTAGATCTGCTATTTTCAGCATGCAACCATGAATTCATCGCTAAAAAAGGGATGCCAGGGTGCGATGTTTCAGTTCCAAGATGACTATGTTTCAGTTCCAAGATGACTATAGCAAACGCGGCTGATATTCGGGACGGGGCTCGCTTTATCACACACTCTCACAGTTTAACTTTAGAGATTCTAGCAGCTCATTCCAGACTGTCACATTAATCCTCGTTTACTCAATAGATTAATTACCCAATTATCCAATTTGGTGTACAGTTGAAAGGCGACGCATGTGCGACCAACAAAACAGTGCTTTGTTGCAAAGTCACACTGTCAGCTGACTGACTGACTGCAGGAACACAGCAGCGATATAAAACTGTACCGAGGTGGAAGAAGTACTCGTTTTCCTCAAGTAAAAAGTATCAATACCACAATGTAGACATACTCAGTTACTCGTAAAAGGCCTGTGTAGAGCTAGTCGAACATTTACTTGATTAAAAGTGCAAAAGTATTGCCTGCTTCTTAACTGTGCCATTTTCAGAAGCTTTGTTGTTTCTCACCCTCAGGACGTCTTACTAGTACAATATTAATTTAAGTACAACGTACATACAATTAGGGTGGTTGTATTTTATCTCCCTGCTCTTCTATTGAGACATTTAAATCGTGTCAAAATCTAATAGTGGTCCAAATTCAATGTATCCCCTGAGCAAGCAGGCAGGCTCTATTAGTTATAAAATATGTCAAACACTTGGGCTCAAACCCAGGTTATCAGAGGAAAGTTACAGCTTTAAGTAAAAGTAGTAGAAGTACACTTTTACTTGATTAAAAGTGCAAAGGCATTAAAATATACTTGTATACTTCCAAGTACCAAATTGAAAGTACTTTTCTCAAAACAAATTGTCATCAGGGGCTATGTTAAAATAGGCAATGTATAAAATACATTAAATTGGTTTATCTGTTCTATAATGTTATGTTCTATAATAATCTAAATGTACAAAGAACTAGTAACTTTTTCAAATGATTGCAGTGGAATCAAAAGTATAATGTAAGTGTCAAGTTTTGTGAAAGGAGCCCTCTGGTGGTCAAAGTGTAGAATGCCTTCTCTGTGGAGCATGTGTTTTCAACAGGGGGTCCCATAGTAATTTAATAATAATAAAAATAATGTTTCATTGGCCACCCACTGTCGAGGTGCGTGTGAATAGGTATGCTCTCAAGTTAATAAGTAAACATTTTAATCCAGCATATTAATAGAAAAGATAATGTGTAAACAATAGGGCTGTCAAATAAGTCTCTGAAGCTATGAAAAGTTTAATCTGCAATCTGGTCTTTTGTACAATACTTAGTGGGGGTCCCTGCTCCATCTCTCTCAGCTAGTGGGTCTTTAAAAAGAAAAAACATTGACTGGAGACCACCTGGCCCATACAGTGTTATTACATTGTGAAGAGAGCCCTCCGGTGGTCAACATGTAGAATGTCTTCTCTGCTGGCCCATGTTAATGTAGGTCAGCTAAGGCATGAAAAGCCTGTTTGTCAATCAGTCAGTCATGAGTTTAGTCATCACAAATTCATTCACTTTGGAGCCGTTTGTGCTTGTTCATAACAGGCACCGAGGCTAACACACCACACAGGCTGCAATTAACTTTGCAGTTTTTAAGTACTGTTAATACTTTACTTGGCGTATGCACATTTTCCACGACTCTCAGAGGCAAATTGTTGCACTTTTACTGTCTAAAAACTTTTGATCATTACAAAACATGTTCATTTTAAATGACTATTCAAACATAGACAATTTATAAGCTCATAGAGAAAAAGACAATTTATAAGCTCACAGCGTTGGTTTCATTTGGTTTCATTTTACACTCAAGAGTTAAAGATCTATTACGGTCCACCTGGTTACCAGCTCTCCATCACTTGGGGACCCCCTGGAACCCCCTCAAGGACAACTGGTGGCCCCTGAACCACTGGTTGAAAACCACTGCTATAGTGTGTATGCTCAAAATAGGAACACAAAGGTTGACAAAATTAACAAATGACAATGAATGGATAAATTACGTCATATGTGTCTGAGCAAATCGGCATGTTACGTCATGATGATGTACGATGATAAGAGCGCCTCTCACTTCACACGGGTGTGATTTTTGAGTGGTGCTAGCCACTCCTAGAGACAACAATGTGTGTCCATATGTATGTCCCTGTGTCGTCCGTCCGAGTATGAAAAAATCGTTTGTTGACCACCAAGTGTCACTGTTGCACAACACCACTCAGTTCAGACGGGTGCAGGGAAATAAGGTGACAACATTTTGATGTCAATACATCTTCAAGAAGATGTAGTGACATCAAAACGATGTAGAGGATGTTGCTTGTTGTGATGATTCGTTTCCTGTTGCGATGGGTTTCTCGCCGTGACGTGTTTCCTGTTTGTCAGTGGCGATGTCGTGATGTCATTTCCTGTTTCCTCAGTGGCGAGAGCGGCGCAGGGAAGACGGAGAGCACCAAGCTGATCCTGAAGTTCCTGTCGGCCATGAGTCAGCACAGCCTGGAGACATCGTCCCGAGACAGGACGTCCCATGTAGAGGAGGCTCTGCTGGAGAGCAGGTACATGCATGCACACACACACACACACACACACACACACACACACACGCATGCACGAGTGGTTCCCTAGTATCGCGTTACCAGACAACTATTCCACAATCTCCGAATGCTATATAGAGTCTGGGACTATAGCCCCCATGATCTTTTTGATTGATTGATTGAAATATGTATTAACAGTTTGCAGAATTACAGTACATTTCAAGCACTGAGTGGACGACCCAATTAAGCATTACACTTGTTTACAACAGGGTCCACCATGTTCAATTCATCAAAACATTTAGAGACGTACAAAAAATAGACACTTCTATATAGTTAAAGAACAGAACAGGAATTCATCATAAAGGAAGCAAAAAGGGAAAAGAAACATACAGTGAGGGGGGAAAAGGGGTGGGGGGAGATTCAGATTTTACGGCTGAGTAACGGAAGCTGCCATTTCCGTTCACGAAGATATATATATTTTTTCCTTTTCTGCCATACAACAAGCTATAATATAGCTATATATTATATGCTTAAATGTGTTCTATTTATATTAGGATAAATGTTCGCGACTGTAAAGACTAAACGTAAGTGGCTCCACTTCCGCTTTATCGCATACTCATGAGACCTCTTCCGTCAATCCAATCCAATCCACTTTGTTTATAAAGCACATTTTTATACAACAAGGTTGTATAAAACAAGGTTGTATAAAAAGTCTGGGCCGTTGGCTGTATGATGGAGCATTTGGAAATCGTGGAGACATGCCCTTTGACACAATCTAAATGTATCAATAAAAGAGTCCGTCCGCTTTGCACGGTGACATCAGTGACATCAGTACTCTGGCATTGCCAGAGTGTTGCCTCTCGCAGTTTTCAAATGCTTCCGTCCTACAGTCTGGAGCAACGGAAGCTCTATCATGAGTAAGTGATAAAGCGGAAGTGGAGCCTCCTCCCTACTTCCGTTTCGTCTTTCCAGTCGCGCAAGTTTATCCTAATTTCAATAGAAATTACCTAAGAATATATAGCTTATTGCTTATAGCAGAAAATATATTTTTAAAGATATTTTAGAATAGATTTTCGGTAAAAAAAAAACATGCAGTAATCCTGGTCTCTAAACTGCCTCCCCCTGGCCAGCCGGGGGTCTGATGGAGGGGAAAGGAACTGGTTGGAATAACGTGTTCCTTCCACGCGCTACGTCCAACCAGGGAAGCTCCCCCCTGTCAGGTGTAAAGGAGGCATGAAGGAAGCACGAGTTCATGTCCGTTGCTCTCCCGATGTCCCCCATATATGGAGACTAGGTTGGCAGAGGGTGTGTAGAGCCCAGGATCACATTAGATAATTGACACAGGGGTGAAAAATGAGTTACACAATCTGTAAAACAGTGATTCCCGCATTTTAACTCAAGACCCAAAAGAGAAAGTTTTCCACTAGTTTTAACTTTCATTCATGCATGGAATTTATTTATGAAATTCTATTTAAAAATGTTTTGAAACAAAAAACAACAAAAAAATAATATAACATGAAAACAAAATTGTAGTAAACGAAGAAGGGATATTTAGTTGCGACCCATAAAAAAAAACGGGTCCCGACCAGTTGTTTGGGAAATGCCGATGTAATGTAGGCTACTGTACAAATGGACGACCATGCATACATACCTTTGTTCTCATGTTTTGTGTTACAATAGACAACGCACAGATCAAAGTGTGTGCTGCTGGTAATGTTTTCCAAGCACAGAAACAAGTGCTTGGAAAACCTTACCAGCACTCACTTCACTTTGATCCATTTAGGATTTAAGGTTTAACCCCAGCAGCAGATCATACTACGGACAGGCTTTCCTCAGCGTAAATGAAACATGCAGAAGTAGGTTTTATTAGTGGCAGCGCCACTAATAAGCCCCAGAGCCGGAGGAAGCGTCTACCTTTTTTATATCTGTGCCCTTTGTAAATTGTGATGTGATCTCTCTACACAGCCCCATCATGGAGGCGTTCGGGAACGCTAAGACGGTGTACAACAACAACTCCAGTCGCTTCGGGAAGTTTGTCCAGCTCCACTTCTGCCAGAAAGGAAACATCCAGGGAGGAAAGATCATAGACTGTATCCTTTAATGAATCGTCTTCAACTTCCTGTCCGGACAGGAAGCGAGACGTTGCTTGAAGAGCTGCCAGCGCCGCGCAGAGAGGAGCGGACAGTCAATTAGGAGCCTTTAAGAGTGTGTGTGTGTGTGTGTGTGTGTGTGTGTGTGTGTGTGTGTGTGTATTTGATGACACAGGGTGAGACAGGTAGAATGAGTTGTATCCCTTAACTAAGATCTTCTCTCTGAACAAAGACCTCTTAGAGAAGGTGAGACATCTGTTTTTGCACTGTGTGTGTGTGTGTGTGTGTGTGTGTGTGTGTGTGTGTGTGTGTGTGTGTGTGTGTGTGTGTGCGTGTGAGAAAGTGCATGTGCGTGCGTTCATGTATCCGTATGTGTGCTGACCTTTCTTTCTCTCTGCCATCAGAACCGCGTGGTAAGACAGAACCCAGGAGAACGGAACTATCACATCTTCTATGCCCTGCTGGCTGGTACCAACACTGAACAGAGAGGTGAGAGACACCTGGCAGTCTTCTCTCCTACCCCGTCTCCCATCTCAGCTTTCCTACTGTCTGTCTCTCCTGCACTGTCTCCCTCTCAGCTGTCTTACTGTCTGTCTCTCCTACACTGTCTCCCTCTCAACTGTCTGTCTGTCTCTCCCACTCTGTCTCCCTCTCAGCTGTCCTACTGTCTATCTCTCCCACTCTGTCTCCCTCTCAGTTGTCCTGCTGTCTGTCTCTCTCACGCTGTCTCCCTCTCAGCTTTCTTTCAGTCTGTCTCTCTTACACTTGGAGCAGAATTTCATGTCATGCAAGGTGCTATACAAATAAAGTGTATTATAATTGCACTCGTTCCCTCACAGCACATAAGCTCCATCATTATTTGACTCAATGTTTTTCATGTCGATTCATCGATATATAAGAAAGATAGAAAACAAAATAAAAACAAATATTAGTGTTTGAGACCCCGTTAGTGACGTCATGAGGTAACTAGTAACGTGGAATTAACAAGTGTTTGTTTATCGGTGCTTTCAGAGGCCTTCGGTCTGTCCAAACCAGAGAACTATTACTACCTACGACAGTCAGGCTGCGTGTCCGACAACACTATCAACGACTCGGACACTTTTCACGACGTCCTGGTACGTATGAACAACAACCACGCTACTGGTCACAACACCTTGTTACTGGTCATGATAGACGACACTAAGGTTTGCAATGTACACCACTGGTGCTCAAAGTGGGGTCAAAAAATAGGGGGAAAAAAAGAAAATAATTAGGGAAAAAAAAGGGAAAAAAAGGAAAAATAATAAGAAAAAAATGAGAAATAAGAAGAAATGAGAAATGAGAAATAAGAAGAAATGAGAAATAAGAAGAAAATAATTTTCTCCAAAAATAAATAAATAATGAGGAAAAAAATGAGAAATAAGAAGAAAAAAAAAGAAATGAGAAATGAGAAATAATAAGAAATGAGAAATGAGAAATAAGAAGAAATGAGAAATAAGAAGAAATAAGAAGAAAAAAAAATAAGAAAAGAAATAGGAAAAATAATAAGAAAAATAACAAGAAATAATAAGAAATGAGAAATGAGAAATAATAAGAAATGAGAAATGAGAAATAATAAGAAATGAGAAATAATAACAAATAAGAAAAAAAATCAAAATGGCGGAAAATCTATCATCGCGGAAATTAGAGCTCAAAAAAGTTGAACTGTGAAAAATGGGACCTTTCTTCCATCGACTCTCATTATAAAGAATGTAAAAAAAAGTTAAAAAGTATAAAACTTTGTAAAAATTCAAATACAAGCACATCACTGCAAAGAGCTGAACAGTTTGAAGTTTGAACTAAATTTCTAGTATAAAGTATGTGGAAGTAGTTAGGTGCCAAAAAAAGGGTGGAATAAAGAATAAATAAATATAAACTGGCAGTAACAATAGTGTGCTCGCTGTGGCGAGCCCACAATAAAAGGGCACAAAAGCAATAGTATGGTTGCCCATAGGCAACCACACTAATAATATCTCAAACTTATATAGCGCTTTTCTGAGTAAGGCGCTTTACATGGGGGGGGCAACTTTATTAGGAAAAATAAATAAACACTAAAGGCTAAAAACATTAAAAGAGTTAGCTGGGGAAAGCAATGTTGAAGAGGTGTGTTTTGAAGGTTTTGAGGGTTCAGAGGGTGGGGGCATCTCTGAGTGTTCAGGATGGAACTAAAAGTTTGGATTCTGTGTCGTGGCTTTCCCAGAATGCAATGCGGACCATGCAGTTCTCGGAGGAGAACATTCGGGACATCCTGCGCCTCCTGGCGGCCATTCTCCACGTGGGAAACATGGAGTTTATTACGGCGGGAGGAGCACAGATCTCCTCCAAGTCAGGTCTGTCTGTCTGTACTCAAATTCAAAAGTAGCAGATTTACAAGCTCAAAACGTGTCACGTTGCTCTGCATTTCCAGCTTGTGAATCTGCTACTTTTGGATGCTTTTGTGGGATACTGTAGTGTGATCAAGTAGGGGGTTAATACAATTTACGAACAAATGAAAGAAAACCGCCTGACAGATGCTGTCCCTCTCCAAGTACATGACCTTCAGGCAGTTCCACTTATCGGCCAGTAGGTGTCCTACCAGACAACAGGATTCATTATAATGTGTGTGTTGCGTCCACAGCGCTCAGCAGAACCTCAGAGCTGTTGGGTCTGAACCCAGATCAGCTGTCGGAGGTCCTGACGAACCGCTCCATGATCCTGAGAGGAGAGGAGATCTGCACCCCGCTCACTGTGGAGCAGGTGGGTACCATGTCCCCTAACAGCTAACACCGCAGGGAATCAAACCCACAACCCCCTACCATACCCTAACCCAGTCGTTCTCAAACTTCTTCAAGCCAAGGACCCCCAAATGTATATGTTTAGTGCAAGGGACCCCTAGATGAGAAGAAACTTTAAAAGAAATAGCAGATGTATAAGTTAGCTGCATGGCACAAAGTGATGCGCTGTGAGCTTGTCTATATGCTATTTCAGTCAGGAAAAATGAGCAATATATTTATTACGGTTTTGCAATGAATTTGATCTGCTTTTTAGGTACTCTGATCAAGCACATCAGTCCAACCATAGGGACTCCAAATCCCCCGTAACTAAAAGCAGATCCAAAACGACGGTGGTAGCTGGGGTGGAGGAGGGTGAGACAGGTGGTAGCTGGGGTGAAGGAGGGTGAGACAGGTGGTAGCTGGGGTGAAGGAGGGTGAGACAGGTGGTAGCTGGGGTGAAGGAGGGTGAACAGCAAACGTTTGAGCAGACAGCAGTGCAGCAGTATGAGTGTGCAGCAGCAAGTATACGCAAGTAGATTGAGCAAAGAAAACTTTAAATAGCCTATATGAAACAGGAATGAGTGTGTGATTGGATGAAGTGAATCATGTGAATGAGAACGTGATGCTGAGGTGGCCCAATGAACGGCCGGCAGCAACTGCACTGAGTTTCCTGACTGATTTCTTTAAATAGGCATAACACATTTTGCTGGTTAGTATAACATGGTCCATAACACGGGGAATCAAACCCACGACCCTAACCAAGTGGTTCTCAAAGTGGGAACTTTGAGGGGGTTCCAGGGGGTCCCCAGCAGAAGCATATACTGTAGCAAATCCCAACCCTGTTTATTATTAAATATTTGTTGAGGGGCGCTAGTCCCTCCTATGCCCAGCTTTGTGTCTGTGTGTACCTCATAGCAATGATTTGATTGGCTTAAAAATGAGGATAAAAGGTGAGGACAGAAATGTAAGGACCCCAAAAGTGATTGGCCAGAATGTGAAGATGTATGATGATAAGAGAGCCCCTCACTGATATAATGAAGTTGTAGTTCTAATAATACGTGTTCGTGTGCGTGTGTGTCCAGGCGGTGGACTCCCGGGACTCCATGGCCATGTCGCTGTACTCCCAGTGCTTCACGTGGATCATCCGTAAACTCAACAACAGAATCCGAGGCAAAGAGGACTTCAAGTCCATCGGAATCCTCGACATCTTTGGATTTGAGAACTTTGACGTGAGCTTCATTATATAATACTTCAGATTGTTTTGTTGTGTTTTGAATGTTCTTTGGTTGTCTTGATTTGGAGTTTGTGTTTTGTTGTTGTGTGTTTTAGTTTTTTGTATTTGTCACTCTGTTTTTATTTCTCAATTTACTTACTATATTTGTAAAAAACAAAAAATTTATAAACAGAACATTAAAAAAAAAAAAAAAAGATTTTAACAACATGATGGCGTGCGAACATTCAGCGAAAATAGCAGACCCGTGTTGGGACCTTTTAGATCTGCTATTCTCACTATATATTTTTTTTACTTTTCTTTCCCCCCCCCCTTTTCTGTGCTGTGTTTGTTGATTCATAATTGTATCTATCTTGTTTTTTTTTTTCCGTATTTGTATTTATTTTCATACTATTCAGATGTCCCTTCATAATTTGTTTATGTCATGCTCTTAATTTTGCTGTGTTTCACGTAAGACAATTTGCCTTGTCGTTGAAATGCACACGTGCCCTTTTGCCCTACAGGTGAACCGTTTTGAGCAGTTCAACATCAACTACGCCAACGAGAAGCTGCAGGAATACTTCAACAAACACATCTTCTCCCTGGAACAGTTGGAATATAACAAGTAGGTGGAGCCTATCCACCTTGGAGATCTTTCATTCATGGTCTTCTCCATACTCTACAGGGTGGACGCTGGGGTGGTGCAGGGGTAACCTAGTGTAACCAGGCTTTCCACCGCGGAGGAAAGTCTGGTATTCGTTCTAAACTGGCTTGTGTGATCCGGTTTAGAAAAAAGGAAAAAAAGAAATCGTGTTCCGGTGATTGGTTTCCGGTTGGCGTCGCACTGTTTTTGTTCCCCACATAATGTGAATCAATTATTTTATTCTCACTAGTCACACTACGGTATCTGTACTATACCATAGCAGTGACAACACAGAAATGTGTGGTGAGGAAATGATTGGCATAGCAACAAAAATTGGCATAACATAAAATAACAAAGTACAGGAATTTACCTGAACAACTGAGTCAACATTGTGGTGCCTTTCATTTTTGGTCAAAGTATCATTGCATTTTAGCTGCAAATGATCCCTGGAGAAAATATAGATCCCACCAATCAGAGGGCTTGTCAATAACTACGTATTGGTGCTTTTCATTGGCTGTCTCATCCAGAGAGGGTCTGGTGTGGGTGGACATCGACTGGATGGACAATGGAGAATGTCTGGACATGATTGAGAAGGTAGGACGTCCCTCAGATACACGTCTATTAATCAATGTATTAATAGACGCATTCATATTTAATTAATATATGCATTAACCCATAAAGGCTGGGAAAACATCCCTGTCATTTTAGATTTTAACGACTTTAAGCATTATTTTATACTTTCAAATCATTGAATGTATGTATTTTTAATTCAAATCTTTGCTTCTGGGGGTCCCTGGAACAAAATCTTTGGGGGTCTGCGGCCAAATACAAATTACATGAAAACCTTTGAGAACCACTGAGATAGAAACATACATTTTCCAGGAAACTGTTTAGATGATTTAGATGACTGATTTAGAACACATTCTTCGAATCGGCCTCAGATCTTAATGGGTTAATAGACATGATGGAGAAGGTATGTACGACGATCATGATGATGATGATGATGATGATGATGATGATGATGATGATGATGACGACTGTGTTTCCATAGAAACTGGGCCTCCTGGCATTGATGAACGAGGAGAGCCACTTCCCAAAAGCCACCGATGAGACGCTGCTGGAGAAACTGCACAGTCAGCACTCTGTACGTTCAATTCATGTTTAAAGAAAACGCCACAGTCATGATTTAAACTGCACAGTCAGACAGCACTCTCTATGTTAAATTCAATTCATACCAAAGTACAACCACAACAGGACATGCACTTATACATGGGTCACATGTACTGTACATTGGGTACCTGGGGCCGTTCCGCTGATCTTATCCGAGGAACAGGCCGTCATTTCCACATTAATCTGCTGGCCAGAGTGCCTCTGTTTTTATGGAGCTTTTCCCAGAGAGGGGAAGGACCTTTTCAATGTGGGATGTGAAATTGATCCAATCAGCTCCAGTTCAAATCATTTCAGTCTGCTCATTTCTTTGTAGCATGCATCACTTATTCCCGTATCCGTATGACTTCTCTCTCCTGGAGATCTGAACATGTATTTTATGTTTACTAAAGGTCTGGAGAGACAGGGAGACTATATTGTGATTACTATCACAATAGAGCTATTTAACACATAATGTTACATTACAGTACGGAGTACAGACTGCAGTAAATTAGGTAATGTCATACAATTCCGAAGCAGAATCATTATTTTTACAACATCTATACTGGCAGTCATGCAGCATATCAATGCATTTTAATGACGCATATTAATATATGTGAACCCTAACCAATACGAGGTCTGAATCCTCTGGTCCAATGAAATCACAACTTCAAAACCCTATAGAAACCCAGATCCACACACGTCATACATATATATCGTCATATTGCCTGTCTATAAAAATACATTATTTCACAAGTTTTGACCATCTGTTTTATATTTTTATATTTATGAGAGAGAAAAAACATCTTGCTTTACTCTAGTTTCTGTTTCTTTTTTATTTATTTTTTTAGCATTTTGGCTAACAGTGCTGCATAATGACAGGACTTTTACTTTTCCTTTCTACAAAGTACAGTATAAAGTAAAGTAACTTTTTCCACCACTACACCCCATCATAATTCCTCCCGCTACACTTCATGGTTGCTTTTACAGCCACATTAAATGCAATAATGTCAGGGATCATTATATGTGTAGTACTTTTATTATAGATTATATTTGTAGAATTACAGTGAATATTATTCAGATTGTATGACTGCAGGCATTCAGCACTAATAAAAGAGGTACACGTCATAACTGTCTGTCTGTCTCGCTCTGTCTCTCTCTCTCTCTCCCCAGAAAAATCCATTCTATGTGAAGCCACGTGTCGCAGTTCATTTCTTCGGAGTCAGACATTATGCAGGAGAGGTAGGAAGTGTGTGAGTGAGTCAGTGAGTGAGTTAGTGATACACTAGCAGGGAACACAATTAAGGAACTGAGGGTTTAAGTAGACACAGGTGAACAGAACTAACAACAACACTGGGATAGGCTGGACACAGGTGGAGAAAACTAGTAATCACAGGGAGGTGAGAGTGAGACAACACAGGAAACAGTAACTAGGGGAAACAGGAAACACTAGGACATGACTACATAATAAAAGTATACAACAGACAGATATACTGACATAATTGGTCCCTCACTACAGTACTTCGGGGGGAGTGAAAACCAATCACAACTGAGCGGTGCCAAACTAAATCTGCCGAGGGCAAAAAAAAAATATATAGCCTATATATTGCACTGGTAGATTCATCTGTGCATGCGTGCGTGTGTGATTTGGGGACCCCCCTGAGGGTTGAGGGTCGGGATTTCATAATGGGTTGTCACAATGACTTTTTTTGCTTCCTTTATGATGAATTCCTGTTCTGTGTCTATTTGTACGTCTCTAAATGTTTTTATGAATTGAACATGGTGGACCCTCTTGTAAACAAGTGTAATGCTTAATTGAGTCGTCCACTCACAGTTAACAGTCTTTGTATTGAGTTTGTGCTTGAAATGTACTGAACTTCTGCATACTGTTTAAATATAAAATAAATAAATATTTCAATCAATCAATCAAAACTCTGTGTCTCCCCCCGGTGGACAGGTGGTGTATGACGTCAGAGGCATCCTGGAGAAGAACCGAGACACGTTCAGAGACGACATTCTCAACATGCTGAGAGAGAGCAGGTAACCATGGAAACATATAAACACACAACATGCTGAGAGACAGCAGGTAACCATGGAAACAAACATACAACATTCTTCAATCAGGTTCGTTCGCTGCATTTCTCTGATCCGCACCAAACTTGGCACAAACGCAGTCCAGGGGTCTGCCATGACAATACTCACAGCAAGGGGCCACGTTTGGGGCCGCCCCCATATACCAAACGTAGCACAAACGCTGTTTACAATTTAGCCAGAGCGACTTAAAGTAAGAAAGATATAAACTCAAGGTAATTCATCAAATGCATATGAATAGTAATCTAGGATCGTAGGTTAACTAAACTATTATCAGTAGATTGACGCTATACAAATGTTCAGGTGAACATTGGTCTGATCAGCACAATCTAGTATTAAAAAATGCCAGTTCATATGAAAAGGATAAAAACCAACTTCTTGTGGTAACAAAGATACCAAATGAAAATCTGCCGCTGCAATAAAATAAATTGCCCTCGGCGGATTAGTGATATACAGTAGTCTGGATTAGTGATATACAGTAGTCTAGATTAGTGATATACAGTAGTCTGGATTAGTGATATACAGTAGTCTGGATTAGTGATGTACAGTAGTCTGGATTAGTGATATACAGTAGTCTGGATTAGTGATGTACAGTAGTCTGGATTAGTGATATACAGTAGTCTGGATTAGTGATATACAGTAGTCTGGATTAGTGATATACAGTAGTCTGGATTAGTGATGTACAGTAGTCTGGATTAGTGATATACAGTAGTCTGGATTAGTGATATACAGTAGTCTGGATTAGTGATATACAGTAGTCTGGATTAGTGATATACAGTAGTCTGGATTAGTGATATACAGCAGTCTGGATTAGTGATATACAGTAGTCTGGATTAGTGATATACAGTAGTCTGGATTAGTGATATACAGTAGTCTGGATTAGTGATATACAGTAGTCTGGATTAGTGATATACAGCAGTCTGGATTAGTGATATACAGTAGTCTGGCCACGCGAGGCTAAAAACAAATGCCTTTACACGTGAATCCACGTTATTTGTTACCAGGATGGATGTACATTTTTTGGGTGCTCCTCATTCTATAAATATATTTGCTTTCCTCTCCCTTGATTTTAGACTTTGACTGTGTATTGCGTATTCCAACTCTCTCTCTCTCTCTCTCTCTCTCTCTCTCTCTCTCTCTCTCTCTCTCAGGCTGGACTTTGTGTACGACCTGTTTGAACACGTGTCCAGTCGTAACAAACATGACACTCTTAAGTCCAGCTGCAAACACAGACGACCCACCGTCAGCTCCCAGTTCAAGGTGAGACACACACACACACACACACACACACACACACACACACACACACACAGACACTCATGAATGGGCACACTGTGATTGGCCAGTAGCCACTTTGAGGGGCCGTTGGGGTAAACGCTCACCCCAAAACATGGTCTACTAGTCTGTGCCTATCTGGTCGCAACTCGAACGCCGCTGAGTCGGCTCCGTCGCGGCCAAAAGCTATACTTTATCAGCCCAAAAACGAGTCTGCATTTGTTGTATAAAGCAGTGGTTTTCAACAGATTTTGACCCAGGGACCACCATCCTGGCTAAGAGCAACCTGGGGACCACCACTATTCATCATAGACCCACCCCACACAAAGTGTTTGGGAGGTTCATGCAACATTCCATTGTTATTTTGATCAACGTTTGCCTGTTATCTCTCCTACCACTGAGTATAACAGGCCAACATTGATCAAAATATCAATTCTTCTAAATTCTCTAATTTGTAATTTATTGTAAATTAACTAATGCAGATGTTTAACAATAATTTAACTCTCGAGAATGTAAAATGAAACCATGGGGTTTCGTGAAACCATGGGTCCATTTGGTTTCATTTTACACTCTCGAGGTTACCATGCTCTCCATCATTTAGCTGGGGACCACATGGAACCCTCTCAAGGACCACTGGTGGTCCCCTGAAAACCACTGGTATAGAGGGATACGTCTGCGTTGCCCACAGACGTGGAGCGTGGTTATAAGCACGGATTTTGAATGTCGCAGGTCAGCTATGTGAGATTCCTGAACACGACATTTAGAACCCATTAAAACGGGGAAAGCATCTGTGTCACTTTGGATTTTTACGTTAGCCATTCAAAAACAGCAGATGTACAATCTAGTCACTTCACTCCGCACTGCAAGCTTAAGTTGTACATCGGCCTTTATTGGATAGTATTAGTGAAGAAGGGAGAGGGGCGTCGGAGACACACAGCTCGACACTCGACCCCCACAACGCGCTGCCACACTATGTTTGTATTGTATTGTATGCATTATGGATGTTTTTTTTAATTGACAACAGACTGTGTTGATACTTGTTTGTATGGATCCACTAAACAACGTTTTGCTGTGCATTCCACACAGTGATAATAAAGATGTTCTCTTAGGCCAGCAATCTGGGCTGTACATCTGCTATTGTTGAGCTTTTTTTTTAATCTTTAAAATGTGAGAACTACTGATTTTGTTGTTGTTGTTGTTGTTGTTGTTGTTGTGTCCTGTCCAGAACTCATTGCATTCTCTGATGGCCACCTTGAGCACCTCCAACCCTTACTTTGTACGCTGTATCAAACCCAACACACACAAGGTAAGGTGTACACACACACACACACACACACACACACACACACACACAGAGAGAGAGAGAGCCTGTTCACACCTGCTGTAATTGAAACAGGCAGATATAATCTCTGGGGGCCGTTTAGGGGCCCCTAAGCCACGTGTCATCCCCCCCATGTCCCCCGGGGGTCCACAACCCCTCCAACCCTCCACTACATTAAGTTTCATTGAAAAGCCATCATCTAGCCTGCAGATGCTATGACCAGCTGCTGTGTGCATACGCGTGTGCTTGTGTGTGTAAATGGCAAATAGTGCATTTATATAGTGCTTTACATAGATTGTGCATTATTCACCCATTCACACACACATTCATACACCAGAGGAAACCATGCAAGGCACCAACCTGCTCATCAGGTCAGGAGCAATTAGGGTTTCTGTGTGTGTGTGTGTGTGTGTGTGTGTGTGTGTGTGTGTGTGTGTGTGTGTGTGTTAAAAAAATCACACCCGTGTGAACCGAGTTCACTCCCCCCTCTCTCTCTCTCTTTCTCTCTCTCTCTCATTAGCAGGCAACAGTCTCTCTCTCTCTGTTTCTGGCAAACAGCGCCCCTACTGGTACTCAAACTGGTGCTCATTAACCAACACATAGGTGAACACATAGGTGAACATCACGGACATTGCTGTTCCTTGGAGTGGTTGCTGCACCACTCAAAACGCATGGACATATCATCCATGCTCATCAAATGCAATCTCCCATCGTTACGGAAACCACATGCGTTACATCCAATAATAATCACTGTTCTAAACAAGCAATAAGGCAGACATGCAGGCAGGAGGCCGGCAGTTTTTAAGTGGTCATGGTTTAGAATATTGCTTTTTTTTACCTAACCTAACCAGCTGTTAGCAGGTTAGCAGTGTGTCACTATGGTTTGAGACTGTAAAAAATATGGAGTCATCGAAGCCATGAAGCCATTTTATGTCAGTGAATTAAATCCACCATCTTGGAACCAGAAAGCCGGAAAACAAATGCTATTGGCTGGAAGGGCAGCAAGTGCTCATTAGAGCCAGTATAGCCAGTCAATTAAATTAATTAATGGGACCATCCTTTAACCAAAATGCATGTCATGATAATTGAAATTGCACTAGTGACTAGGGGTGTAACGATACATTTTAACAGCGATACGATGTATCACGATACATGGTTGACAATACGGTATTGGTTCATTATAGCAACTTAGCCCTCACCCGTTACCCCCACCCACAGGGGGTACTGCATCCTGGGTGCGTTTTCACATTTTTTATTCACTAATACATTTATTATTAATCATTAATGTGTGAAATCGAAAAAAGGGCTTCGTTAAGACCTCCATATTATTATGGTCAATGCCTGTGTGGGAGTGATTGGTGCAGGCAGTGAGGAGATACGGCGGTGTTTCTGACAGACACACACACACACATTCAGACAGACATTGTCAGAATTATAGTATGATGATGATATACGATGCGATACGATTCAATGATTTAAAATCGATACAGTAACTATTTAGCAAATACATTAAACATGTGTGAAACGTGTGGATATATAGTGCAGGTTTTTTAAGGGAAAATCTATTATTATGGATGAAAATAACTAAGAAGTAAACACAGTGATTCTCTGGCAAATAAAATTGAGTGCAAACAGTTTTTTGAAAATAATATACAGTAAGTCACTGATGATGTCACTGGTAGGCAGGTTTCTGAACTGTCCACAACAGTGTGACACAAAGTGACCTCAACATAAAATGTAGCACTTCAACTTCAACCCCTGTGTATTTGAAAATAGCCGATCTACAAATGAGCTAACATACAAACTGTATGTATATTTGTGTATAAAACACATGTCATGTTATACTAGTGTAGTATAGAACCAGTGTAACGTTCACTCCCAGTTTGTCTGAATGCACATGGAGTCAGCCAGCGTTTGAAAGTAAACAGCTCTCTCTCTCTCTCTCTCTCTCTCTCTCTCTCTCTCTCTCTCTCTCTCTCACACACACACACACGTCTGTCAGGGCCTACAAGTGGCCCGCACAAATTAGCCTCAGCAGGGGATGAATCGCCATGGCAACGGACCTTCCCCCCCTCCCCACACACACACACACACACACACACACATACGCAAGGGGGGCGGGGAGATCGGCTTTGTTCAAGTCTGCCGGGTCTGTGTGTGTGTGTGTGTGTGTGTGTGTGTGTGTGTGAGAGAGAGAGAGAGAGCGTGGGTGGGTGAGTGAGTGTTGTAGCCAGTGTATTGAGCAGAGACACACGCAGAGAGAGAGTGAGAGAGAGAGAGAGAGAGAGAGAGAGACACAGATTTTTCTGCAGAAACTTTGCGGAATAATAACCTACGATAACATGCACGGTAAGAATTTAAATGTGAATGAGTCAATCGTTAATTCAGAAGCAGTGTGTTTAATGACTTGTAAGAGTAGCCAGTGTGTGTGCTTGTTGCACAGGGGTGTGTGTGTGTGTGTGTGTGTGTGTGTGTGTGTGTGTGTGTGTGTGTGTGTGTGTGTGTGTGTGTGTGTGTGTGTGAATGTGAATATGTGCGCACTCTGTGCACTGTTCTCGGCGTGGTGTGGATGCGTGGCTTTGTAGTGGCTGACATAAACAAACAAAACAAATGTGCGCGCACGTGCACACACACACACACACACACACACACACACACACACACACACACACATGCAAAGCACGCTATTTGCAACATCTGCATCGTGGGGCTGATTCCTCCTTGCATGCCATGCTGTCAGTTTGATCGTCTGGTTATTGATTGATTGATTGATCGATTGATTGATTGAATACTTTATTATCAGTTTGCAAAAAGCAGCACAAGAAAGTACAGTTCAATACAAGGTCTGCTAAGAGGATTTAAAACCCAAGAAAGCCTGTGGCTCTTTTCCATTAGGGTCCTTCGTACTTATTTCAGCGAAACATTTAATGACAGACAAATTATGATATAATTTTAAAGGCTATGCACAGACCAAACGTGTCTGTCGTATGACATTTGACTGTCTGTCTAAAACATCAGTAACTTCTCAAAACATATTTCCCGTCAAGGACCCTAAATTGATAATTTGATTTATTTTCATATACATTAATTTGCATTTGGCCCCGAAGACCCCCGTCTGAAAAGATTTGGTACCAGAGACCTATTTTCAAATAGCCGATATACTGTATAGGGTTAAAGTAGTTGAACTGATTTGGTTTGCCTCGTGTCATCTGTTGACAATTTGTATATGTCTTGAGTATTCCTACTTTTTCGATTCTACAATCTCACTGAATCTCAGGGGCAAATGTTATAGGTTTTACTCTGCCGCAATTATCTGACACTCTTGTCACCACGTAGCTTTGCAGGTTTTGTCATTATGGATGCAAAGACCTGTGTTCCATAATTCAGCTGTTCTGAAGGCTGTTGCCGAGGCTGTTGCTTTGAAAAGAATGTAAAAAAGTTGCATTGGTTAAACTGTTTCACGTTTAAGTTTTATCACATAAGTTGTTCTGCTGCATCACAGATTTTGAATGTTGTTGTGTTTTATGTCTTGCGTGCGCCACACCCCTTCTTCCTCTTGTCAGGGTCCTCGACTCCTCGTTGTATTCAGAGTCAAAGGTCAAAGATCTCACCCCCAAATCTTGACTGTTCCCACCCAAAACCTCTGCAGTCACACCATATCCCCCACCTCCCCCCCATCTCTCACACACACAAACCCCCTCCACCAGCCCCCCCACCTCTCCCAGTGGGGGCTAGTATAGCTCCCTATTGTCCACTGAATGGCCTGAGCTGTAAGGGGTTACCCCCCCCCCCCCCCCCCCACACACACACACACACACACACACACACAGACGTAGGAGACAGGATCATATCTCATCTAAAGTAGTTTAGCCTAAATAGCTTTTATATCTGCGATTTTCACAATACTGTGTAACCGAGTCAAACTAAATGTAATTCCTCGACTCTATCCTGTCGAACTGTCCTTTAAGGCACTCTATTATTTATTAGGCTACATAATTGGCATGGTAAGACAGCACAACGTACGTGTTTCTGCGTGTGGGACTTTGTCAGCGTTGTGCCGACTCTATACACTTCCAGGTGTTTGTCAGGGTGCGGGTTCTCAGTTCAAATATTGGTTGAGAACCACTGGTATAGACCATAGGTCTTTGTGCATATAGTCTGACATTCAGGTGACACCATTTAGCAGCAGATATCAGACATGCATTTTTATTTATTTTTTTGCGGTGCCTAACCGCTCCAATGATGGCCATGATGTGTGTATGTCTGTATTTATGTATTTCTGTCTGTTTGGAGTATGAACAGCTGCCTGCACTGCTCAGTTCACACAGGTGTGATTTTGAAATGCGGATGGATGGACGGACGGACGGACGAACGGACAGACAGACAGACAGAAAGGCAGAGAAAGATATGGGGGGTGCAGTGTAAAAACAGAACTGGACAAAATTACAGGAACAAAGAATCAGAAATGGAGAGAGAGAGAGGGGGGGGGGAGAGAGATATGCACTGGTATGTATCTGAAACCGTACATCTCATTATGCAAACGACCGCCGCTATGTTAATGACCTCTCTACATTGCCAAAGCCAAATTGTTTACATTGCTAAAGAAAAAGTGGAACAAAACAATCAAGATAAAAGTATGTATGTACAAATAAATATTGAATATAGGCTTTAATAGGAATAAAATAAAGGTGTAAACTGTAAACAGAGCTGTGTTACATTAACACTTTGAGTGATACTATCTTGTGAAACTATAAAAATCATTGTGTATTTTCTGTCAGAGATAGTTATACATCCATATAGGAGATGTTAGCTTTATACTTTTGAAAGATGACAGCAGTATGTCAAAACATTTGCGACAAATGGCAGGAATTTATTCAAATGTAATTGGATTAAAGTGAGTTTCTCTGTTTATATGAACAGTATTTCTATGTACTGAGGTCATTTGCTGTAAACAGTGTAGGGGTACACACATGGATTTGTATTCCTTACTGTGGTTGTATTCCATTTGACATTCTCACAGCAGCACACACATCTTGCTGCTGTGTTTGCACATTGTTGTACTCCACCCAACATGCAGTCATGCATGTACCGGTAGTCATGTTTTCATTGTTGTACTCCACCCAACAGGCATGTCATGCATGTAGTCATGTTTTCAAACTCTCTTTGGGTGATTGTATCCGTGGGAAGTATGTGTCTCTGATGCCTTGTCTTGGTGTAGCTTTGTTTTGTGTGAAGTTGTATGTTTGGTGTAGCTCAGTTTCTACCTTGTTTTGTGTGAAGTTGTATGTTTGGTGTAGCTCAGTTTCTACCTTGTTTTGTGTGAAGTTGTATGTTTGGTGTAGCTCAGTTTCTACCTTGTTTTGTGTGAAGTGGTGTGTTTGGCATTTTCCGTTGGATGCGGAGAATGGATTTGCAGAATTCCGCACGCAGAGTCAATTTGGTGTTTATCCCATTTTTCAGGTTCTTGATCGGCAAGTCTCTCTCTCTCTCTCTCTCTCTCTCTCTCTCTCTCTCTCTCTCTCTCTCTCTCCATCCGATCTGTGTTCATTAAAGGTTTTCATTCAGTCAAGTCATCTTGTCCTCTGCAGCTGTGTATGCTGTGTGTGTGTGTGTGTGTGTGTGTGTGTGTGTGTGTGTGTGTGTGTGTGTGTGTGTGTGTATGTGTGTGTGCGACTGTGCGTGCGTGTGTGTGTGTGGGCGTTTCTGCACGCGTGCAGGTTTTTTTCTTGTATAACGATACTTGAGGACTGAAGTATAGTAGATTGTGAGAAACAGACATTGTCAGGCCCATTTCCAGGTCCTCACAAGATAAATGGTTGTTTTATGGTGTAATTTCTTTTTTGTCTGATTTATAATCTCTCGTGTTATGCACCGAAAAGTCACTGACGCGATGCGTTATATATGAGCCTGTAGATATAAAAACACTAATGTCCTCACAAGTGCAGTAATACAATGTCCGTGTGCGAGCGTGCGTACGGGCTATCGGGGGTCGATTCCATGGGGAATAAATGGCAGCCTTTGGCGTGTATAAAAGCGGCCCTGTTTCCCGCCCGCCGCCCCCCTCTTTCCTCCCACCAGGGTGACGGGGTCGCCCCCTGGGGGTCACCGGGGGTGACCGCGGCCGTACTGAATGACTCTCTGTCACTGTCACTACTGTATGGTCACCACTGTCACGCATACTGTAGTAGCGCCCGGTCTACTACAGATGGACAACACTCTACTGGTCCGTTGACTGAAGGTTACGACTGGTATGCTGTCTGTGTGTGTGTGTGTGTGTGTGTGTGTGTGTGTGTGTGTGTGTGGCTTACGTAAGTCTGTGTTCAAGTTTAAAGGCCCGGCAGTGTGTTGCGTGTGTGCTGACGTACTTCCGTGTGCCAGTTTAAAGGGACGGCGTGTCGTGTGGTTTGGCCACAGACGTCAGAGGGGGCGTGTCCGTGTCTCTCTCTCTCTCTCTCTCTCCCTCTCTCTCTCTCATTCACTCACTCACTCACTCACTCTCACACACACACACACACACACACACACACACTTGTACCGTGTTGAGCCCCGGTTCCATGACTGACGCTAGCTTGTACCATGCTTGTGCCACCAGATGCCAGAGCAGTTTGACCACGCCGTGGTTCTGAACCAGCTGAGGTACTCAGGCATGCTGGAGACGGTCAAGATCCGCAGGACGGGCTTTCCCGTCCGCAGGCCCTTCCAGGAGTTCTGCTTCAGGTGGGTCCACTTTGATTGAAGTATGTCGGGTCCTGAGAGGCCAATTCTAACAAATTCCTTCTAAATCACGTATAGTTCTCAAACCTTGTTGTGCCAAGGACCACCAAAGTGATATGTATTTGCCTAAAATTGTGCCTAAAATGCTTTCCCGTATTGAATTGATTCAACAGAAAATGTATACTAAACTGCACATTAATTGCTGCTCTGCAAATGCATGTTAAAGGCAAGTTAAGAGAAAGCAATGCAAAGCAGAATGTCCACAATAACAGGCCCAATGTGCATGGCCCAACAAGATATGAAATTGTCTAAAGGCCACACCAATGCAACTCCTTGCAAATTACAACCATTATTCCCAAATGGCACCAGTCAGCAACTGGAGAGTCAGGCAATTTAAACTGGTTGTATGTTGCGACTATAGTTGCATTGGTGTGGACTGGCCTTTAGATTAAAGACAATTTTAATGGGTCAAACTATAGCATGTTCACCAGCATCTTCCATAATTCCTGATGGTCTCTGATAGTTCCGAAAAGCAGAGACCTGCTGTAAGGAAATTAGTTCTATGTTTTAGGATACAGTGACTTGTGAGGGGGAATAAACCGATAACCACTGTGGGTAGTGGGGCAGACAGGTCCATATAATCATATCATATAACGTCAATACTGTTGATGTATGCATTTACAGGATGTACAAATGAAATGATACACAAAGGGGAAACATTCCGTTTATTAACCTGTGTTTATTGCAACCTCAGTGTTTGTATGGCCTTTCCAGTGCTGGCACTTTAAGAAGGGGGGAAGGTGCCAAGTACTGTTGAGGAGTAGGGGTGTTCCACAATGTCAAGTGTAAAGTATGTCTATTATCGGGGGAAATGAATGTAACCCCATATGATGTATAATCTAAAATAGAACATCTAGGGGTGGGGTTACCTATTCAGGTTCAGCTGATAGCTGTGAGCTTGTAGATCTACTGTTTATATTTAATTTAATTGCTTCGCTGTGGGTGGTAGGATCCTCTCCTATAAAGAGGAGACTGCAGGCAGAGCTAGGCAGTTATGCTGGGGCAGGCATCATGCTGACAGCCCTGTGAGAGAGCTGCTGGGGCCCATGTCATGGGCATAGCCTAGTGTAGTTTGTTATTTTTCCTTTTTCCTACGTTGTACATTAAGTATTTTTGAGTTCTTTGTTTTGTATTTTTGGCCAGTATTATTTTTGCTGTTTGATTTTTCGTTGGTGAATATCTACACTGGAGCTGGAGGTTTTGAGTAATAAAAACGTAGTTACGCACATTGGTCTGTCGCAGTTGGCTCGGGGGCTCAAATAGAAAAGGGAAATGATGTTTTATGGTGATATGTGCCTTGCTGTATGGTCACCAGGTGAGTCATGTGAACATGTTGTGACTCCGCCCCCTCCCTCAGGTACAAGGCGTTAATGAGGGGCGTGGCCATACAGGAGGACCCCAGGGGGCGGTGCCTGCAGTTGCTCCACCTCTACGACGCCAGCTGTGTAGAATGGCAGCTTGGGAAGACCAAGGTGAGATACTTTATGCTTAATTCATATTCATATTGATTTATTATAAACTGTAGGTTTTTTAAAAGTAGTTTTCTTGCGTGCGTGACGCACGCGCACACACACACACACACACACACACACACACACACACACACGCATGCATGTACGCACACTCGCACACACACACACACACACACACACTGACAGCAGAAGAAATGCAAGAGTCAAACTCAAGACACCAATATGTTCATCAGGATCAGTTAGGGATTCAGTATCTTGCTCAACGACACTTCTACACACGCACATGTGTGTTTTTGTTTTGTATTTGACTGCATACTGTGCATGAGTGTATGTGTGTTTATACGCACGCACGCACACAGACAGAATAGCAGCAGCATGCCAATTAATGGCACACACAAATCCTGTTTAATCATTACTATGCTAATTAGCGTTACAAAGAGGCGCTAGCGGCCTCCGCTAACATCTGACCGACGCTGTTAAGCTCTTTGTGAGCGGGGGGTCAGAGGTCAAACCCCAGGAGAGCAAGGAACTCTGGGATACACAGCGGAGGACCCATAACTTCCAGGGGATTGAGTTTGCAGCCATAAAGCTGCATGTAAACAATGACACTGGCATGTGTCGCTGTCACACAAGAAACCTTGCATCTCCAATTCTCCATATTTCAAGTTTTTACGTTTATTCGTAAATTAGTGCTCTACTTTGGCATAGGAAAATATCACAAATAGCAGATCTTCAAGCTCACAGTGTCTGTGTGTCTGTCTGGGTTTCCTCCTGACAGAGGCAATTTAAACAATGACCCACACGCATACACACACACACACACACACACACTGACCCTGACATGTGTTGCAAGAAAGCGCCGCGAGCGCAGCACAGCAGAGTGCAGTTAAATCAATGTTACGGCAGGACATTAAAGAACCACTTCACCCATTTTCTAAGCTCATCTTCACATAATTGGTGCTCATTAGTAAGTTGCCATCTGCCATGATACGGCACCGTTTCTGTCTGCTCAGAAGGGCGGTTCAGAAACCTGCCTACCAGTGACATCATCGATGGGGATTCCAAGCCAATAGAAACTAAAGTCTTTCTCTTGCTGAAAAGTTTAGCATGCTGAAACAGAAACTTCTAACTGGTGTGTGTGTGTGTGTGTGTGTGTGTGTGTGCGAGTGCAGGTGTTTCTGAAGGAGTCTCTGGAGCATCGGTTGGAGAACCAGAGGGAGGTGGAGGTGTTGAAAGCAGCTATGATCATCCAGGCTCACATCATGGGATACATGGCCAGGTATGCACGCAGGCACGCACGGACAGAACACATACAAAGCTCCAACAAACACACACAACACGAGAATTGAAAACTCTAGACTGACAAACAGAACCACAGACAGACAGACTGTCTGAACATCAATAAAGATTTATGATTATTATAATTATTTTGTGTGTTGTCCCCGGCCACAGGAAGCAGTACAGGAAGCTGCTGCGGTGCGTGGTGGTCATCCAGAAGAACGTGCGCGCGCTGCTGGAGCGCAGGAAGTACACGCTGGTGCGCTGCGCCGCGCTGACGCTGCAGCGCCACCTGAGAGGACGCAGGGCACGCCGCACGTACTGCCACCTGCTGGAGGAGAGGAGACAACGCCTCCTAGTGGAGGAGAGGAGGAGGCGCGAGGAGGAGGAGGCAGAACTGGAGAGGAGGAGGAGACACCTGGAGGAGGAGCTGGAGAGGTGCGCGTCTGTCTGTCTGTCTGTCTGTCTGTCTGTCTGTCTGTCTGTCTGTCTGTCTGTCTGTCTGTGTCATGTGGTGCAACCACTCCCAGGAACAGCAATGTCCCTATGTCTGTATGTCCCTGTGTTTAGGGTACTAACAGGGGGCGCTGTTGCACCACTCACTTCAGACAGGTCTGATTTTTATAGTTTTAGTCATAGTCATTTGAAATATTTTAGTTTTAGTCCAATTTTAGTTTGACTAAATTTCATGACAAGAGTTTTTGGTCGACTAGTTGATTTAGTGAACTGAATATCGCCAGGATGACGTCTAATGCCTGATGTATTCTTGTCTGTGTGACGGAAATAGTAGATCGGCTATTTTCGGAGCGTTTCTGTCAGTCTGTCTGCGTGCGTGCGTGTGTGCGTGTGTGCGTGCGTGCGTGCGTGCGTGCATTTGAAGGCTATGTGTGTGTTGTGTATCTGGGATCTTTATTAACCTCGTTTCAGATGACTGATGGGTCTTCAATTCAATCTAACCGAATATGTCTGTTCCACTTTATTTTATCATGACAGCTGCATTACATTATCTGTCTGTCTGTAGGGAGAGACGGAGGCTGGAGATGGAGAGATTGTCCAGAGAGGTGAGACCCATTCGGTTTACTGTAAAAGACACTGTAACCCATTTAGACCTGAGGCCGATTCTACAAATCAGAAGCAAAGATTTAAGTTTACTTTGCTTTAAAACAAACATGATAGCCTATACTGTATATTCAAGGATTGTGCCAATTTTCATGATTTTCCCAAAAATAGAAGATCTACACGTTAACAGCGCCTGCTTTTGAATATTCTGGAAACCCGGCTAATTAAACAAAACTTATGAAATGCACGAATTGCGGAAATGGCTAACCGACAGTGTGAGAGAGTACAAATGGAACCAAATCAATTTGGGGGTCCTTGACATGAGAATGCCCTAGACCAGTGGTTCCCAAAGTGGGGTCCATGCAGGCACCCTTCGCTCTGTTCCCGTCTCTCTTCTGGCTCATGAACATCTGCGTTTTCTCCTCCCATGCAGGCTGAGGAGCTGAGGAGACTAGAGGAGCTGCGACAGGCTGAACATCTGGCCGCTCTGACCCCCACCCCTACGCCCACGGAGGAGCAGGAGGCCTCCTCATTGGAGGAGGACGAGGAGGAGGAGGCGTCAGAGGCAGGAGAGGAGGAGGCGTCCACGGCCATCCGTCCCCAGGAGGCGTCCAAGGTGGAGGAGATCTTACGGTTGGAGCGGGAGATCCAGGTCAGTGACGGCATTCATTTTGACTGCACATTTTTGAGTGGAAATGTGTCCCTATGTCCATCCCTATGTCTGTATGTCCCTGTGTTTAGGGTACCAACAGGGGGCGCTGTTGCACCACTCACTTCAGACAGGTCTGATTTTTATAGTTTTAGTCATAGTCTTAGTCATTTGAAACATTTTAGTTTTAGTCCAGTTTTAGGTTGACTATTTAGTGAACTGAATATCGCCAGGATGCCTGATGTGTTCTTGTGTGTGTGAGACGGTTATTTTGGGACTGTGACACCCGTCCCACGAACAGCCAAGCATATAATATGACTTGTCTTAGTTCTACTGCATGTCTTCTCCACTAGTCGTCCCTAATCTCTCCGAGCTGCGCTACTGAATCTGCTGGCAGGGGCATATAGAACGTGTGTACATCGGGGATTAGTGGAATGAAAACAGAAGGGGAGGAGGGCTGAGGGCCCGACCGGGGGAAGAGGGCTGAGGGCCCGACCGGGGGAGGAGGGCTGAGGGCCCGACCGGGGGAAGAGGGCTGAGGGCCCCACCGGGGGAAGAGGGCTGAGGGCCCGACCGGGGGAGGAGGGCTGAGGGCCCGACCGGGGGAAGAGGGCTGAGGGCCCGACCGGGGGAAGAGGGCTGAGGGCCCCACCGGGGGAGGAGGGCTGAGGGCCCCACCGGGGGAGGAGGGCTGAGGGCCCCGCCGGGGGAGGAGGGCTGAGGGCCCCGCCGGGGGAGGAGGGCTGAGGGCCCCGCCGGGGGAGGAGGGCTGAGGGCCCCGCCGGGGGAGGAGGGCTGAGGGCCCCACCGGGGGAGGAGGGCTGAGGGCCCCGCCGGGGGAGGAGGGCTGAGGGCCCCACCGGGGGAGGAGGGCTGAGGGCCCCGCCGGGGGAAGAGGGCTGAGGGCCCCGCCGGGGGAGGAGGGCTGAGGGCGGACCAAACGGGCCAACATCCTGTTATCTACATTCTATTAGGCGGCGGCCCCAGAGGGAAGGAAACAAACAGCAGAGGGTGCTGTTTTTTCCCCTTTTTTCCCCGATGGGTTCCCAGAATGAGTCGTCCCTAACATGTCTGTCTAGGTCTTTTTAGCCATGCACTGCCTTCTGCATCCCAACGTAGATGACGCATCCCCAAAGCCCGACACTTGGGGACATGTTCTCATGTAAAAAATGTGAAAAATGAAATAACGGCGACGGGGAATTTATAATTATACACTCTAAAAACCCATTAAAAATCTATAGACTTGCCATTTCTGTCTAGTTTTTTATTTGTTGACAAAATTGTCAGTACATTTAGTCATAGTTTAGTCATCATAGCTTAGTTTTCATTGAGTTTTTGTCAGTGAAATTAAGTAGTCGACAGACATTTTTCATCACAGTTTTAGTCGACGAAATAGACACCGCTTCTATATGCATGGAAGACAATGGAAACGAGCATCTGGGGCTTTGTCGTGGTTTCTTTTGTCTTCTTCTTCAATTCTGACCAACTGTTTTTCCAACCAATGGGTGTATGCAGGCGCTGCAGCGTCAGAAGGAGAGGGAGGAGCTATCTCTGACGGAGGCGTCGCTGCTCCGCCTCGAGCTGCTGCGCGACCAGGAGCTGCGCCACCTGGAGGAGGAGGCGTGCCTGGCGGCACAGCACTTCCTGGACTCGCTCAACTTCGACGAGATCGACGAGTGCGTGCGCAACATCGAGACGTCGCTGGGCGTCGGCCCCGGCGAGGAGGAGAAGAAGGAGGGCGGAGGGGGGGGAGGAGGAGGAGGAGGAGGGAGGAGACACCCAGAAAGGTACGCTAGAAACACTTCTTTTCTCCTTTTTTATGTGGCTATAATAATAATAATAATAATAATATCTCAAACTTTACCCAAAGACGCTTTACGTGGGGGGTCTTTACAGAGAACAACACAAATAAAAACAACTTTACAATATTTGTTTAAAAAAAATTAATAATAATAACCGCTTCGGAAGCACAAGGTTATGACGATTACGTTTCCATCCTTGTCAATAAAAACATGGAACCCGTCGGCCAATCAACGGTGAAGGGAGGAAGAGGAGGACGTGGACGAAGGCTTCGGCGCCGACGACGAGGCGTTCAAAGACTCGCCCAACCCCAGCGAGCACGGCCACTCGGACGGCCAGCGCACCAGCGGCATCCGCACCAGCGATGACTCGTCGGCCGAGGAGGACCCGTACGCCAACGACGGCGTCCTGCCGCCGCCCCTCCCGCTGCTGACCCCGCCCACCATGACCCTCCCCCTGCCGCCGGTGCCACACCCCCCTCTGGCCGCCGCGCCCCCCGGAGGCCACAGCGCCTCGTCCAGCGGAGACTCCGCCTACTGCCTCCCGCAGGTCTGTACTGTACCACCCCAACGGCGCCGTCGTTGTGGAATTGGCCTGATTGCAGTTAATTAGAGATAATTGGAGTTATTAACTGCCATTACTTTGAACTAATCACACTTATATGTTTTTAATGATTTTGAACTATTCACAGTTATTAATTGGAATTATGCTCGTCTAATTACAATTATTAATTGCTATTTTATTGAGCTTATTATGAGATTATGTTTAGCTAAATACATTTTTATTATTACATTATATCACTATATATTCTAATGTTCAATGCAAGCTACACGTTTGTAAATCAGCCATTTTCAACACAAAAAACGGTGTGGGGCAAACGTCACGTCAGCTAAACTCCGACGACCTTGACCTCCCCACCCACAGGGGGCGCCCTCCTCGGAGGCTACGTCAGACGAGCTGGTGGAGCTGATCCCGCCGGACGAGGACTCTGACTACGACCAGGACGACTATGACGAGGGCGCCATCGTGTCCAGCGGCAGTCTGGCCCTGTCGGGGCCCCGCAGCGCCGGGTGGTCCCCGGACTGCAGGGGCTCCGTGGGCACCTACAACAGCTCAGGGGCCTACCGCTTCAGCTCCGAGGGAGCGCAGTCATCGGTGGGTATACAACTCTACGCCTGTCACAGTTATGACATAATCGCCTAATCGGATTTATTTGAGATAATCGCAGTTATTTTTGTAGATCAGCTGAGAGACAGACAGAGTGGGAGACACAGACAGTATAGGACAGCTGAGAGACAGACAGAGTGGGAGACACAGACAGTAGGACAGCTGAGAGACAGACAGAGTGGGAGACACAGACAGTAGGACAGCTGAGAGACAGACAGTGTGGGAGACACAGACAGTAGGACAGCTGAGAGACAGACAGAGTGGGAGACACAGACAGTAGGACAGCTGAGAGACAGACAGAGTGGGAGACACAGACAGTAGGACAGCTGAGAGACAGACAGAGTGGGAGACACAGACAGTAGGACAGCTGAGAGACAGACAGTGTGGGAGACACAGACAGTAGGACAGCTGAGAGACAGACAGAGTGGGAGACACAGACAGTAGGACAGCTGAGAGACAGACAGAGTGGGAGACACAGACAGTAGGACAGCTGAGAGACAGACAGAGTGGGAGACACAGACAGTAGGACAGCTGAGAGACAGACAGAGTGGGAGACACAGACAGTAGGACAGCTGAGAGACAGACAGAGTGGGAGACACAGACAGTAGGACAGCTGAGAGACAGACAGTGTGGGAGACACAGACAGTAGGACAGCTGAGAGACAGACAGAGTGGGAGACACAGACAGTAGGACAGCTGAGAGACAGACAGTGTGGGAGACACAGACAGTAGGACAGCTGAGAGACAGACAGAGTGGGAGACACAGACAGTAGGACAGCTGAGAGACAGACAGAGTGGGAGACACAGACAGTAGGACAGCTGAGAGACCGACAGAGTGGGAGACACAGACAGTAGGACAGCTGAGAGACAGACAGAGTGGGAGACACAGACAGTAGGACAGCTGAGAGACAGACAGAGTGGGAGACACAGACAGTAGGACAGCTGAGAGACAGACAGAGTGGGAGACACAGACAGTAGGACAGCTGAGAGGGAGACAGTGTAGAGGAATGACAATAATAATAATAATACAGATAATACGTCTCAGTCGTGAATTACAGGCTAACTTTTAAAACATCATTGTGTTCCTCTTCATATTCTCCATGGCAGTTCGAGGACAGTGAGGATGACTTTGATCGTTTCGACACCGATGACGAGCTGTCGTACCGACGAGACTCTGTCTACAGCTGTGTCACTCTGCCGTACTTCCATAGCTTCCTCTACATCAAAGGTGTGTGCGTGTGTGTGCGTGTGTGTGTGTGTGTGTGTGTGTGTGTGTGTGTGTGTGTGTGTGTGTGTGTGTGTGTGTGTGTGTGTGTGTGTGTGTGTGTGTGACTGTGTGTGCGTGTGTGTGTGCATGTGCGTGTGCTTGTGTGTTTGCATGCGCGCGTGCATGTGCCACTATGTCAAACTACTCAAATACTTTAATACTTTAATAAAGTAAAAGTTTGATATAAAAAATTTACTAGAGTAAAAGTAGTATTTGCATCAAAATGTAGCTATACATTCGATATGTGCAGATCGAATGTTCCATTTCACTTTTTTTTTAAACTGGTCTCGACCCAATGTTTGGGAACCAGTGTCATAAAGTGGATCCACATGGGTCCATCCTTCTATATTAGTGTCCATCTGTTTTCTAAACTGAGTTTATGGTGTGTCTTGTCACCACTAGATGGCACTGCATTCATTATAAAGAAACCACATCTTTCTTCTGCATCATATATGTGGTTCTCAAACCTTTTCATGTCAAGAACCCACAAATTAAATTAATATAGATTTGGCCACGGAACCCCATCTGAACATAATGTAGGGACCCCAATACAAGATTTGTTTTGTTAAAATATATTTCAAAAACTATTTCACAATATCATATTTTTTAAATAGCACAGTATACAATATGTGACGTGTTGTGAGCCAAATGGCCAACAGTGATTATTAGCAGCACTATGTAACCTTTTAACAACTAGCCCTATGTCCCACACAATTATAAAGTTCCATGTTTAAGCAATAACACTCATAAATATGTATAGACTAGACTCAGGGCGGTACCCGCTAGGAGCTTGACTGTTACTACGTATAGGGGAGATAGTGAGTTTCATCCTGGGTCTCTCTCTCTCTCTCTCAGGGGGCCTGATGAACACGTGGAAGCGCCGCTGGTGCGTGCTGAAGGATGAGACCTTCCTGTGGTTCCGGGCCAAGCAGGAGGCCCTGAAGCAGGGCTGGCTGCACAAGAAGGGCGGCGGCTCGTCCACGCTGTCGCGGCGCAACTGGAAGCGCCGCTGGTTTGTCCTCCGGCAGAGCAAGCTCATGTACTTCGAGAACGACGGCGAGGAGAAGATGAAGGGCATGCTGGAGATACACCACGCCAAGTAAGGCCCGTTCACTAGAGCTAGGGGCTCTTTTATTCAGAGGAAAACTTTAGCCAAACGGTTTAAGTGGTTAAATGTCTGAAAATACACATAAATCCAACACTGCTGTCAAACAGGTCTGTGAAACTTTCGATGAAATCTATGAAAAACCTTGAAGAGCCCTGAACTATATTAATTAAGAGTTTAACTAAGCCTAATTCATAGCCTGTAGTGGTGGTATTGCTTGCAAACATTGGTTGAAAGTAGCTATCTGAAGGGCGCTCGGGTGGTGCAGTGGTAAAGTGCCTGACCACCTCCACAGAGGCCGTGGGTTCAAATCCACCGCGGTGCATCTGGCTTTGCTCAACGTCCACTGTCTGTATGTGAACACAATTGCCCGTGTTGGGGGGAGCGAAGCCACACGGGAAGGACGCCATCTGTAAACTCCCCGCACGGCGCAATCATGATAAATGAGTTTGTTTCTTTGCAGAGAGATCGTGGACATCACAGGTAAAGAGAATGGCATCGACATCGTGATGGAAGAACGAACATATCACCTGATCGCAGAGTCTGCCGAGGACGCCAGGTCTGTCATTCTGCCAATTGTCTATGTACAGTACAGTACCCTGCATGTAGCTGTACAGTACAGTATGTACAGTACAGTACCCTGCATGTAGCTGTCAGCGATTTGTCTGTGAATTATATTATTTGCGATATATGTTCTTTATTCTCCAATAGTCTCCTCCGTGCATAGTTCCAGGTTTCCAGAAGTGTGTCGTATACTGCACACTGCATGTTGCCTGTTCCAGTTAATTTCCTCATAGCTATGTCGGATGGGCTCAGCCAGAAACATTATGTATTATTCGCATGTGTTTCTGGTTCAAATCTGCTGCCGAGGGCCAATCAAATGAAGTTACTGTATATGGGAAAATGGACCGGAACAGGAAGGATGTGCAGTCAGTGTGTCAACTTCTGGAAACCAAAATGAGTGGCAAATCGAGTGGCAAAGTGAGTTTAACGTTGTCTAATGCAATCAGACTTTTCTATTTGGATGTATTGGCTGTCAAGGCCCGAAAGTAGTTTTTTGCCACTCAGTAGGCGGCGTTCCCACATTACTTATGCGTATGATGCGACCTTTATCAAATTAATACTCGTCTCAGGAAAATAAAAGAAGACATATCACACGTTGTTCTAAATAAACAAAATTGTGGGATAATAATTTTAGTTAAAAACAAAAAAAGATAGACCTGGAACTGGAGTTATGCACAGAGCCTACTCTAAGACACACCTTGATCTTGTACAGTTTGTTAATATGAATATTGTTATTATTTTTGTATTGCCTTTACAGTCAGTGGTTCAGTGTTCTGAGTCAAGTTCACGGCTCTACGGAGCAGGAGATCAGAGAGATGCACGACGAACAGGCCAACCCCCAGAATGCTGTGGTACGTACTGTGTGTGTGTGTGTGTGTGTGTGTGTGTGTGTGTGTGTGTGTGTGTGTGTGTGTGTGTGTGTGTGTGTGTGTGTGTGTGTGTGTGTGTGTGTGTGTGTGTGTGTGTGTGTGTGTGTGTGTGTGTGTGTGTGTGTGTGTGTGTGTGTGTGTGTGTGTGTGTGTTCATAGATACACACACCTCCCGTTGTTGTCGATCGCATGGAGAGTGTTTTGGCTACATTTAGCTGCTACAGTCACATCCTCTAGAGTGTTTTGGCTACATTTAGCTGCTACAGTCACATCCTCTAGAGTG
>NC_137873.1:15347244-15464744 GCF_963924005.1 Protomyctophum bolini | reverse complement strand
TGAAATAAGCCTTGAGAATGACTGTAGTAAATATTATATCCAGCAGATGTCACTCTTTAACCATGTATGTTTACGGTGTGGCTCTGTCTGTGTGTCTGTTTGTCCAGAACTAATCTCAACTGCTGGAACAAATTTCACAAAAACAAATTTCAACCACTTCTGTTAACCCTGTGATGTGACTGTGACTCTGCTACAGTGTAATTACACATGCAGTACATGACATACAATTATTTCCAGTTCAGTCACAACTTGGGCTTGGAACTTTGGCGCTGGGCTCTAATTAAGCCATTTATTTATTTTCATATCAAGGTCCAGGTATTTATTCGGCATTTGAGCCACGGACCACCATTCGATGAGATTTAGCCTCTCAGATCAAAAAATTGGATAGCCAAAGTATCTGGTTAAAGTGGTTTAAATCTAAAGTGATACAGATGCCTTTCCGCGTTTAATGTGTTAGATGAGCAGTGGTGATGGTTATGACGATGAGGATGACGATGATGGTGATGATGATGGTGATGATGATGATGATGATGATGATGCTCCTTCATCAGGGTGGCTACACAAGGAGATGAGGAACAGCAGCAGAGGGTCTCTGAAGCTGAAGAAGCGCTGGTTCCTCCTCACCCACAACTCTCTGGACTACTACAAGAGCTCGGAGCGCCACGCCCTGAAGCTGGGCACGCTGGTGCTCAACAGCCTGTGTTCTGTGGTGCAGCCCGACGAGAAGGTCTTCAAAGAGACAGGTTTGAACAGTGCTCTTTTTTTAATACACATTGATTACGGTTCACAACTGTGTTCTCTACGCGCAACCGTGTAACCACTATATTAATTGCAAGTATTTCCTACAGCTTTATGTCCAAGAATCTGCTTTTTTTTTTACAAATAATAATGTATGATAATATAATGAGATTGGAGCTTTGAAGAAGTCTAAATGATTGTGTCTGTGTATCATTTCAGGCTACTGGAATGTGATTGTGTGCGGTCGCAAACACTCCTACCGCCTGTACACCAAACTGCTGAACGAGGCCACCCGCTGGGCGAGCGCGGTACAGAACGTCATCGACACCAAGGCGCCCATCGACACGCCCACCCAGCAGCTCATACAGGACATCAAGGTATGACATCATAGCATAGCACCGTTCATGACATCATATCATCTCTGTCGGGTGAAAACATCATTGTGTGTGTGTGTGTGTGTGTGTGTGTGTGTGTGTGTGTGTGTGTGTGTGTAGGAGAACTGTCTGAACTCAGAGGTGGTGGAGCAGATCTACAAGAGGAACCCCATCCTGCGTTACAGCCACCACCCACTGCACTCCCCCCTGTTACCACTGGCTTACGGAGACATACACACTGGCTGTAAGATACACTCCCCCCTGTTACCACTGCCTTACGGAGACATACACACTGGCTGTAAGATACACTCCCCCCTGTTACCACTGCCTTACGGAGACATACACACTGGCTGTAAGATACACTCCCCCCTGTTACCACTGCCTTACGGAGACATACACACTGGCTGTAAGATACACTCCCCCCTGTTACCACTGCCTTACGGAGACATACACACTGGCTGTAAGATACACTCCCCCCTGTTACCACGGCACTGCCTTACGGAGACATACACACTGGCTGTAAGATACACTCCCCCCTGTTACCACTGCCTTACGGAGACATACACACTGGCTGTAAGATACACTCCCCCCTGTTACCACTGGCTTACGGAGACATACACACTGGCTGTAAGATACACTCCCCCTGTTACCACTGCCTTACGGAGACATACACACTGGCTGTAAGATACACTCCCCCTGTTACCACTGCCTTACGGAGACATACACACTGGCTGTAAGATACACTCCCCCCTGTTACCACTGGCTTACGGAGACATACACACTGGCTGTAAGATACACTCCCCCCTGTTACCACTGGCTTACGGAGACATACACACTGGCTGTAAGATATGTGCTACAGTATAGATTATGCCTACAGGTTTTGCTTAAAAACAACACATCTAAAAAAGGAGTATACATTTTTATAATAAAAAAGCACAATAGCTAACCGAATGCTTCATTAAAAAAGGAAAGTCTTCCAGTCCACTCTTGGAGATGTATTTGAAATTGCACACAATAAAAACTGCAGTTTTTCTGAATTATATTTAAAGGCAGTTTGCTCTGTTCATAATACACCAGTAGTTCTTCTAATCTCCACCTCTCTCCTGTCCGCAACGTGAAGCTGTGAAGAGCAAGGCGGGCTACACCTCCACCCTCCAGGAGGAGGCGCTGAAGGTGTTCAGCTCGCTGCAGCACCTGGAGGGCGTGGGGGACCCCGTGCCGGTCATCCAGGGGGTCCTGCGGACGGGCCAGGAGCTGCGGGGCCTACGAGACGAGCTCTACTGCCAGCTGGTCAAGCAGACCACACGGCCGCCGCAGCCCGGCAGCCCGGGCAACCTGTGCACCTGGAAGATCCTGGCGTGCATGTCCTGCACCTTCCTGCCCTCCAGGAGCATCCTCCGCTACCTCAAGTTCCACCTCAAGAGGTGAGCGGCTGAGAGCCTTGGACCCACTGGTTCCCTAACAGTGGCTCGCTGGGACGCATTTGTGGGTCGCGGACAATTGTTTTTGTGGTCCCCACTTTTTTAATTATTATCATTTCAAAACATTTAAAAAATATAAGCTCCTTAAAAAAGTATGTAAACGTGAAGTTATCTTTTGTGAGCAGTTATTATTTTTTCTTCTTTTTGTTTTATTTCATATTTAAATATTAAAGAAGGGTAGGCCTACCTCAAATTGGCAATTGCCATGTTTTTTTGGTTTTTAGTTTTTTTTTTCTTCATCTTTTTCATTTTTTTTTTAAATGTATTATATTGGGTAAAATATACCCGGGTTTGGTGATGGTGTGAGTTCTTTATTGTCCACTCAAATATGCCCACCACAAGCCCACATGGCAATGACCCCTGCCTGGCTGGCCTTGTGTTTTTCAGGAGTAGGGAGAAGTTTCCCGGCACAGAGTCGGATCGCTACGCGGCGCTCTGCCTGGACTCCCTGAAGAAGACGCGGCACAGAGAGTACGTCCCCTCGCAGGAGGAGATCCGAGCCATCGTGGCCCGCCAGGACATGACCACCACGGTGCACTGCCACGGAGGAGGCTCCTGCAAGATCACCATCAACTCACACACCACTGCAGGAGAGGTGAGAGGCTGGCACACTCCCCCCCACATATGTCTGAAAACACACATTTAACATGGATCCAATATGTAGTGGGGTGTCCCCTGCTTCATCTCTCTTAGCTATGGGAGTCCTTGGCCTGGAAACCCCTGGACCCCAGAGCAATCGACTAGCTGCACACCCATCCCTAGTTGTCATCATGCCTGTCTGATGTTAGAGAGTGTGTGTGTGTGTGTGTGTGTGTGTGTGTGTGTGTGTGTGTGTGTGTGTGTGTGTGTGTGTGTGTGTGTGTGTGTGTGTGTGTGTGTGTGTGTGTGTGTGTGTGTGTGTGTGTGTGTGTTTCTCGTATAACTTACCTTCTTAGGACCAAAAGTCCTAAAAGGAGCTTCCATATTAGGACCGTTGGACAAGTTAGGACCAAAATCATGGTCCTTATAAGGATTACCACTGCAACAGATACAGGGTGCCATTTTAGCATGCCTGGTGTTGAAATTGGGATGGTCCTAAAAAGTTGTCATTTTTACATTTGAGATCGCCCCCCTCTGACCAACCCATGTAATTACAGGTGTGTGTGTGTGTGTGTGTTTGTGTTCTCGTATTTGCTACCTACTTAGGACCTTTATGAGTAAAAAGAGCTTAGGCACTCAGGGAGGCACTGGGGAGGCACTGGGGAGACACTGGGGAGGCACTGGGGAGAAACTGCAGCCATTGGGGAGACACTGGGGAGACACTGGGGAGGCACTCAGGGGGAAACTGGGGAGGAACTCAGGGGGACACTGGGAGGCACTGGGGAGGCACTCAGGGGACACTCAGGGGGACACTGGGGAGACACTAGGGAGGCACTGGGCAGACACTGGGGAGAAACTGCAGCCACTGGGGAGACATTGGGGAGGCACTGGGGAGACACTGGGAGGAACTCAGGGGGACACTGGGGAGGCACTCAGGGGGACACTGGGGAGCCACTGGGCAGACACTGCAGGGCAGACACTGGGGTGGCACTTGGGGAGGCACTGGGGAGGTACTGGACATTTCATATCACCCTTTTTTGGCAGCTTGGCATGGCATATATGATATGGGCATACAAGGTTTCTGCCCGACAGCAGCAATATGTTACACTCCGTTTAAATGTTTTTTTACTGCTCAGCAGAACAGATGACTTCAAATGGACGACGCTTAAAAGGCAAAATGTACACAAAATACAAACACATTGTTTTTATACAAATACAGTATGCTGCTGCCCTATATGCTCCTACATGAATAAGTCATGCACAAATAGTACATATACAGACTTATTGGATTCCATGTCAAATTGGTTTGTGTTGCTTTGATGCATTCTGGATCTGTTCATAGCCTCTGCAAATGGGATACCCAGGTCATCACTTCCTGTGTTCAAATGTGTTCGAGAGAGTGAATTTGTCCTACTGAAAATGGCTCTAGATAACCTCCTAGATATTCACCCCCAACTTACTGAACAATATAAATATCAGATCCTACTAGAGACCATCTTCAACACTCAAATTGGCCAGATTCAGCATGCAAGACCATATTCCACTGCTTGTGACCAACTTTTTATTTAATTTGTCTTTTAAAAGCTTTTCAGGGGAGGAGACATTACATTATTTATCTGAGCATGTACATACGAAATCACAATAACTTACAGGAGTAAATGTTTTTTTATTTTTAGAACACAAATTGTCCTTATGTGATTGTTTATGTACCCGCATGGTTTGCCTACTGGCAACATTTTTTGTCTCTTCCTCCGATAGTGGCGGTTCTGTGGTTGCTAAGCAACCCAGTCCGCTTCTTAACCCCCCCACCTTACCCCCAGGATCGCACAGACTTTTTTGGAAAAGGGAAAAGGGAGACACATGATGTACATATGCATATTACACACTTATTTTTATCCATATTCCACTGCTCTCTGAGCACTTCAAGAACGATATGGCCTGCCAAGGCTGCTATTTCAGAGTGAAATTGTCACATTATTGAATTCCCCTATTATTCGCATTAGTAATGTTAAGGCCTTGGATGATTTTTTCCCTTATCCATGTTCTGGTGGGAATGTTGCTGTGCTTAGAGGGCCCTAATGGCAAAAACATGTTGTAATGAGGATATCCTTAACTCTGTCCATAGTTCTTATGTTGATAATTGCCTTTAAAATTCCCCTTCATCTCACAAAGCCAAGTCCCTAATTGACAAAAATGAGACCCCTACTTGCTGATGGTGGGTTTGACATCAGATAATGAGCTAGCAATGACACAGCTGCAATAAACCATCTCTCACCAGATCCTAAAAGTGAACCGTGGCTATCAGAGAATGGAGGAGACCCCAAGGAGCTAACATTAGGCCTTGAACGGAACTGCTCTACTGACATACTGAGTTATAAGAACAAGTACATTATTTACCATCAGCCTACAATGAGGAACATTTAAAAAAAAATAGTGTCAAGCCATTATGATCCTCTGGGCTGTATGACTCCTTTCACATCTCGTGCAAAAATCATAGTGCAGGATCTATGGAACCAGGAAAGAGGATGGGATAACTTCATTAAAACGTATAGCTTTAACTTTAAAACCTCACACTGCATATGTAACTCAGAGTGCACAAATAGGCCCTCCTCATTCCTACAATAGCAACATATAACAAATGCAGGTAAATGCAAGGTTATCAATTCTCCTGTATAATATACTGTATAGGTACATGACACTCAGACTGGTGTCCTGTGATCTGTCACAGGCCCCTGTTGCTAAATAATTAGCACTGTTTGGCTGGAGCCAAGTAGCTTCCAAAAATCACATTCCTACCTTTTGATACGTTCTTTCAGGGGTAGCATATAATGTGATCCTTTATAGTCAACCATAATAACGTCGTTGTGTTGAGGAATGCAGACTTGTTTATTTATTTTACTCACTCATTGACACAGAGAAATGTGTTTCCTGCCACTAAATGAATGAAGTGGAACCTTACTGTCTTAGTGTATCACTCCGCCAGCTTTTTTTATTTAATTTTTTTTATTCGATGCAATTGTGAACAATAGCCAAGTAATACATAGTAAGATACATATCCATTGGCCAATCAAATGGTTCACTGCAGCTCAACAGTCAGTGTGAGGGGTGGTGATTGTTTACCCACAGGGCCGAGTCCCTGAGGGTGGCCTGGTCGCAACGAGATTCCCCCTGTCCGAAACGGACCAGAGACGGCTGAGATACGCCGGGGACCCCCGCGGACCCCCACCCGGGCACGAGACCCACGGGGCCGAGTCCCCGAGGGCGGCCCGGTCGCAACGAGATGCCCCCCAGCCAAAACGGACCAGAGACGGCTGAGATACGCTGGGGACCCCCGCGGACCCCCGCGGACCCCCACCCGGGCACGAGACCCACTGGGCCGAGTCCCCGAGGGCGGCCCGGTCGCAACGAGATGCCCCCTGTCCAAAACGGACCAGAGACGGCTGAGATACGCTGGGGACCCCCGCGGACCCCCGCGGACCCCCGCCCGGGCACGAGACCCACGGGGCAGAGTCCCCGAGGGCGGCCCGTTCGCAACGAGATGCCCCCCGTCAAAAACGGACCAGAGACGGCCGAGATATCCATTATTTATGGAGCGCCAATAACCATTTGAAAATATATTTAAATTTCAATAGCTGTCTCAGTAGAAATTTGTAAATGGCTTTTGGGAGGAACTGGTTGCTGGTCCTAAGAAGACCCATGGGGGAGGGTAACACATCACACACACACACTCGGTCCTAAGAAGAACCATGGGATTTTTTTTTTATTTTATTTTTTTTAAGGGGGCTAGTGAATCATGGGGTGTGTGTGATATGAAATGTCCAGTACCTCCCCAGTGCCTCCCCAAGTGCCACCCCAGTGTCTGCCCTGCAGTGTCTGCCCAGTGCCTCCCCAGTGTCTGCCCAGTGCCTCCCCAGTGTCTCCCCAATGTCTCCCCAATGTCTCCCCAGTGCCTCCCCAGTGCCTCCCCAGTGTCTGCCCAGTGTCCCCCCGAGTGCCTCCCCAGTATCCCCCTGAGTGCCTCCCCAGTGTCTCCCCAGTGCCTCCTAGTGTCCCCCCAGTGCCTCCCTGAGTGCCTCCCCAGTGTCTCCCCAGTGCCTCCTAGTGTCCCCCCAGTGCCTCCCTGAGTGCCTCCCCAGTGCCTCCCCAGTGTCCCCTCAGTGCCTTCCCAGTGCCTCCCCAGTGTCCCCCCAGGGACTCCCCAGTGCCTCCCCAGTGCCTCCCCAGTGTCTCCCCAGTGCCTCCCCAGTTTCCCCTCAGTGCCTTCCCAGTGCCTCCCCAGTGTCCCCTCAGTGCCTTCCCAGTGCCTCCCCAGTGTCCCCCCAGTGTCCCCCCAGTGACTCCCCAGTGCCTCCCCAGTGCCTCCCCAGTGCCTCCCCAGTGTCTCCCCAGTGCCTCCCCAGTGTCCCCACAGTGCCTTCCCAGTGCCTCCCCAGTGTCCCCCCAGTTCCTCACCAGTGTCCCCCTGAGGGCCTCCCCAGTGTCTCCCCAGTGCCTCCCCAGTGTCTCCCCAGTGTGCCCCTGAGTGCCTCCCCAGTGTCTCCCCAGTGCCTCCCCAGTGTGCCCCTGAGTGCCTCCCCAGTGCCTGCCCAGCGACTCCCCAGTGCCTGCCCAGTGTCCCCCAGTGTCCCCCCAGTGTCTCCAATAGCAATACAAGAGCAATAATACAAATTAATCTTAATTTATTAATGTTATTTAATGAATTAATCAAATTAATTAATGAATCAAAAGTTGATTGAAGTTATTATATACTTAAAGCAGCATTAGTATGTAACTTTCCTCTTCTACCCTGGATTTGAACCCGCTTTCCTGCGTGCTGAAAACTTTAGCATTGAGCTAATCGAGCCGAACTGCTTGCTCGGGGGATACATTTAATCTTGACCATAAGGTCCAAATTCGAGTCAGATCCTGTGTCTAGGTGAGACATGACCTTTGACACGATCTAAATGTCTCAACAGAAGAGCAGGGAGACAAAATACAACCAGCCCAATTGTATCTATATATACAAGTGAAAAGGTGTACCCATACTCATTCTTCATGCTCTATCTCCGACCGAACCACACTTTCACCACACATCTCTATATGCAAAATAAATTCGGCACGCTCCCCGAACCGACATAGCCTATTTTTTAGCCGTTCAAGTGTCTTATTTGCTCGGCAAATATTACTTTTATGAAACACGCTGTTATTGCTCAACGTCAACAGCCTACGTCACAATCGTCATGTTGGCGTCTACCAAAATCGTCATGTTGGCGGCTACTACGCCAACTACGTTCACTTAATGGGGCCAGTCTTTCACAGTGACACACATGTTACATGAACCACGCGCCCGGGATGGTTTCTACCCCTCAATGTCGTATTTAGCTGTTGCCACAACACGCCGAGAAACAAGGAATTTAACCACGCTACTTACATACACTGCAACTCGCTTACAATTCGCAAACCTGGCAACACTGCCCTCTCTTACCAGCCCCGCCCCCACACTAGCTTCACAATGTCATCTCGCGCAGCACAGAATCTGATCTCGCGCAGGACATTGATGAGAGAAAGAAGGACCAGGAGAGATTATACGATCGCTATTTCGCTTATTCCATCTAAATCTCTTTATTTACAACATAAATGACTCGACGATTCCCTTAGTTACATCAACATTGTTCTTCGTCATTAATCGGATTGTGCCGAAATATCCCCCTTACACCGATCACTTTGCCTATTTTCGCCACACAGCCAATTTACTTCCGCGAGCGGCCGGGCCATTCCGCCCATGCGAATGCATGGAGAAAAAAAAGAGACGAAAATCCAGCTGTATCGGAGCAGTGCCACACACACACACAGTCAGTCACACACACACACACACACACACACACACTGAGAGGAGTTGACAAGTGAGAGAACGAGACGGCTGTTGCGTTTCACCATGGCCAGTGCTGTTGTAGACAGCGACGACGATGATACACGGAAATAAGTGTGGAAAAGAAAATATGGGCCAGCTTCTTAGCAGACATCACAAAGACATCGATCTGTCCAACGACGATGGTACAAAGACAACAACACAGCCAACTATATTCTTATAGAGAAAAGCTCTCAGCTAATTCGCCCCGTGCAAAACAATTAACGCACGGAGTTGCGGTCTGCATAGCTGCAGACATGCGACCACTATCAGTGGTGGAAAACGCTGGCTTTCAATATTTAATGAGAGTTGCACAACAGCAGAACCACGTTACAAAATGCCATGCAGGTCACACATGTTTTCACTCCTAAAATGTATACAACTAATAATACATGTGAAACGTTGCCCGTTAAAATCGTTTTGTGTAAAAGATCGTCAAATATATGGCCGTTAGTACTGTTAATTCAACATCCGGTGAGGGGAGGATACGGATTGTGTATGGAAATCAGCGCATACAGTGGGTGGGCTTTAGACCGGATGTAAGCCACATCCACTAAATGTACACTAAATAGAAATAGTATAAAACACTGCATAAAATGGTGTAGCCTACTGCAGCTATTTATAACCAGGTAGTGTATAAGTGAAATTGAACACTTAAATTAGTATTTAATACTTGAACTAACAACAGATGGGTCTATATACTATTTGTCTTTTTTTTTTCTTCTTTCTTTTACTTACTTAGAGCTTAACAACAATGTTACAAGTCATCTCATCTTAAAGAAACATTTAAAAAATGTTAGGGCATAAAACCCAAAGTTGTTAAACCTTTTCTTATTCTCATTCTGATTTGTTATTTCTACAAAATAAATGTGACTTATTGGGAAACAAGTGTTTTTCTTTACAAACCAAGATATTGCCCTAAATTATAATGAATATAGCCCTCAATGCTGAAAAACAAGGTTTTAAAAAAATAGATTGAAAAAATTTAATCGAACATCGAAGCAAATCGTGAGCTTCAAATCGAAAATTGAATTGAATCGTGGACTAGGCCAATCGTGATAGCGAATCGAACATCGAATCGAATCGTGAGCTGCAAATCGAAACTTGAATGGAATCGTGGACTAGGCGAATCGTGACAGCCCTAATGTATACATACGCCTGCACGCACACACACGCACATGCACGCCTGTAAGGCCCCCCCCCCCCACACACACACACACCAACATGCGATTCATTAAATAACTATTTCCTTCTTCCCATAGTGCGTGGCGAAGTAACTCTGGGATTGAGTGGCCGCGTAGCGGCCACGAAATTCTAGTAAGTTATATTGTATTAACATACTCTACCATACAGATTGGACAAAATGTAATTGTATTCATTAAAAAAAGAGTTACATTTTCCACCACTGCAAAACTACTGCCATTTGAGGCATTGATTTCTCATTTCTGCATTAATGGTTTTACTCCTAGGTTTAGTTTAGTTTATTTAGGATCCCCATTAGCTGTTACACCTGGCAACAGCTATTCTTCCTGGGGTCCTCACAGAATAATATACATACACAAATTTAAATAAAAACAACATTACAGATATCATAAAAGAAATACATTAAAGCATAACAACCACGGTTAGTGCATTCACTCTAGATTACATTAACTGGTATATTGACAGGGTAAAATGCCTTTTACCCTTAATTTCTGTGATGCATACTGGTAGAGAGTTCCAGAAAGTCATTGCCCTGTACATGACTGTATTCTTCATTGCATCAGTTCTTGGCTTAGGCACTGTAAATCGACCCATTGCAACATGTCTGGTATTACAGTATGTACATGTCTATCACTGGTATAATGAATATTTTTATATAAGCATTTTGTTTTTTTATTTGAACAAATGTTCCTAAAAAATCCAGCCAGACTGGCAGCTAATCTCTGCTCCATTTAACAGTGTACTAGATCTAGTATTGCAGTTCAGGGCAAGGCGAGCTACCTTATTCTGGGCTATTTGTAATTTACAAACAACAACTGGACAATAGTCAAGGTGGGATATCACTAGTGCCTGGATGACCTGGACAGCAGATGTTGGAGTTAAAAACTCATCTCCTAATCATGGACAAACCCCCTCCCATTTCTTAGTTATGTTTTGAATACGAGTAGACCATGTTAGATGACTGTCTAATATAACCCCAATAAGTTTTGTTTCATCTACCTGCTCAACTGCTAGATTGCTCAGATTCAGATTCAATTTGGGTTTTGACTTGAGCATATGCTGTGATCCAAATACAATGGATTTAGTCTTTGAGATGTCCAGGACCATCCTATTGTTCACCACCCACTCTGATATGTTCTGTAGTTCCTTGTTAAGAGCTACAGACAGATCTTCCACATTAGTGGCAGACATATACAAAGTAGTGTCGTCAGAATACATGGCTATATTGGCCCCGACCAGTGGCATGTCATTTGTAAATATAGTGAACAACAAAGGACCTAAGCAACTTCCTTGTGGAATTCCACAGTGAATATGTTTAGTATCTGAGAGACTCCCATTATAGTATACTCTCTGTGATCTGCTGGATGAATAGCTTTTTATCCACCTTAGTGCAGATAAGGTAAAACCATAACATGAAAGTTTGTCAAGCAATAGATTGTGATCAATAATGTCAAACGCGGCACTAAAATCTAACGGTACAGACCCCACTATAGTCTCTTAGAATCCACATTCATTAGACAGTCATCTATTAACTGTGTCAGTGCTGTACATGTAGAAAGCCCATCTCTATAGGCGTGTTGAAAGTCAGTATTCAATACATTCTCAGAGAAATATGATTGAATTTGGTTAAATACATATTTTTCCATTAATTTAGCAAGAACTGGCAGAATGCTAATAGGGCGGCTGTTAACTCCTGTGATGTTTGTTTTAGAATCTTTTGGTATTGGAATAACTTTAGCTTCCTTCCATATTTGTGGATTTTTGCCTTTCTCGTAAAAGCTACTATGTTGTGGTCAGTGCATCCAAATTCAACAGAAATCACCTTTGAGCATAGATCAGCTGCATTTGTAAAGATATGATCAATACAGGTGGAGGAGATGCCATTTATTATTTGTGTTCTTGTTGGCTTGTTTGCTAACTGTGTTAAATTGTATGTATCTGCAATAGCATGGAGGGTTTTCTTAAGTGAGCATGTTGGAGAGAACCAGTTAATATTCATATCTGCAGGTATATACAATTCCCTATTACTGTCTGATGCTCTGTCCACCATCAATTTACAATTTACAATTTAGGCATTTAGCAGACGCTCTTAATCCAGAGCGATTTACATTAAGCAAGAACAAAAGCACCATCTCACATACACTGCTGACTACTACTGAGAATTGGAATCCGGTAGTCTGTAACAGCAACACAGCAATATAGGTTTAATATTAGGCAAGTGGACTTGTAGCCATAGAGCTTCAATGTCACTAATTATAAGGTCATCTCTCCTCTTTACTGGAATATCATTTAAAATATAAAAAGCCACACCCCCACCATGAATATTTCTGTCTCTCCTGTAGATATTATACCCATGTACCATAAATTCCTTATCACATGTTTCATCTAAATGTGTCAGATATGGCAAGTATTCTATATCAGGGGTGCCCAAACTTTTTTCACTGAGGGCCACATACAGAAAAATATAGGAAGGGCTGGGCCACTCACTAGAGATGAGATATATCACCTCACCTGTCGTGTATTAAAGCAGGGTTTACTGCACAATGTTGTTGGCATGGCGCTGCGCCATGCTTGAAATAAATCGTGCCATGCCAAGCTGCCCAAAAAAAAGGAAGAAAAAAAAAGAAAAAAGGGGGGCTATTGAATCATGGTGTGTGTGTGATATGAAATGTCCAGTACCTCCCCCAGTGCCACCCCAGTGTCTGCCCAGTGGCTCCCCAGTACCTCCCCAGTACCTCCCCAGTGTCCCCTGAGTGTCTCCCCAGTGTCCCCTGAGTGTCTCCCCAGTGTCCCCTGAGTACCTCCCCAGTGTCCCCTGAGTACCTCCCCAGTGTCCCCCTGAGTACCTCCCCAGTGTCCCCTGAGTGCCTCCCCAGTGTGCCCCTGAGTGCCTCCCCAGTGTCCCCTGAGTACCTCCCCAGTGTCCCCCTGAGTACCTCCCCAGTGTCCCCTGAGTGCCTCCCCAGTGTGCCCCTGAGTGCCTCCCCAGTGGCTGCAGTTTCTCCCCAGTGTTTCCCCAGTGCCTCCCCAGTGTGCCCCCAGTGCCTCCCCATTGTCTCCCCAGTGCCTCCCCAGAGGCTCCCCAGTGCCCCCCCAGTGTGCCCCTGAGTGCCTCCCCAGTGCATATAGATGATTAAACTCATAAGAGCCAATGCAGTGAAGTTACTGACCAAAAGGTTTTAGCTTTCTTTTGTTTGGAGACGGTCCTAACAAGTAGGGTAAAAATGTGGTAATTTATAGTTTGCCCTTCTTTAAATCTGATGTGATTGTATTAAAATAGATTTTTTTCCACATTCAGGAGTGTAGTTTATATGTTTCTACTATGTCTAGAAAGTGTGGTCCTAACGAGGTAAGCAATAACCTGAAAAAAAAGTGTGGTCCTAAGTAGGTAAGTTATACGAGTATGTGTGTGTGTGTGTGTGTGTGTGTGTGTGTGTGTGTGTGTGTGTGTGTGTGTGCGTGCGTGCTCGTTCAGGTGGTGGAGAAGCTGATCCGCGGCCTGGCCATGGATGACAGCAGGAACATGTTCGCTCTGTTTGAACACAACGACGTTGCCGATAAAGCCATTGAGAGCCGAGCCGTGGTGGCCGATGTCCTCGCCAAGTTTGAAAAGTGAGAGGGAGAGAGAGGGTTTCATTTTACGCTTTCAAGAGTTAAATTGTTAACAACTGCATTACTTAATTTACAAGAAGTCTACACAATTAGATAATGTAGAAGAATTGTTATTTTGATCAATGTTTGCCTGTTGTCTCTTATTGTGAACAAAATCTCAACCACCAACAACAACACGTTTTGGGTCTGAGAGGCTAAATCTCATCAAATGGTGGTCCGCGGCTCAAATGCTGAGTATATAATGGACCGTGGTGTAAGAATGGTTGAAAACCACTGTCCTAACGTGTTCTGATCCTCTAGGCTTTCAGCCAGTCCAGACGAGATGAACACCGGCTGGAAGTTCTACTTCAAGCTCTACTGCTTCTTAGACACGGACAACGTTCCCAAGGACAGCGTGGAGTTCGCCTTCATGTTCGAGCAGGTAAAAGAACGCGCGTCATACTCTACCTGCAGTGCTGGGGAAAAGTACTCAAATGTTTTACTTAAGTAAAAGTGTCAATACTGCAATGTAGAAGTAAAGTCTGTTATTAAAAGTTTAGTGCATTGGCATAAAAATGTACTTAAAGTATAATTCCATGAATGAGAAAAAAAATGTTTTCTCATTCATGGAATTGTCATGAAATTCATGTATACAGGAAGTAAATTAAGGGACCCATAAAAATGTGTCCACGACGCACAAATTACACTATCAAAATAAAGGCCCCCCAAAATATCTTATTATTATATAAAGACAATGTAATAAACCCTGCTCACCCCCCCCCCCCCCCCCAGGCTCATGAAGCGGTGATTCGGGGCCGCTACCCGGCTCCAGAGGATACCCTGCAGTTCTTGGCAGCGGTGAGGCTCCAGTACCTGCTGGGTGACCACAGCCCTGGAGCCGCCGTGCCCGACATGTCCCAGCTGTTCCCCACGGCACGGCTCCGTGCGCGCGTGCACAACTCCGCCAAGAGCTTCGCGCCGGGCGCCAACGCTGCCGCGGCGGGGGCGGGGTCCACCACCTCGGGTTCGGTGCAAGGTAGATTATCTCTCTCCCATCAGTGTTGATTTTGACAGGAAATTTGGATTTAGTTTTTTTGGTCGTAGTCTTTTGAATAAAACTAGCCCTTCGCTAAACCCCACCCCAAAAAGCGATTGTCCAATGCCAATCAAAATAGTTTAGCAACCTTTGGTATGCTGGACAAGCTTACGTCACCTCATGGCTGTGTTGTTGAACACATACACACATACACATACTAATAACTGTAGTCTACTGTCTTACCGTGCATTTCATGAAACCTGCCGTCGGGCGGTCGTTAAAGTTGATTGTTGGATACTGTTTCTCCCTCTGTCATTTACTCTTATTTCTAGTTTATTGAAATAATGTCATGTACATTTGTCCAGTGTATAGCTTACTACAGGCCTGGTTGACTATATTTAGAAGACATTTTGAAGATCTTGCTACTGAATTTATTGATTATTTATATGGAGAAATCCTATCATTTATCAGGCATCTCAATGTGTGAGAAGGACAGCTTGTCTTCTCGCTGCTAGCGTGCCTATTGGACAAGGATGGGTTGGGGAGGGACTTGGCGAAGGGCTATTTTAGAGTCGATTAACACAAATCTTCGCCTCTGGGGTTCCCTGGCACCACAGGGGACCACAGCCAAACACATTTTAAGCGTCCTAAGAACAGTGTATTGCGATGTTGCTACTTCTAGAGAGAAGACTTCCGCACACCTGGCAGGCAATTTGGAGCAGGTGCGATGATGACAGAGAGTATAATCATGTGAAAGGAGGGACATCCGCACACTGCCACTTGCTGGTTCAGAGCATTTTATTGAGCAACGTTTCGGTCTTGCGACCTTCCTCAGGATGTTGCTACTTCAAAAGATTTTAAACCATGTCACATTTTGCGCTGTAAACAATAATGTCGACTGTGATTCCAACAGCGTCGGAGCGCGGCAGCGCGACTCTGGAGAAGAAGCGCTCCAGCTTCCTGGAAGGGACGCTGAGGCGGAGCTTCCGCAGCGGCTCACTGAGCCGCCAGAAGATGGAGGAGGAGAATAGCCTGGAGGCGTGGCTTCGGGAGGAGGTGGGGGCGGTGCGCACGTCCCTGATGGACAAGTGGAAGAAGCTGCAGGGCATGAACCAGGAGCAGGCCATGGTCAAGTACATGAACCTGGTCAAAGAGTGGCCCGGCTACGGATCCACCCTGTTCAACGTCGAGGTGAGATCACATACATTAATAACCCTATTATTATTAAATTGGTCAAAAGGTGGCCTGGGTATGGATCCACCCTTTTCAACGTTGAGGTTCAAGTTCAAGTTCTTTAATAATGTCCCCGGGGGGGGGGGGGCAATTTTGTTTGCAGCAGACCGTAGAGGTTTGAAATGTAAAAACAGTACAACACAGATGATCTACTGTGCAACCAGTACATGTCTGTCCTGCAGCCTCACACTAGTGTCTGTGTAAACAGACCATGTTATCACATGATAATCTTCTATTCATTAAAGCAACTGACACATTTTAGCTGTAAAGTATACTATTAGGTGATAATTTTGATTTGATTTTGTAGAACGCAATAACCCTACAAACACCCATGCTGGCTAAATCATTTCAAGGATAAGACGCAATACATTCTAAGACTTAAGGTCATTACACACTGGCGAATTAGCGACGCGATGCGAATAAGCGATCTGAAAATGCGAAATATTTGCCCGGCAAATTTATTCGCGTTTGCCTATACACCGTACACATCTATGCGACGCGTATTGTGCGATTATAGCTCCTCTCCTCTCCCTCCTCCTCTCCTCTCCTCCCCCTCCCGCTTTGGTATCCTTTCTTTAATAACCCCGTATCCAGTACTTCACAGATGGAGGGGTCCAATTAATTCGTACCGGCCCACATAGCCGGTGCAGCGTGATAATGCTCTGTCTGCAAGCAGCAGCACCGCTTGCAAGTTGCAACAACGCAAGCTTGCAACGCACGTGCTGCAAGCAGCAGCAGCAGCAACGAACGTAGCCCCATGTGAAATTGTGAACCTCGGTCACTACGCCAATTCTGTAGGTCTGAAGCTACAGAATGATCGTAGGGATCCGAGGCTACATTATATGGGGCGCAGCTGGAAGAACCACTGAAGAGAGGAGCCAGGAGTTAGCTTAGGTTGAACTCACCCACGGCGGATGCGATCCTCCTCCTCCATGACAACATGTAAACCGCGATTTTTGGATTAATATAAATAGTTTGATTTATTAGATGTTGAACAGTGAAGAGTTGAGTAGTTACTCGATCCTGCCCATGGACCATGGCAAATTAGGCTACCAATAATCGCCTCCCGCTGGCGCGGATTGTTTGATTGAATAGCAGTTTGCAACTTTGCACGAACAAGCTGTGTGGATTAAATATTGCCAATGCAGAGTTGCCGATGTCAAATCAATCATCAATGCTGGTATAAAACTGCAGGAGTGTGTTTGTGTGTGTGTGTGTGTGTGTGTGTGTGTGTGTGTGTGTGTGTGTCTGTGTGTGTGTGTGTAATAATGACGGTGTGTATGCAACTGACTGCGCACAGTGCTGTGCAGTGTGCTTTGTAGTGTGCACGGCGTGTTATACTATAGCTATTTATTCATCAACGTAGTAGCTATATAAAACGGACCCCTTTCATGGTAATTTACAAGACATATAGTGTGGCATAATATGTCTAAAGGTAACAGCCAGGCAAGCTGTATGCTGTCAGTGGAATTATTAAAGTGCCTTCCTCAACAAAAAAAAGTGTCGGGTATCCAGGCGCATATATTAATAATTAAGGTCGGGCTTGTTTCGGTTTGGACACAAAGCTGTCGGTGACGGGTTCGGTTCGGGTAGTATAAAGTCGGCCCGATCCCACCTCTATTGCGTACTGTTAGCACACCCATGTGCCATGTCCACGCTGCGCTATCCCGACCTGCGTAGCCGGACCGACGGCTGCTCTGTTGCACACCCATGTGCCATGTCCACGGCACGCACGCACGCTCGCGCAATGCGCATGCACACGCGAGCGCACACACACCCAACAGAGTTGGAGGAGGGGAGGTGTGCAACAGTGTGCTGCTGTGCTATCCCGACCTGCGTAACCGGACCGGCGGCTGCTCTGTTGACAGCTACTGTACGGTACGCCGCTGTTTATACACAGCAACAAGTTTGGGCTGCATTCTGATTGGTCAGAGCCGTTGAATTTCGCCTGCGAATGTCTGCAAAATTCGACACCAGAGCGAACAAATAAAGAGCGAAAACTGTCGCATTTTCGCACATTCGCCACTGATGTGGAAGCTTCCATTGACTTCAATTGGTTTTAAAAAAATGCGAATTATTCGCGTCGCCAATTCGCGTCGCCAATTCGCCAGTGTGTAATGACCTTTATACACTATAATAGAAAAGTGCCTTATTTTGTGTGTTTGTTTGGCCCCTTACTACCCATCGTTTTTGTCATTTCGTCATTTTTTTCAAATCTTCAAAAATGATGAAAAACTGCGCGCTATAGTATGCCGTACGATATGGGCTATAGCCCATGGTCCAAAATGATGAGAAACGAGGATAACTTTTTTTTTCAACATTTCAAAAAACATGGGCTATAACCCATCGTTTTTGTCATTTCGTCATTTTTTTCAAATCCTCAAAAATGATGAAAAACTGCGCGCTATAGTATGCCGTACGATATGGGCTATAGCCCACGGTCCAAAATGATGAGAAACGAGGCTAACTTTTTTTTTCAAAATTTCAAAAAACATGGGCTATAACCCATCGTTTTTGTCATTTCGTCATTTTTTTCAAATCCTCAAAAAGGATGAAAAACGGTGCGCTATAGTATGCCGTACGATATGGGCTATAGCCCATGGTCCAAAATGATGAGAAACGAGGATAACTTTTTTTTTCAACATTTCAAAAAACATGGGCTATAACCCATCGTTTTTGTCATTTCGTCATTTTTTTCAAATCTTCAAAAATGATGAAAAACTGCGCGCTATAGTATGCCGTACGATATGGGCTATAGCCCACGGTCCAAAATGATGAGAAACGAGGCTAACTTTTTTTTCCAAAATTTCAAAAAACATGGGCTATAACCCATCGTTTTTGTCATTTCGTCATTTTTTTCAAATCCTCAAAAAGGATGAAAAACGGTGCGCTATAGTATGCCGTACGATATGGGCTATAGCCCATGGTCCAAAATGATGAGAAACGAGGATAACTTTTTTTTTCAAAATTTCAAAAAACATGGGCTATAACCCATCGTTTTTGTCATTTCGTCATTTTTTTCAAATCTTCAAAAATGATGAAAAACTGCGCGCTATAGTATGCCGTACGATATGGGCTATAGCCCACGGTCCAAAATGATGAGAAACGAGGCTAACTTTTTTTTTCAAAATTTCAAAAAACATGGGCTATAACCCATAGTTTTTGTCATTTCGTCATTTTTTTCAAATCCTCAAAAAGGATGAAAAACGGTGCGCTATAGTATGCCGTACGATATGGGCTATAGCCCATGGTCCAAAATGATGAGAAACGAGGATAACTTTTTTTTTCAAAATTTCAAAAAACATGGGCTATAACCCATCGTTTTTGTCATTTCGTCATTTTTTTCAAATCTTCAAAAATGATGAAAAACTGCGCGCTATAGTATGCCGTACGATATGGGCTATAGCCCACGGTCCAAAATGATGAGAAACGAGGCTAACTTTTTTTTTCAAAATTTCAAAAAACATGGGCTATAACCCATCGTTTTTGTCATTTCGTCATTTTTTTCAAATCTTCAAAAATGATGAAAAACTGCGCGCTATAGTATGCCGTACGATATGGGCTATAGCCCATGGTCCAAAATGATGAGAAACGAGGATAACTTTTTTTTTCAAAATTTCAAAAAACATGGGCTATAACCCATCGTTTTTGTCATTTCGTCATTTTTTTCAAATCCTCAAAAAGGATGAAAAACGGTGCGCTATAGTATGCCGTACGATATGGGCTATAGCCCATGGTCCAAAATGATGAGAAACGAGGATAACTTTTTTTTTCAAAATTTCAAAAAACATGGGCTATAACCCATCGTTTTTGTCATTTCGTCATTTTTTTCAAATCTTCAAAAATGATGAAAAACTGCGCGCTATAGTATGCCGTACGATATGGGCTATAGCCCACGGTCCAAAATGATGAGAAACGAGGCTAACTTTTTTTTTCAAAATTTCAAAAAACATGGGCTGTAACCCATCGTTTTTGTCATTTCGTCATTTTTTTCAAATCCTCAAAAAGGATGAAAAACGGTGCGCTATAGTATGCCGTACGATATGGGCTATAGCCCATGGTCCAAAATGATGAGAAACGAGGATAACTTTTTTTTTCAAAATTTCAAAAAACATGGGCTATAACCCATCGTTTTTGTCATTTCGTCATTTTTTTCAAATCTTCAAAAATGATGAAAAACTGCGCGCTATAGTATGCCGTACGATATGGGCTATAGCCCACGGTCCAAAATGATGAGAAACGAGGCTAACTTTTTTTTTCAAAATTTCAAAAAACATGGGCTATAACCCATCGTTTTTGTCATTTCGTCATTTTTTTCAAATCCTCAAAAAGGATGAAAAACGGTGCGCTATAGTATGCCGTACGATATGGGCTATAGCCCATGGTCCAAAATGATGAGAAACGAGGATAACTTTTTTTTTCAAAATTTCAAAAAACATGGGCTATAACCCATCGTTTTTGTCATTTCGTCATTTTTTTCAAATCCTCAAAAAGGATGAAAAACGGTGCGCTATAGTATGCCGTACGATATGGGCTATAGCCCATGGTCCAAAATGATGAGAAACGAGGATAACTTTTTTTTTCAAAATTTCAAAAAACATGGGCTATAACCCATCGTTTTTGTCATTTCGTCATTTTTTTCAAATCTTCAAAAATGATGAAAAACTGCGCGCTATAGTATGCCGTACGATATGGGCTATAGCCCACGGTCCAAAATGATGAGAAACGAGGCTAACTTTTTTTTTCAAAATTTCAAAAAACATGGGCTATAACCCATCGTTTTTGTCATTTCGTCATTTTTTTCAAATCCTCAAAAAGGATGAAAAACGGTGCGCTATAGTATGCCGTACGATATGGGCTATAGCCCATGGTCCAAAATGAAGAGATACGAGGATAACTTTTTTTTTCAAAATTTCAAAAAACATGGGCTATAACCCATCGTTTTTGTCATTTCGTCATTTTTTTCAAATCTTCAAAAATGATGAAAAACTGCGCGCTATAGTATGCCGTACGATATGGGCTATAGCCCACGGTCCAAAATGATGAGAAACGAGGCTAACTTTTTTTTTCAAAATTTCAAAAAACATGGGCTATAACCCATCGTTTTTGTCATTTCGTCATTTTTTTCAAATCCTCAAAAAGGATGAAAAACGGTGCGCTATAGTATGCCGTACGATATGGGCTATAGCCCATGGTCCAAAATGATGAGAAACGAGGATAACTTTTTTTTTCAAAATTTCAAAAAACATGGGCTATAACCCATCGTTTTTGTCATTTCGTCATTTTTTTCAAATCTTCAAAAATGATGAAAAACTGCGCGCTATAGTATGCCGTACGATATGGGCTATAGCCCACGGTCCAAAATGATGAGAAACGAGGCTAACTTTTTTTTTCAACATTTCAAAAAACATGGGCTATAACCCATCGTTTTTGTCATTTCGTCATTTTTTTCAAATCCTCAAAAAGGATGAAAAACGGTGCGCTATAGTATGCCGTACGATATGGGCTATAGCCCATGGTCCAAAATGATGAGAAACGAGGATAACTTTTTTTTTCAAAATTTCAAAAAACATGGGCTATAACCCATCGTTTTTGTCATTTCGTCATTTTTTTCAAATCTTCAAAAATGATGAAAAACTGCGCGCTATAGTATGCCGTACGATATGGGCTATAGCCCACGGTCCAAAATGATGAGAAACGAGGCTAACTTTTTTTTTCAAAATTTCAAAAAACATGGGCTGTAACCCATCGTTTTTGTCATTTCGTCATTTTTTTCAAATCCTCAAAAAGGATGAAAAACGGTGCGCTATAGTATGCTGTACGATATGGGCTATAGCCCATGGTCCAAAATGATGAGAAACGAGGATAACTTTTTTTTTCAAAATTTCAAAAAACATGGGCTATAACCCATCGTTTTTGTCATTTCGTCATTTTTTTCAAATCTTCAAAAATGATGAAAAACTGCGCGCTATAGTATGCCGTACGATATGGGCTATAGCCCACGGTCCAAAATGATGAGAAACGAGGCTAACTTTTTTTTTCAAAATTTCAAAAAACATGGGCTATAACCCATCGTTTTTGTCATTTCGTCATTTTTTTCAAATCCTCAAAAAGGATGAAAAACGGTGCGCTATAGTATGCCGTACGATATGGGCTATAGCCCATGGTCCAAAATGATGAGAAACGAGGATAACTTTTTTTTTCAAAATTTCAAAAAACATGGGCTATAACCCATCGTTTTTGTCATTTCGTCATTTTTTTCAAATCCTCAAAAAGGATGAAAAACGGTGCGCTATAGTATGCCGTACGATATGGGCTATAGCCCATGGTCCAAAATGATGAGAAACGAGGATAACTTTTTTTTTCAAAATTTCAAAAAACATGGGCTATAACCCATCGTTTTTGTCATTTCGTCATTTTTTTCAAATCTTCAAAAATGATGAAAAACTGCGCGCTATAGTATGCCGTACGATATGGGCTATAGCCCACGGTCCAAAATGATGAGAAACGAGGCTAACTTTTTTTTTCAAAATTTCAAAAAACATGGGCTATAACCCATCGTTTTTGTCATTTCGTCATTTTTTTCAAATCCTCAAAAAGGATGAAAAACGGTGCGCTATAGTATGCCGTACGATATGGGCTATAGCCCATGGTCCAAAATGAAGAGATACGAGGATAACTTTTTTTTTCAAAATTTCAAAAAACATGGGCTATAACCCATCGTTTTTGTCATTTCGTCATTTTTTTCAAATCTTCAAAAATGATGAAAAACTGCGCGCTATAGTATGCCGTACGATATGGGCTATAGCCCACGGTCCAAAATGATGAGAAACGAGGCTAACTTTTTTTTTCAAAATTTCAAAAAACATGGGCTATAACCCATCGTTTTTGTCATTTCGTCATTTTTTTCAAATCCTCAAAAAGGATGAAAAACGGTGCGCTATAGTATGCCGTACGATATGGGCTATAGCCCATGGTCCAAAATGATGAGAAACGAGGATAACTTTTTTTTTCAAAATTTCAAAAAACATGGGCTATAACCCATCGTTTTTGTCATTTCGTCATTTTTTTCAAATCTTCAAAAATGATGAAAAACTGCGCGCTATAGTATGCCGTACGATATGGGCTATAGCCCACGGTCCAAAATGATGAGAAACGAGGCTAACTTTTTTTTTCAACATTTCAAAAAACATGGGCTATAACCCATCGTTTTTGTCATTTCGTCATTTTTTTCAAATCCTCAAAAAGGATGAAAAACGGTGCGCTATAGTATGCCGTACGATATGGGCTATAGCCCATGGTCCAAAATGATGAGAAACGAGGATAACTTTTTTTTTCAAAATTTCAAAAAACATGGGCTATAACCCATCGTTTTTGTCATTTCGTCATTTTTTTCAAATCCTCAAAAAGGATGAAAAACGGTGCGCTATAGTATGCCGTACGATATGGGCTATAGCCCATGGTCCAAAATGATGAGAAACGAGGATAACTTTTTTTTTCAAAATTTCAAAAAACATGGGCTATAACCCATCGTTTTTGTCATTTCGTCATTTTTTTCAAATCTTCAAAAATGATAAAAAACTGCGCGCTATAGTATGCCGTACGATATGGGCTATAGCCCACGGTCCAAAATGATGAGAAACGAGGCTAACTTTTTTTTTCAAAATTTCAAAAAACATGGGCTATAACCATAGAGTATTAAAAGGATAGAGACTAAACTAGAGCGAAGCTCCGCCCCCTCCGCTATTCATGTCAGTGGAAGTTGCTCAGTGGCGTTTTGAAGCACCCGGAAGGCTGCCGGAAGTACCGTCTTTTCGCTGATTCAGCATTTCACTTCCGCATTTGGACACCAAATTTTGGTGTCCAAATGCGGAAGTGCACCCAGAGTGCACCTGGGCTTTACATTGGGCGCTCGGTTGCACGGGGTTTCCTCGTCAAGAATCCACGGCTCCGCCTGCAGTCCTTCCTCTTACCACTAGGGACCAGCGCTTCAACATTGGAGTGCCTAGCTGGCCCCTTGGCTATAACCCATCGTTTTTGTCATTTCGTCATTTTTTTCAAATCCTCAAAAAGGATGAAAAACGGTGCGCTATAGTATGCCGTACGATATGGGCTATAGCCCATGGTCCAAAATGATGAGAAACGAGGATAACTTTTTTTTTCAAAATTTCAAAAAACATGGGCTATAACCCATCGTTTTTGTCATTTCGTCATTTTTTTCAAATCTTCAAAAATGATGAAAAACTGCGCGCTATAGTATGCCGTACGATATGGGCTATAGCCCACGGTCCAAAATGATGAGAAACGAGGCTAACTTTTTTTTTCAAAATTTCAAAAAACATGGGCTATAACCCATCGTTTTTGTCATTTCGTCATTTTTTTCAAATCTTCAAAAATGATGAAAAACTGCGCGCTATAGTATGCCGTACGATATGGGCTATAGCCCACGGTCCAAAATGATGAGAAACGAGGCTAACTTTTTTTTTCAAAATTTCAAAAAACATGGGCTATAACCCATCGTTTTTGTCATTTCGTCATTTTTTTCAAATCCTCAAAAAGGATGAAAAACGGTGCGCTATAGTATGCCGTACGATATGGGCTATAGCCCACGGTCCAAAATGATGAGAAACGAGGCTAACTTGTTTTTTCAAAATTTCAAAAAACATGGGCTATAACCCATCGTTTTTGTCATTTCGTCATTTTTTTCAAATCCTCAAAAAGGATGAAAAACGGTGCGCTATAGTATGCCGTACGATATGGGCTATAGCCCATGGTCCAAAATGATGAGAAACGAGGATAACTTTTTTTTTCAAAATTTCAAAAAACATGGGCTATAATACCAGGAAGCCCCCTTTTGTGCCATATTTGGAGACAATTGGACAACTGGTGTGCTGTGGCAAGGCGGGGACACACACACACACACACACACAAACACAATCCATTGCTTCTTAATTAAAACAGCAAGATGAGAATCCTCTTGTGCCAAATCACAGCACACGTCTCAAGACACGTTTCCATGTGTAGCACTGACCGTATAGCAGACCTAACATGACCCTCATCAGCTTAGCGATGGTGGGGAGCACAAAACTTCCCTTTAACGGGAAGAATCCTCCAGCTAAACCTGATTCCTACTGAGAGGGCCATCTGCCTTCACCATAGAGAGGGTGGGGGGGGGGGGTGGGGGGGTCCTTCATTGGTCCCATGAGGGAAATTGCAGTTGCCAAAGACAGTAAGATACAGATTACAAGACAAGAAAAACTATATTGTAGACAAAATTAACGGATTTAGTAATTGACTAAAACTATAACTAAGCCTTGCCGAGCCATATAGACATTTCGGCCATTTGAAAATAGCTGATCTACAAGCTAAGAAATGCCATAAATAAAAAGGTTGTGAATGCAAAGCACTGTGAGCTTGTAGATAGGCTATTGTCATTATTTTGGGTCCCGTGGAGACATAAAATGTCTCTCTTGGGGTCACGACTAAAAAGGTTTGGGAACCACTGTGTTCATGTGTGTTCCTGTATTGTATTCTGTTGCAGTGTCGTGACGGATCGTTCCCAGCAGACCTGTGGCTGGGCGTCAGCAGAGAAGCCATCTCGGTGTACAAGCGAGGAGAGCCCTGGCCTCTGGAGGTCTTCCCTTACGAACAGATCCTCTCCTTCGGCGCTCCGCTGCCCAACGCCTACAAGATCGCTGTGGAAGGACGAGAACTGCTCTTTGAAACCCCTCTGGTATGGATCTGATCTCATTTGGTTTTTAACCAAAAAATATAATTAATTCATATTTAAGGATATGATATACTATATTTAATAAATACTTTCCCAGAGAATAAAAATATTTATGGTCTTGATGATTCACCAGGAACCTGGGTGGCTTGATTCTACGCTTAAAATAATAAATTGTTCAGGAAGGGTTGCCAATTTCGTCCAATTTATCCTGCATCCTGCATGGGTTCTTTCTCCTGATTGGATGAAATTGGTATCCTGACCTGAAGTGTATTTTCTGTAAAGAGCTGGAGAGAACCAAAATACAAGATCACTTTTATCCGCTTTAATATATGTCTTAACTTTTAGTCCATATAAAATGTAAGCATAAAATAAAACTAAATTGTTTAACAACATTGTCTTTCTTTCTCCAGGTGATGGATATCGCTAAGCTAATGAAAGCGTACATCAGCATGATCGTCAAGAAGCGCTACAGCAACTGTCAATCAGTCAGCAGCCACGGCAGCCAATCCAGTGCCTGGTGACTGGTGAGGCATCTGGCCCCACCCAGAGTACACACCCACTAACCCCTCCCCTCTCCCCTCCTTATAACCATTCACCACTTTCACCAGCGGAGGTTGCTATGGAGGCCGAGCAGCATCGGCCAATAATCGCAGGCCAAGCAAGGACGACTATATCCTCAGCATTTCTGGACGAAGCAGAGTTCGGAAAGCATTTGTGGACATTCAAATGCTCGAGTTAAACTTGGTTGTGTGCCGATGCGTGGAAGCAGGCCACGCAACTGCGTAAACATCCGGCTTACGGAGCAGGAGAGGAAATGACGTCTGGGTTTGAGCTGGATTCAAACCTGTGATGTCACGCAACACTCTGGACATTCCGTACGGTCAGGGTTCATGGTTCGATTCCAGAGGCAGTCAATCAAAGTGACCTTGAGCAAGGGCACTTAACCCCTGTACCAGCTCTTTCGTACAGCACGCCAATCTCTGGCTATAAGACTGTCAAATGAAATGCCTTCGATTATGGCGAACAACCACAGACTGTGCTGTTAATGTTAACCAGCTAGCTCTATGTTTGTCATGCTAACTTAATGGTCTGTACGCTATTGGTTCAAGGCTTTGTTTCAGATTGCAGCCAAATCTGATTTGTTTGTCAAAACTGGTATTTAGGACTGACTGTTAATTTGCAAGTCATCAGCTCGGATTTGTCTATTCATACGTCGCCAAAAACAGCAGAGCTCAGAGCTTGGCTATTTTCCGCAACCAATCGTATGACGAGGTAGAAATCAGGCTTCAGTGTTAGATTGTCCGGAATCTTTCAGAAATCATATTGAATCAACATGAATCATATTTTCAACCACTGTGATTCTGATTTGCAAACAAGTTTTTTTCCTTCTTGCTGTTCTGACTTGATTAAAATCTGATTCCAATGAAGATCGGCCAAAAATCTGAGTTGCGCTGCCATGTGTGACCATAGCATTTAGTGTTACTGAAACTGTACTATATTATTTACACCCAGGAGGGTTGGGGACGAGGAGCGCTTGTTTCGTGTGTACCTCAATGCCCTTAAATCACTTGGCGACAAGGCAGGCGTACACATACACACGAGCCAAGAACCACGAGGGGAGCGAGTGGCCATGACAAAAGCATGCTGCTAAGTACTTGTCGGCGAACAAGGACTGAATAGTGAGTCGTGTGAGGCAAAAGGAGTGCTTCCTTCCTGCCGGCTCAGCCATTAGCGGGCCAAGTCTTCCTCAGCTGTCCTAGGGGAAAGCGCTTGTGTGCGTGCGTGGGTGTGTGTGTTGGGGCAGAAAGAATGTTAAAAAAACCTAAAAGGAAGTCAGAAAAGACAGAAACTGTTAAAAGGTCTTAGGAATTCTCTGGGACTCTCGTTAAGGACTGTATCTGCAGGTTATGTAAATAATTTGCAGCCAGAGTTCGGTGTCCAGCACTTCAAGTGGGATCGTATTTACGAGGACTTAAGGAGGTCATTAAAGTGCCTGGTGATGTCACGAATACATATACCGGTAATGATGATGCTTTTGGTTCAGGTGTGCCCCTCAAATACCACTTCTGTTCAGAAAGGTGCTGCGTTATCCCTTGAAACAACCACAGGTTTGTACCAGGTCAGCCTTATCCCATTAAGACATGAGATCAGATTCCCTCTTCTTTAAAATGTCTTCTAAATCTTTTCTGAAAAACATATCAGCGGTGCTCAAACATTTTCAAGGACTTACAGAATTATCTGTATTATTGGCCCCCCAGACCCCCATCTGAAGATATTTTGTTCCAGGGACCCACAGAAGCAAATATTTGAGTTAAAAAAGTTTGCTGTGAAAGAATATATATTCAAAGATTTGCACACATTTTCAGCTTGTTATGAACAACTATTTTTCAATAGCTAAAGTAGAAAATAATTGGTTAATGTAGTTAAACGCTAAAGTGACACAGTTGCGTTCCTGGTCTTAATGGGTTAGATCTAACATTTTGTCGCTGTCGGTGGAAACCTTGTCTGTGACTGGGATCCAGTGTAGTTATTAATTAATCACAGGCTCTTGTTAATACTTTTCTTTGTTTCAATATTTATAATACCAACAGACTCACTTTACCACTTTCAACCTGGCAGACCTATTATGGTCATGTCATAGTCGAAAATGTTCAATTACAAAAAAGATCTGCATCGCATCCGCAGCACTATGACAAAATATTAAATAGGGCATTAACTTGTCAAAACAATGCAACAAGGTTTCTTCTAGACAGTGATGAAAATGATATCTGTCTTCAATCTAACATTCAGTCATTTGTCAAAAGCATGGCGCCACGTTGAACCCTTATCAAACCAAAGAGCAATGACACTGTCGAGGGTGGAAAACCACAGATTCTTTTCCTAGCGATTGTTCTGTCGATTACTTTGAGACACAGATTGAGTAGATGGAAATTATACCATTTTACAATGAGCATTAATGAGGACCAATTATGCGAACATATGGTTGAAAATAGGTGAAGTGCTCATTTGCTCATTGTGTGCGTGATGCAGCCTGGTTCCATATTTAAAACCCCTGTGGTCACAGTAGTGTGAGCCCAGCTTTAAAGGCTGCTATAGAGAGTATGTTTAAGTCATGGGGCCTCCTCGTCTCTCCAGCCCTTTAATAAACCCAAAATACATTTTCAGGTGGTTTACATTTTTCATCCAATGAGGAGAGCAAACCACACAAAGACTGTTCACGTTTCGCTTGTTTTGTTTATTTGTTTCATCACTTCCAATTTCACTTGTTTATCCTATATCCTCAGTATGAGTTGTCTCTCCTGATTGGATGAAATTGGTATTCCTCTGAAAATGTGTTTTCCGTTTACGAAAGACCTGGTTATTGAACAAACAATCTACTGTATAGCAATAATTACCATCTGAATTTAGAACTATTTAATACTTATTTTAACACTAGACAGACAGTACAGTATCATAAAAACCTGTTCAGAATGCAGTACAGTACAATATCTTAAACAAAGTGCCAGCCTTCAGCATTTCAGTGGAATCACCGCTGGCGGTAGCTCCATTCCAAAGATAACCGTGTTTGTTCAGGTTTCCTAACTCAGTGCCTTCTTGTATATAATGTACACTTCCTTTATATTCATCCATTTGGGGTTCTTTTTTATTATAAATGTGCAATGTTATATAAATATTATATATTATATAATCAGTGGCTGTACATTTTATAAGTCTTTGCCTTCTCTCTTTTTTCTTTCTTGATCTATGATGACCACACAGTGATTTTGTTGAGGTGATGTTTAAGGTATATTTTGTTTTCTTTCCGGACGTACAGAGAAGCAAAGTGATGAACAGTATACCAGTGTCTTGTTTTGTTTGTGTATTAGCTTTGTTACTGAAACGATGATTCTAACAATAAACATATATACATATTTATTCTGGGGTTCCATTTATGGTTTTTGCCACTATGACCTTTTTAGAATGTTTTTGATCCAAAATTTCCGCAATTTCCAATTTCCCCAATTTCCGCAATTTCCGCAATTCCGCAATTTGACAAAAAAAGTTATCTGCAATTTCCGCAATTTCCGCAATTTCCAATTTCCCCAATTTCCGCAATTTCCAATTTCCGCAATTTCCATTTCCGCAATTTCCTCAATTTCCTCAATTTCCATTTCCGCGATTTCCGCAATTTCCGCAATTTCCATTTCCGCATTTCCGCAATTTCCATTTCCACCATTTCCGCAATTACAATTTCCGCAATTTCCGCAATTTTTGCAATTTCCATTTCCATTTCCAACTATTAATTTCTGGGCTGCTTTAAAGTTGTCCTTCTGGAAATCAGTGTGAGGAAATTTGAAAAAATGAAAAAAACGATGGGTTATAGCCCATGTTTTTTGACATGAGTCTTTGCCGGTTTGAACCGGCACACTTCTACTAGGTATACTACGGATATCATTTGACTTATCCACTGGGCCATTGAGGCACACAAACATGGTGAATTTCTGGGCTGCTTTAAAGTTGTCCTTCTGAAAGTCAGTGTGCAAAGCAAAGTGTCACATAGCCACATGACTAATGTGGGATTCGAACCCTGGACCTGTGGATGACAAGTACAGCCACTCATCACACTGAGCTAACTGCTGGTTACTACAACACAGCTTTTCTGTGCTAGTTGATGTTAGTGTGGAATGCAAAGTGTCAGTAAAGAATGGGGTGGGATTGGCCCCTTTATTTTTTTGTTTGAACCTGAGTGGGCTTTGAACCCACCATCTCCCGATCATGTGGCAGCATTCTAACACACTGAGCTACTGGCTCCAGACAATTCACACTTATTTTTTGTTTCTTTTGTTCTTCTGTAAACTCATAAAGTTTTTCACTCCGTGAGATCAGCCAAAGAGTCGAAGGGTTTCTGTACCTCATTTGAACTGCCTAAATCCAGGATTGAAACAGGGACCGACCTTTAAATCTTCAGCAGGTTCGAACTTGATGCAGTTGAGAATGTCTGACTTAACCCACCTTTCAGAATATAGAGGTTCTTTAGGTTAAAAAACAATGCACACTTTCGACATAAAAGCCCTAAAGAAACAAGTGTAATTGGTGGAGGTGCTCTAGGTGATCGAGTTCTAGCGTGGCTACCAAGCCCATATCGTACGGCATACTATAGCGCGCCGTTTTTCATCATTTTTGAGGATTTGAAAAAAATGACAAAATGACACAAACGATGGGTTATAGCCCATGTTTTTGAAATTTTGAAAAAAAAAGTTAGCCTCGTTTCTCATCATTTTGGACCATGGGCTATAGCCCATATCGTACGGCATACTATAGCGCGCCGTTTTTCATCATTTTTGAGCATTTGAAAAAAATGACAAAATGACAAAAACGATGGGTTATAGCCCATGTTTTTTGAAATTTTGAAAAAAAAAGTTAGCCTCGTTTCTCATCATTTTGGACCATGGGCTATAGCCCATATCGTACGGCATACTATAGCGCGCCGTTTTTCATCATTTTTGACGATTTAAAAAAAATGACAAAATGACAAAAACGATGGGTTATAGCCCATGTTTTTGAAATTTTGCAAAAAAAAAATTAGCCTCGTTTCTCATCATTTTGGACCATGGGCTATAGCCCATATCGTACGGCATACTATAGCGCGCCGTTTTTCATCATTTTTGAGGATTTGAAAAAAATTACAAAATGACAAAAACGATGGGTTATAGCCCATGTTTTTTGAAATTTTGAAAAAAAAAGTTAGCCTCGTTTCTCATCATTTTGGACCATGGGCTATAGCCCATATCGTACGGCATACTATAGCGCGCCGTTTTTCATCATTTTTGATGATTTGAAAAAAATGACAAAATGACAAAAACGATGGGTTATAGCCCATGCTTTTGAAATTTTGAAAAAAAAAGTTAGCCTCGTTTCTCATCATTTTGGACCATGGGCTATAGCCCATATCGTACGGCATACTATAGCGCGCCGTTTTTCATCAATTTTGAGGATTTGAAAAAAATGACAAAAACGATGGGTTATAGCCCATGTTTTTTGAAATTTTGAAAAAAAAGGTTAGCCTCGTTTCTCATCATTTTGGACCATGGGCTATAGCCCATATCGTACGGCATACTATAGCGCGCCGTTTTTCATCATTTTTGACGATTTGAAAAAAATGACAAAATGACAAAAACGATGGGTTATAGCCCATGTTTTTTGAAATTTTGAAAAAAAAAGTTAGCCTCGTTTCTCATCATTTTGGACCATGGGCTATAGCCCATATCGTACGGCATACTATAGCGCGCCGTTTTTCATCATTTTTGACGATTTGAAAAAAATGACGAAATGACAAAAACGATGGGTTATAGCCCATGCTTTTGAAATTTTGAAAAAAAAAGTTAGCCTCGTTTCTCATCATTTTGGACCATGGGCTATAGCCCATATCGTACGGCATACTATAGCGCGCCGTTTTTCATCATTTTTGAGGATTTGAAAAAAATGACAAAATGACAAAAACGATGGGTTATAGCCCATGTTTTTTGAAATTTTGCAAAAAAAAAATTAGCCTCGTTTCTCATCATTTTGGACCATGGGCTATAGCCCATATCGTACGGCATACTATAGCGCGCCGTTTTTCATCATTTTTGAGGATTTGAAAAAAATTACAAAATGACAAAAACGATGGGTTATAGCCCATGTTTTTTGAAATTTTGAAAAAAAAAGTTAGCCTCGTTTCTCATCATTTTGGACCATGGGCTATAGCCCATATCGTACGGCATACTATAGCGCGCCGTTTTTCATCATTTTTGATGATTTGAAAAAAATGACAAAATGACAAAAACGATGGGTTATAGCCCATGCTTTTGAAATTTTGAAAAAAAAAGTTAGCCTCGTTTCTCATCATTTTGGACCATGGGCTATAGCCCATATCGTACGGCATACTATAGCGCGCCGTTTTTCATCAATTTTGAGGATTTGAAAAAAATGACAAAAACGATGGGTTATAGCCCATGTTTTTTGAAATTTTGAAAAAAAAGGTTAGCCTCGTTTCTCATCATTTTGGACCATGGGCTATAGCCCATATCGTACGGCATACTATAGCGCGCCGTTTTTCATCATTTTTGATGATTTGAAAAAAATGACAAAATGACAAAAACGATGGGTTATAGCCCATGCTTTTGAAATTTTGAAAAAAAAAGTTAGCCTCGTTTCTCATCATTTTGGACCATGGGCTATAGCCCATATCGTACGGCATACTATAGCGCGCCGTTTTTCATCAATTTTGAGGATTTGAAAAAAATGACAAAAACGATGGGTTATAGCCCATGTTTTTTGAAATTTTGAAAAAAAAGGTTAGCCTCGTTTCTCATCATTTTGGACCATGGGCTATAGCCCATATCGTACGGCATACTATAGCGCGCCGTTTTTCATCATTTTTGACGATTTGAAAAAAATGACAAAATGACAAAAACGATGGGTTATAGCCCATGTTTTTTGAAATTTTGAAAAAAAAAGTTAGCCTCGTTTCTCATCATTTTGGACCATGGGCTATAGCCCATATCGTACGGCATACTATAGCGCGCCGTTTTTCATCATTTTTGACGATTTGAAAAAAATGACAAAATGACAAAAACGATGGGTTATAGCCCATGTTTTTTGAAATTTTGAAAAAAAAAGTTAGCCTCGTTTCTCATCATTTTGGACCATGGGCTATAGCCCATATCGTACGGCATACTATAGCGCGCCGTTTTTCATCATTTTTGACGATTTGAAAAAAATGACGAAATGACAAAAACGATGGGTTATAGCCCATGCTTTTGAAATTTTGAAAAAAAAAGTTAGCCTCGTTTCTCATCATTTTGGACCATGGGCTATAGCCCATATCGTACGGCATACTATAGCGCGCCGTTTTTCATCATTTTTGAGGATTTGAAAAAAATGACAAAATGACAAAAACGATGGGTTATAGCCCATGTTTTTTGAAATTTTGCAAAAAAAAAATTAGCCTCGTTTCTCATCATTTTGGACCATGGGCTATAGCCCATATCGTACGGCATACTATAGCGCGCCGTTTTTCATCATTTTTGAGGATTTGAAAAAAATTACAAAATGACAAAAACGATGGGTTATAGCCCATGTTTTTTGAAATTTTGAAAAAAAAAGTTAGCCTCGTTTCTCATCATTTTGGACCATGGGCTATAGCCCATATCGTACGGCATACTATAGCGCGCCGTTTTTCATCATTTTTGATGATTTGAAAAAAATGACAAAATGACAAAAACGATGGGTTATAGCCCATGCTTTTGAAATTTTGAAAAAAAAAGTTAGCCTCGTTTCTCATCATTTTGGACCATGGGCTATAGCCCATATCGTACGGCATACTATAGCGCGCCGTTTTTCATCAATTTTGAGGATTTGAAAAAAATGACAAAAACGATGGGTTATAGCCCATGTTTTTTGAAATTTTGAAAAAAAAGGTTAGCCTCGTTTCTCATCATTTTGGACCATGGGCTATAGCCCATATCGTACGGCATACTATAGCGCGCCGTTTTTCATCATTTTTGACGATTTGAAAAAAATGACAAAATGACAAAAACGATGGGTTATAGCCCATGTTTTTTGAAATTTTGAAAAAAAAAGTTAGCCTCGTTTCTCATCATTTTGGACCATGGGCTATAGCCCATATCGTACGGCATACTATAGCGCGCCGTTTTTCATCATTTTTGACGATTTGAAAAAAATGACAAAATGACAAAAACGATGGGTTATAGCCCATGCTTTTGAAATTTTGAAAAAAAAAGTTAGCCTCGTTTCTCATCATTTTGGACCATGGGCTATAGCCCATATCGTACGGCATACTATAGCGCGCCGTTTTTCATCATTTTTGAGGATTTGAAAAAAATGACAAAATGACAAAAACGATGGGTTATAGCCCATGTTTTTTGAAATTTTGAAAAAAAAAGTTAGCCTCCTTTCTCATCATTTTGGACCATGGGCTATAGCCCATATCGTACGGCATACTATACCGCGCCGTTTTTCATCATTTTTGACGATTTGAAAAAAAATGACGAAATGACAAAAACGATGGGTTATAGCCCATGCTTTTGAAATTTTGAAAAAAAAAGTTAGCCTCGTTTCTCATCATTTTGGACCATGGGCTATAGCCCATATCGTACGGCATACTATAGCGCGCCGTTTTTTATCAATTTTGAGGATTTGAAAAAAATGACAAAATGACAAAAACGATGGGTTATAGCCCATGTTTTTTGAAATTTTGAAAAAAAAAATTAGCCTCGTTTCTCATCATTTCGGACCATGGGCTATAGCCCATATCGTACGGCATACTATAGCGCGCCGTTTTTCATCATTTTTGAGGATTTGAAAAAAATTACAAAATGACAAAAACGATGGGTTATAGCCCATGTTTTTTGAAATTTTGAAAAAAAAAGTTAGCCTCGTTTCTCATCATTTTGGACCATGGGCTATAGCCCATATCGTACGGCATACTATAGCGCGCCGTTTTTCATCATTTTTGATGATTTGAAAAAAATGACAAAATGACAAAAACGATGGGTTATAGCCCATGCTTTTGAAATTTTGAAAAAAAAAGTTAGCCTCGTTTCTCATCATTTTGGACCATGGGCTATAGCCCATATCGTACGGCATACTATAGCGCGCCGTTTTTCATCAATTTTGAGGATTTGAAAAAAATGACAAAAACGATGGGTTATAGCCCATGTTTTTTGAAATTTTGAAAAAAAAGGTTAGCCTCGTTTCTCATCATTTTGGACCATGGGCTATAGCCCATATCGTACGGCATACTATAGCGCGCCGTTTTTCATCATTTTTGACGATTTGAAAAAAATGACAAAATGACAAAAACGATGGGTTATAGCCCATGTTTTTTGAAATTTTGAAAAAAAAAGTTAGCCTCGTTTCTCATCATTTTGGACCATGGGCTATAGCCCATATCGTACGGCATACTATAGCGCGCCGTTTTTCATCATTTTTGACGATTTGAAAAAAATGACGAAATGACAAAAACGATGGGTTATAGCCCATGCTTTTGAAATTTTGAAAAAAAAAGTTAGCCTCGTTTCTCATCATTTTGGACCATGGGCTATAGCCCATATCGTACGGCATACTATAGCGCGCCGTTTTTTATCATTTTTGAGGATTTGAAAAAAATGACAAAATGACAAAAACGATGGGTTATAGCCCATGTTTTTTGAAATTTTGAAAAAAAAAGTTAGCCTCGTTTCTCATCATTTTGGACCATGGGCTATAGCCCATATCGTACGGCATACTATAGCGCGCCGTTTTTCATCATTTTTGACGATTTAAAAAAAATGACAAAATGACAAAAACGATGGGTTATAGCCCATGTTTTTGAAATTTTGCAAAAAAAAAATTAGCCTCGTTTCTCATCATTTTGGACCATGGGCTATAGCCCATATCGTACGGCATACTATAGCGCGCCGTTTTTCATCATTTTTGAGGATTTGAAAAAAATTACAAAATGACAAAAACGATGGGTTATAGCCCATGTTTTTTGAAATTTTGAAAAAAAAAGTTAGCCTCGTTTCTCATCATTTTGGACCATGGGCTATAGCCCATATCGTACGGCATACTATAGCGCGCCGTTTTTCATCATTTTTGATGATTTGAAAAAAATGACAAAATGACAAAAACGATGGGTTATAGCCCATGCTTTTGAAATTTTGAAAAAAAAAGTTAGCCTCGTTTCTCATCATTTTGGACCATGGGCTATAGCCCATATCGTACGGCATACTATAGCGCGCCGTTTTTCATCAATTTTGAGGATTTGAAAAAAATGACAAAAACGATGGGTTATAGCCCATGTTTTTTGAAATTTTGAAAAAAAAGGTTAGCCTCGTTTCTCATCATTTTGGACCATGGGCTATAGCCCATATCGTACGGCATACTATAGCGCGCCGTTTTTCATCATTTTTGACGATTTGAAAAAAATGACAAAATGACAAAAACGATAGGTTATAGCCCATGTTTTTTGAAATTTTGAAAAAAAAAGTTAGCCTCGTTTCTCATCATTTTGGACCATGGGCTATAGCCCATATCGTACGGCATACTATAGCGCGCCGTTTTTCATCATTTTTGACGATTTGAAAAAAATGACGAAATGACAAAAACGATGGGTTATAGCCCATGCTTTTGAAATTTTGAAAAAAAAAGTTAGCCTCGTTTCTCATCATTTTGGACCATGGGCTATAGCCCATATCGTACGGCATACTATAGCGCGCCGTTTTTCATCATTTTTGAGGATTTGAAAAAAATGACAAAATGACAAAAACGATGGGTTATAGCCCATGTTTTTTGAAATTTTGAAAAAAAAAGTTAGCCTCCTTTCTCATCATTTTGGACCATGGGCTATAGCCCATATCGTACGGCATACTATACCGCGCCGTTTTTCATCATTTTTGACGATTTGAAAAAAAATGACGAAATGACAAAAACGATGGGTTATAGCCCATGCTTTTGAAATTTTGAAAAAAAAAGTTAGCCTCGTTTCTCATCATTTTGGACCATGGGCTATAGCCCATATCGTACGGCATACTATAGCGCGCCGTTTTTTATCAATTTTGAGGATTTGAAAAAAATGACAAAATGACAAAAACGATGGGTTATAGCCCATGTTTTTTGAAATTTTGGAAAAAAAAATTAGCCTCGTTTCTCATCATTTCGGACCATGGGCTATAGCCCATATCGTACGGCATACTATAGCGCGCCGTTTTTCATCATTTTTGAGGATTTGAAAAAAATTACAAAATGACAAAAACGATGGGTTATAGCCCATGTTTTTTGAAATTTTGAAAAAAAAAGTTAGCCTCGTTTCTCATCATTTTGGACCATGGGCTATAGCCCATATCGTACGGCATACTATAGCGCGCCGTTTTTCATCATTTTTGATGATTTGAAAAAAATGACAAAATGACAAAAACGATGGGTTATAGCCCATGCTTTTGAAATTTTGAAAAAAAAAGTTAGCCTCGTTTCTCATCATTTTGGACCATGGGCTATAGCCCATATCGTACGGCATACTATAGCGCGCCGTTTTTCATCAATTTTGAGGATTTGAAAAAAATGACAAAAACGATGGGTTATAGCCCATGTTTTTTGAAATTTTGAAAAAAAAGGTTAGCCTCGTTTCTCATCATTTTGGACCATGGGCTATAGCCCATATCGTACGGCATACTATAGCGCGCCGTTTTTCATCATTTTTGACGATTTGAAAAAAATGACAAAATGACAAAAACGATGGGTTATAGCCCATGTTTTTTTAAATTTTGAAAAAAAAAGTTAGCCTCGTTTCTCATCATTTTGGACCATGGGCTATAGCCCATATCGTACGGCATACTATAGCGCGCCGTTTTTCATCATTTTTGACGATTTGAAAAAAATGACGAAATGACAAAAACGATGGGTTATAGCCCATGCTTTTGAAATTTTGAAAAAAAAAGTTAGCCTCGTTTCTCATCATTTTGGACCATGGGCTATAGCCCATATCGTACGGCATACTATAGCGCGCCGTTTTTCATCATTTTTGAGGATTTGAAAAAAATGACAAAATGACAAAAACGATGGGTTATAGCCCATGTTTTTTGAAATTTTGAAAAAAAAAGTTAGCCTCCTTTCTCATCATTTTGGACCATGGGCTATAGCCCATATCGTACGGCATACTATACCGCGCCGTTTTTCATCATTTTTGACGATTTGAAAAAAATGACGAAATGACAAAAACGATGGGTTATAGCCCATGCTTTTGAAATTTTGAAAAAAAAAGTTAGCCTCGTTTCTCATCATTTTGGACCATGGGCTATAGCCCATATCGTACGGCATACTATAGCGCGCCGTTTTTCATCATTTTTGAGGATTTGAAAAAAATTACAAAATGACAAAAACGATGGGTTATAGCCCATGTTTTTTGAAATTTTGAAAAAAAAAGTTAGCCTCGTTTCTCATCATTTTGGACCATGGGCTATAGCCCATATCGTACGGCATACTATAGCGCGCCGTTTTTCATCATTTTTGATGATTTGAAAAAAATGACAAAATGACAAAAACGATGGGTTATAGCCCATGCTTTTGAAATTTTGAAAAAAAAAGTTAGCCTCGTTTCTCATCATTTTGGACCATGGGCTATAGCCCATATCGTACGGCATACTATAGCGCGCCGTTTTTCATCAATTTTGAGGATTTGAAAAAAATGACAAAAACGATGGGTTATAGCCCATGTTTTTTGAAATTTTGAAAAAAAAGGTTAGCCTCGTTTCTCATCATTTTGGACCATGGGCTATAGCCCATATCGTACGGCATACTATAGCGCGCCGTTTTTCATCATTTTTGACGATTTGAAAAAAATGACAAAATGACAAAAACGATGGGTTATAGCCCATGTTTTTTGAAATTTTGAAAAAAAAAGTTAGCCTCGTTTCTCATCATTTTGGACCATGGGCTATAGCCCATATCGTACGGCATACTATAGCGCGCCGTTTTTCATCATTTTTGACGATTTGAAAAAAATGACGAAATGACAAAAACGATGGGTTATAGCCCATGCTTTTGAAATTTTGAAAAAAAAAGTTAGCCTCGTTTCTCATCATTTTGGACCATGGGCTATAGCCCATATCGTACGGCATACTATAGCGCGCCGTTTTTCATCATTTTTGAGGATTTGAAAAAAATGACAAAATGACAAAAACGATGGGTTATAGCCCATGTTTTTTGAAATTTTGAAAAAAAAAGTTAGCCTCCTTTCTCATCATTTTGGACCATGGGCTATAGCCCATATCGTACGGCATACTATACCGCGCCGTTTTTCATCATTTTTGACGATTTGAAAAAAATGACGAAATGACAAAAACGATGGGTTATAGCCCATGCTTTTGAAATTTTGAAAAAAAAAGTTAGCCTCGTTTCTCATCATTTTGGACCATGGGCTATAGCCCATATCGTACGGCATACTATAGCGCGCCGTTTTTTATCAATTTTGAGGATTTGAAAAAAATGACAAAATGACAAAAACGATGGGTTATAGCCCATGTTTTTTGAAATTTTGAAAAAAAAAGTTAGCCTCGTTTCTCATCATTTCGGACCATGGGCTATAGCCCATATCGTACGGCATACTATAGCGCGCCGTTTTTCATCATTTTTGACGATTTGAAAAAAATGACAAATGACAAAAACGATGGGTTATAGCCCATGTTTTTTGAAATTTTGAAAAAAAAGTTAGCCTCGTTTCTCATCATTTTGGACCATGGGCTATAGCCCATATCGTACGGCATACTATAGCGCGCCGTTTTTCATCATTTTTGAGGATTTAAAAAAAATGACGAAATGACAAAAACGATGGGTTATAGCCCATGTTTTTTGAAATTTTGAAAAAAAAAGTTAGCCTCGTTTCTCATCATTTTGGACCATGGGCTATAGCCCATATCGTACGGCATACTATAGCGCGCCGTTTTTCATCATTTTTGAGGATTTGAAAAAAATGACGAAATGACAAAAACGATGGGTTATAGCCCATGTTTTTTGAAATGTTGAAAAAAAAAGTTAGCCTCGTTTCTCATCATTTTGGACCATGGGCTATAGCCCATATCGTACGGCATACTATAGCGCGCCGTTTTTCATCATTTTTGAGGATTTGAAAAAATGACAAAATGACAAAAACGATGGGTTATAGCCCATGTTTTTTGAAATGTTGAAAAAAAAAGTTAGCCTCGTTTCTCATCATTTTGGACCATGGGCTATAGCCCATATCGTACGGCATACTATAGCGCGCCGTTTTTCATCATTTTTGAGGATTTGAAAAAAATTACGAAATGACAAAAACGATGGGTTATAGCCCATGTTTTTGAAATTTTGAAAAAAAAAGTTAGCCTCGTTTCTCATCATTTTGGACCATGGGCTATAGCCCATATCTTACGGCATACTATAGCGCGCCGTTTTTCATCATTTTTGAGCATTTGAAAAAAATGACAAAATGACAAAAACGATGGGTTATAGCCCATGTTTTTTGAAATTTTGAAAAAAAAAAGTTAGCCTCGTTTCTCATCATTTTGGACCATGGGCTATAGCCCATATCGTACGGCATACTATAGCGCGCCGTTTTTCATCATTTTTGACGATTTGAAAAAAATGACGAAATGACAAAAACGATGGGTTATAGCCCATGTTTTTGAAATTTTGAAAAAAAAAGTTAGCCTCGTTTCTCATCATTTTGGACAATGGGCTATAGCCCATATCGTACGGCATACTATAGCGGGCCGTTTTTCATCATTTTTGAGCATTTGAAAAAAATGACAAAATGACAAAAACGATGGGTTATAGCCCATGTTTTTTTAAAATTTGAAAAAAAAGGTTAGCCTCGTTTCTCATCATTTTGGACCATGGGCTATAGCCCATATCGTACGGCATACTATAGCGCGCTATTTTTCATCAATTTTGAGGATTTGAAAAAAATGACAAAATGACAAAAACGATGGGTTATAGCCCATGTTTTTTGAAATTTTGAAAAAAAAAGTTAGCCTCGTTTCTCATCATTTTGGACCATGGGCTATAGCCCATATCGTACGGCATACTATAGCGGGCCGTTTTTCATCATTTTTGAGCATTTGAAAAAAATGACAAAATGGCAAAAACGATGGGTTATAGCCCATGTTTTTTGAAATTTTGAAAAAAAAGTTAGCCTCGTTTCTCATCATTTTGGACCATGGGCTATAGCCCATATCGTACGGCATACTATAGCGCGCCGTTTTTCATCATTTTTGACGATTTGAAAAAAATGACGAAATGACAAAAACGATGGGTTATAGCCCATGCTTTTGAAATTTTGAAAAAAAAAGTTAGCCTCGTTTCTCATCATTTTGGACCATGGGCTATAGCCCATATCGTACGGCATACTATAGCGCGCCGTTTTTCATCAATTTTGAGGATTTGAAAAAAATGACAAAATGACAAAAACGATGGGTTATAGCCCATGTTTTTTGAAAATTTGAAAAAAAAAGTTAGCCTCGTTTCTCATCATTTCGGACCATGGGCTATAGCCCATATCGTACGGCATACTATAGCGCGCCGTTTTTCATCATTTTTGACGATTTGAAAAAAATGACAAATGACAAAAACGATGGGTTATAGCCCATGTTTTTTGAAATTTTGAAAAAAAAGTTAGCCTCGTTTCTCATCATTTTGGACCATGGGCTATAGCCCATATCGTACGGCATACTATAGCGCGCCGTTTTTCATCATTTTTGAGGATTTAAAAAAAATGACGAAATGACAAAAACGATGGGTTATAGCCCATGTTTTTTGAAATTTTGAAAAAAAAAGTTAGCCTCGTTTCTCATCATTTTGGACCATGGGCTATAGCCCATATCGTACGGCATACTATAGCGCGCCGTTTTTCATCATTTTTGAGGATTTGAAAAAAATGACGAAATGACAAAAACGATGGGTTATAGCCCATGTTTTTTGAAATGTTGAAAAAAAAAGTTAGCCTCGTTTCTCATCATTTTGGACCATGGGCTATAGCCCATATCGTACGGCATACTATAGCGCGCCGTTTTTCATCATTTTTGAGGATTTGAAAAAATGACAAAATGACAAAAACGATGGGTTATAGCCCATGTTTTTTGAAATGTTGAAAAAAAAAGTTAGCCTCGTTTCTCATCATTTTGGACCATGGGCTATAGCCCATATCGTACGGCATACTATAGCGCGCCGTTTTTCATCATTTTTGAGGATTTGAAAAAAATTACGAAATGACAAAAACGATGGGTTATAGCCCATGTTTTTGAAATTTTGAAAAAAAAAGTTAGCCTCGTTTCTCATCATTTTGGACCATGGGCTATAGCCCATATCTTACGGCATACTATAGCGCGCCGTTTTTCAGCATTTTTGAGCATTTGAAAAAAGATGACAAAATGACAAAAACGATGGGTTATAGCCCATGTTTTTTGAAATTTTGAAAAAAAAAAGTTAGCCTCGTTTCTCATCATTTTGGACCATGGGCTATAGCCCATATCGTACGGCATAGTATAGCGCGCCGTTTTTCATCATTTTTGACGATTTGAAAAAAATGACGAAATGACAAAAACGATGGGTTATAGCCCATGTTTTTGAAATTTTGAAAAAAAAAGTTAGCCTCGTTTCTCATCATTTTGGACCATGGGCTATAGCCCATATCGTACGGCATACTATAGCGCGCCGTTTTTCATCAATTTTGAGGATTTGAAAAAAATGACAAAATGACAAAAACGATGGGTTATAGCCCATGTTTTTTGAAAATTTGAAAAAAAAAGTTAGCCTCGTTTCTCATCATTTCGGACCATGGGCTATAGCCCATATCGTACGGCATACTATAGCGCGCCGTTTTTCATCATTTTTGACGATTTGAAAAAAATGACAAATGACAAAAACGATGGGTTATAGCCCATGTTTTTTGAAATTTTGAAAAAAAAGTTAGCCTCGTTTCTCATCATTTTGGACCATGGGCTATAGCCCATATCGTACGGCATACTATAGCGCGCCGTTTTTCATCATTTTTGAGGATTTAAAAAAAATGACGAAATGACAAAAACGATGGGTTATAGCCCATGTTTTTTGAAATTTTGAAAAAAAAAGTTAGCCTCGTTTCTCATCATTTTGGACCATGGGCTATAGCCCATATCGTACGGCATACTATAGCGCGACGTTTTTCATCATTTTTGAGGATTTGAAAAAAATGACGAAATGACAAAAACGATGGGTTATAGCCCATGTTTTTTTAAATGTTGAAAAAAAAAGTTAGCCTCGTTTCTCATCATTTTGGACCATGGGCTATAGCCCATATCGTACGGCATACTATAGCGCGCCGTTTTTCATCATTTTTGAGGATTTGAAAAAATGACAAAATGACAAAAACGATGGGTTATAGCCCATGTTTTTTGAAATGTTGAAAAAAAAAGTTAGCCTCGTTTCTCATCATTTTGGACCATGGGCTATAGCCCATATCGTACGGCATACTATAGCGCGCCGTTTTTCATCATTTTTGAGGATTTGAAAAAAATTACGAAATGACAAAAACGATGGGTTATAGCCCATGTTTTTGAAATTTTGAAAAAAAAAGTTAGCCTCGTTTCTCATCATTTTGGACCATGGGCTATAGCCCATATCGTACGGCATACTATAGCGCGCCGTTTTTCATCATTTTTGACGATTTGAAAAAAATGACGAAATGACAAAAACGATGGGTTATAGCCCATGTTTTTGAAATTTTGAAAAAAAAAAGTTAGCCTCGTTTCTCATCATTTTGGACCATGGGCTATAGCCCATATCGTACGGCATACTATAGCGCGCCGTTTTTCATCATTTTTGACGATTTGAAAAAAATGACGAAATGACAAAAACGATGGGTTATAGCCCATGTTTTTGAAATTTTGAAAAAAAAAGTTAGCCTCGTTTCTCATCATTTTGGACCATGGGCTATAGCCCATATCGTACGGCATACTATAGCGCGCCGTTTTTCATCAATTTTGAGGATTTGAAAAAAATGACAAAATGACAAAAACGATGGGTTATAGCCCATGTTTTTTGAAAATTTGAAAAAAAAAGTTAGCCTCGTTTCTCATCATTTCGGACCATGGGCTATAGCCCATATCGTACGGCATACTATAGCGCGCCGTTTTTCATCATTTTTGACGATTTGAAAAAAATGACAAATGACAAAAACGATGGGTTATAGCCCATGTTTTTTGAAATTTTGAAAAAAAAGTTAGCCTCGTTTCTCATCATTTTGGACCATGGGCTATAGCCCATATCGTACGGCATACTATAGCGCGCCGTTTTTCATCATTTTTGAGGATTTAAAAAAAATGACGAAATGACAAAAACGATGGGTTATAGCCCATGTTTTTTGAAATTTTGAAAAAAAAAGTTAGCCTCGTTTCTCATCATTTTGGACCATGGGCTATAGCCCATATCGTACGGCATACTATAGCGCGCCGTTTTTCATCATTTTTGAGGATTTGAAAAAAATGACGAAATGACAAAAACGATGGGTTATAGCCCATGTTTTTTTAAATGTTGAAAAAAAAAGTTAGCCTCGTTTCTCATCATTTTGGACCATGGGCTAAAGCCCATATCGTACGGCATACTATAGCGCGCCGTTTTTCATCATTTTTGAGGATTTGAAAAAATGACAAAATGACAAAAACGATGGGTTATAGCCCATGTTTTTTGAAATGTTGAAAAAAAAAGTTAGCCTCGTTTCTCATCATTTTGGACCATGGGCTATAGCCCATATCGTACGGCATACTATAGCGCGCCGTTTTTCATCATTTTTGAGGATTTGAAAAAAATTACGAAATGACAAAAACGATGGGTTATAGCCCATGTTTTTGAAATTTTGAAAAAAAAAGTTAGCCTCGTTTCTCATCATTTTGGACCATGGGCTATAGCCCATATCGTACGGCATACTATAGCGCGCCGTTTTTCATCATTTTTGACGATTTGAAAAAAATGACGAAATGACAAAAACGATGGGTTATAGCCCATGTTTTTGAAATTTTGAAAAAAAAAAGTTAGCCTCGTTTCTCATCATTTTGGACCATGGGCTATAGCCCATATCGTACGGCATACTATAGCGCGCCGTTTTTCATCATTTTTGACGATTTAAAAAAAATGACGAAATGACAAAAACGATGGGTTATAGCCCATGTTTTTGAAATTTTGAAAAAAAAAGTTAGCCTCGTTTCTCATCATTTTGGACCATGGGCTATAGCCCATATCGTACGGCATACTATAGCGCGCCGTTTTTCATCAATTTTGAGGATTTGAAAAAAATGACAAAATGACAAAAACGATGGGTTATAGCCCATGTTTTTTGAAAATTTGAAAAAAAAAGTTAGCCTCGTTTCTCATCATTTCGGACCATGGGCTATAGCCCATATCGTACGGCATACTATAGCGCGCCGTTTTTCATCATTTTTGACGATTTGAAAAAAATGACAAATGACAAAAACGATGGGTTATAGCCCATGTTTTTTGAAATTTTGAAAAGAAAGTTAGCCTCGTTTCTCATCATTTTGGACCATGGGCTATAGCCCATATCGTACGGCATACTATAGCGCGCCGTTTTTCATCATTTTTGAGGATTTAAAAAAAGTGACGAAATGACAAAAACGATGGGTTATAGCCCATGTTTTTTGAAATTTTGAAAAAAAAAGTTAGCCTCGTTTCTCATCATTTTGGACCATGGGCTATAGCCCATATCGTACGGCATACTATAGCGCGCCGTTTTTCATCATTTTTGAGGATTTGAAAAAATGACAAAATGACAAAAACGATGGGTTATAGCCCATGTTTTTTGAAATGTTGAAAAAAAAAGTTAGCCTCGTTTCTCATCATTTTGGACCATGGGCTATAGCCCATATCGTACGGCATACTATAGCGCGCCGTTTTTCATCATTTTTGAGGATTTGAAAAAAATTACGAAATGACAAAAACGATGGGTTATAGCCCATGTTTTTGAAATTTTGAAAAAAAAAGTTAGCCTCGTTTCTCATCATTTTGGACCATGGGCTATAGCCCATATCTTACGGCATACTATAGCGCGCCGTTTTTCATCATTTTTGAGCATTTGAAAAAAATGACAAAATGACAAAAACGATGGGTTATAGCCCATGTTTTTTGAAATTTTGAAAAAAAAAAGTTAGCCTCGTTTCTCATCATTTTGGACCATGGGCTATAGCCCATATCGTACGGCATACTATAGCGCGCCGTTTTTCATCATTTTTGACGATTTGAAAAAAATGACGAAATGACAAAAACGATGGGTTATAGCCCATGTTTTTGAAATTTTGAAAAAAAAAGTTAGCCTCGTTTCTCATCATTTTGGACCATGGGCTATAGCCCATATCGTACGGCATACTATAGCGGGCCGTTTTTCATCATTTTTGAGCATTTGAAAAAAATGACAAAATGACAAAAACGATGGGTTATAGCCCATGTTTTTTTAAATTTTGAAAAAAAAAGTTAGCCTCGTTTCTCATCATTTTGGACCATGGGCTATAGCCCATATCGTACGGCATACTATAGCGCGCCATTTTTCATCAATTTTGAGGATTTGAAAAAAATGACAAAATGACAAAAACGATGGGTTATAGCCCATGTTTTTTGAAATTTTGAAAAAAAAAGTTAGCCTCGTTTCTCATCATTTTGGACCATGGGCTATAGCCCATATCGTACGGCATACTATACCGCGCCGTTTTTCATCATTTTTGACGATTTGAAAAAAATTACGAAATGACAAAAACGATGGGTTATAGCCCATGTTTTTTGAAATTTTGAAAAAAAAGTTAGCCTCGTTTCTCATCATTTTGGACCATGGGCTATAGCCCATATCGTACGGCATACTATAGCGTGCCGTTTTTCATCATTTTTGACGATTTGAAAAAAATGACGAAATGACAAAAACGATGGGTTATAGCCCATGCTTTTGAAATTTTGAAAAAAAAAGTTAGCCTCGTTTCTCATCATTTTGGACCATGGGCTATAGCCCATATCGTACGGCATACTATAGCGCGCCGTTTTTCATCAATTTTGAGGATTTGAAAAAAATGACAAAATGACAAAAACGATGGGTTATAGCCCATGTTTTTTGAAAATTTGAAAAAAAAAAGTTAGCCTCGTTTCTCATCATTTTGGACCATGGGCTATAGCCCATATCGTACGGCATACTATAGCGCGCCGTTTTTCATCATTTTTGACGATTTGAAAAAAATGACGAAATGACAAAAACGATGGGTTATAGCCCATGTTTTTTGAAATTTTGAAAAAAAAGTTAGCCTCGTTTCTCATCATTTTGGACCATGGGCTATAGCCCATATCGTACGGCATACTATAGCGCGCCGTTTTTCATCATTTTTGACGATTTGAAAAAAATGACGAAATGACAAAAACGATGGGTTATAGCCCATGTTTTTGAAAATTTGAAAAAAAAAATTAGCCTCGTTTCTCATCATTTTGGACCATGGGCTATAGCCCATATCGTACGGCATACTATAGCGCGCCATTTTTCATCAATTTTGAGGATTTGAAAAAAATGACAAAATGACAAAAAGGATGGGTTATAGCCCATGTTTTTTGAAATTTTGAAAAAAAAAGTTAGCCTCGTTTCTCATCATTTTGGACCATGGGCTATAGCCCATATCGTACGGCATACTATAGCGCGCCGTTTTTCATCATTTTTGACGATTTGAAAAAAATGACGAAATGACAAAAACGATGGGTTATAGCCCATGCTTTTGAAATTTTGAAAAAAAAAGTTAGCCTCGTTTCTCATCATTTTGGACCATGGGCTATAGCCCATATCGTACGGCATACTATAGCGCGCCGTTTTTCATCAATTTTGAGGATTTGAAAAAAATGACAAAATGACAAAAACGATGGGTTATAGCCCATGTTTTTTGAAAATTTGGAAAAAAAAGTTAGCCTCGTTTCTCATCATTTTGGACCATGGGCTATAGCCCATATCGTACGGCATACTATAGCGCGCCGTTTTTCATCATTTTTGACGATTTGAAAAAAATGACGAAATGACAAAAACGATGGGTTATAGCCCATGTTTTTGAAATTTTGAAAAAAAAAGTTAGCCTCGTTTCTCATCATTTTGGACCATGGGCTATAGCCCATATCGTACGGCATACTATAGCGGGCCGTTTTTCATCATTTTTGAGCATTTGAAAAAAATGACAAAATGACAAAAACGATGGGTTATAGCCCATGTTTTTTGAAATTTTGGAAAAAAAAGTTAGCCTCGTTTCTCATCATTTTGGACCATGGGCTATAGCCCATATCGTACGGCATACTATAGCGCGCCGTTTTTCATCATTTTTGACGATTTGAAAAAAATGACGAAATGACAAAAACGATGGGTTATAGCCCATGTTTTTGAAATTTTGAAAAAAAAAAGTTAGCCTCGTTTCTCATCATTTTGGACCATGGGCTATAGCCCATATCGTACGGCATACTATAGCGCGCCGTTTTTCATCATTTTTGACGATTTGAAAAAAATGACGAAATGACAAAAACGATGGGTTATAGCCCATGTTTTTGAAATTTTGAAAAAAAAAGTTAGCCTCGTTTCTCATCATTTTGGACCATGGGCTATAGCCCATATCGTACGGCATACTATAGCGCGCCGTTTTTCATCAATTTTGAGGATTTGAAAAAAATGACAAAATGACAAAAACGATGGGTTATAGCCCATGTTTTTTGAAAATTTGAAAAAAAAAGTTAGCCTCGTTTCTCATCATTTCGGACCATGGGCTATAGCCCATATCGTACGGCATACTATAGCGCGCCGTTTTTCATCATTTTTGACGATTTGAAAAAAATGACAAATGACAAAAACGATGGGTTATAGCCCATGTTTTTTGAAATTTTGAAAAAAAAGTTAGCCTCGTTTCTCATCATTTTGGACCATGGGCTATAGCCCATATCGTACGGCATACTATAGCGCGCCGTTTTTCATCATTTTTGAGGATTTAAAAAAAATGACGAAATGACAAAAACGATGGGTTATAGCCCATGTTTTTTGAAATTTTGAAAAAAAAAGTTAGCCTCGTTTCTCATCATTTTGGACCATGGGCTATAGCCCATATCGTACGGCATACTATAGCGCGCCGTTTTTCATCATTTTTGAGGATTTGAAAAAAATGACGAAATGACAAAAACGATGGGTTATAGCCCATGTTTTTTTAAATGTTGAAAAAAAAAGTTAGCCTCGTTTCTCATCATTTTGGACCATGGGCTATAGCCCATATCGTACGGCATACTATAGCGCGCCGTTTTTCATCATTTTTGAGGATTTGAAAAAATGACAAAATGACAAAAACGATGGGTTATAGCCCATGTTTTTTGAAATGTTGAAAAAAAAAGTTAGCCTCGTTTCTCATCATTTTGGACCATGGGCTATAGCCCATATCGTACGGCATACTATAGCGCGCCGTTTTTCATCATTTTTGAGGATTTGAAAAAAATTACGAAATGACAAAAACGATGGGTTATAGCCCATGTTTTTGAAATTTTGAAAAAAAAAGTTAGCCTCGTTTCTCATCATTTTGGACCATGGGCTATAGCCCATATCGTACGGCATACTATAGCGCGCCGTTTTTCATCATTTTTGACGATTTGAAAAAAATGACGAAATGACAAAAACGATGGGTTATAGCCCATGTTTTTGAAATTTTGAAAAAAAAAAGTTAGCCTCGTTTCTCATCATTTTGGACCATGGGCTATAGCCCATATCGTACGGCATACTATAGCGCGCCGTTTTTCATCATTTTTGACGATTTAAAAAAAATGACGAAATGACAAAAACGATGGGTTATAGCCCATGTTTTTGAAATTTTGAAAAAAAAAGTTAGCCTCGTTTCTCATCATTTTGGACCATGGGCTATAGCCCATATCGTACGGCATACTATAGCGCGCCGTTTTTCATCAATTTTGAGGATTTGAAAAAAATGACAAAATGACAAAAACGATGGGTTATAGCCCATGTTTTTTGAAAATTTGAAAAAAAAAGTTAGCCTCGTTTCTCATCATTTCGGACCATGGGCTATAGCCCATATCGTACGGCATACTATAGCGCGCCGTTTTTCATCATTTTTGACGATTTGAAAAAAATGACAAATGACAAAAACGATGGGTTATAGCCCATGTTTTTTGAAATTTTGAAAAGAAAGTTAGCCTCGTTTCTCATCATTTTGGACCATGGGCTATAGCCCATATCGTACGGCATACTATAGCGCGCCGTTTTTCATCATTTTTGAGGATTTAAAAAAAATGACGAAATGACAAAAACGATGGGTTATAGCCCATGTTTTTTGAAATTTTGAAAAAAAAAGTTAGCCTCGTTTCTCATCATTTTGGACCATGGGCTATAGCCCATATCGTACGGCATACTATAGCGCGCCGTTTTTCATCATTTTTGAGGATTTGAAAAAATGACAAAATGACAAAAACGATGGGTTATAGCCCATGTTTTTTGAAATGTTGAAAAAAAAAGTTAGCCTCGTTTCTCATCATTTTGGACCATGGGCTATAGCCCATATCGTACGGCATACTATAGCGCGCCGTTTTTCATCATTTTTGAGGATTTGAAAAAAATTACGAAATGACAAAAACGATGGGTTATAGCCCATGTTTTTGAAATTTTGAAAAAAAAAGTTAGCCTCGTTTCTCATCATTTTGGACCATGGGCTATAGCCCATATCGTACGGCATACTATAGCGCGCCGTTTTTCATCATTTTTGAGGATTTGAAAAAAATGACGAAATGACAAAAACGATGGGTTATAGCCCATGTTTTTTTAAATGTTGAAAAAAAAAGTTAGCCTCGTTTCTCATCATTTTGGACCATGGGCTATAGCCCATATCGTACGGCATACTATAGCGCGCCGTTTTTCATCATTTTTGAGGATTTGAAAAAATGACAAAATGACAAAAACGATGGGTTATAGCCCATGTTTTTTGAAATGTTGAAAAAAAAAGTTAGCCTCGTTTCTCATCATTTTGGACCATGGGCTATAGCCCATATCGTACGGCATACTATAGCGCGCCGTTTTTCATCATTTTTGAGGATTTGAAAAAAATTACGAAATGACAAAAACGATGGGTTATAGCCCATGTTTTTGAAATTTTGAAAAAAAAAGTTAGCCTCGTTTCTCATCATTTTGGACCATGGGCTATAGCCCATATCGTACGGCATACTATAGCGCGCCGTTTTTCATCATTTTTGACGATTTGAAAAAAATGACGAAATGACAAAAACGATGGGTTATAGCCCATGTTTTTGAAATTTTGAAAAAAAAAAGTTAGCCTCGTTTCTCATCATTTTGGACCATGGGCTATAGCCCATATCGTACGGCATACTATAGCGCGCCGTTTTTCATCATTTTTGACGATTTAAAAAAAATGACGAAATGACAAAAACGATGGGTTATAGCCCATGTTTTTGAAATTTTGAAAAAAAAAGTTAGCCTCGTTTCTCATCATTTTGGACCATGGGCTATAGCCCATATCGTACGGCATACTATAGCGCGCCGTTTTTCATCAATTTTGAGGATTTGAAAAAAATGACAAAATGACAAAAACGATGGGTTATAGCCCATGTTTTTTGAAAATTTGAAAAAAAAAGTTAGCCTCGTTTCTCATCATTTCGGACCATGGGCTATAGCCCATATCGTACGGCATACTATAGCGCGCCGTTTTTCATCATTTTTGACGATTTGAAAAAAATGACAAATGACAAAAACGATGGGTTATAGCCCATGTTTTTTGAAATTTTGAAAAGAAAGTTAGCCTCGTTTCTCATCATTTTGGACCATGGGCTATAGCCCATATCGTACGGCATACTATAGCGCGCCGTTTTTCATCATTTTTGAGGATTTAAAAAAAATGACGAAATGACAAAAACGATGGGTTATAGCCCATGTTTTTTGAAATTTTGAAAAAAAAAGTTAGCCTCGTTTCTCATCATTTTGGACCATGGGCTATAGCCCATATCGTACGGCATACTATAGCGCGCCGTTTTTCATCATTTTTGAGGATTTGAAAAAATGACAAAATGACAAAAACGATGGGTTATAGCCCATGTTTTTTGAAATGTTGAAAAAAAAAGTTAGCCTCGTTTCTCATCATTTTGGACCATGGGCTATAGCCCATATCGTACGGCATACTATAGCGCGCCGTTTTTCATCATTTTTGAGGATTTGAAAAAAATTACGAAATGACAAAAACGATGGGTTATAGCCCATGTTTTTGAAATTTTGAAAAAAAAAGTTAGCCTCGTTTCTCATCATTTTGGACCATGGGCTATAGCCCATATCTTACGGCATACTATAGCGCGCCGTTTTTCATCATTTTTGAGCATTTGAAAAAAATGACAAAATGACAAAAACGATGGGTTATAGCCCATGTTTTTTGAAATTTTGAAAAAAAAAAGTTAGCCTCGTTTCTCATCATTTTGGACCATGGGCTATAGCCCATATCGTACGGCATACTATAGCGCGCCGTTTTTCATCATTTTTGACGATTTGAAAAAAATGACGAAATGACAAAAACGATGGGTTATAGCCCATGTTTTTGAAATTTTGAAAAAAAAAGTTAGCCTCGTTTCTCATCATTTTGGACCATGGGCTATAGCCCATATCGTACGGCATACTATAGCGGGCCGTTTTTCATCATTTTTGAGCATTTGAAAAAAATGACAAAATGACAAAAACGATGGGTTATAGCCCATGTTTTTTTAAATTTTGAAAAAAAAAGTTAGCCTCGTTTCTCATCATTTTGGACCATGGGCTATAGCCCATATCGTACGGCATACTATAGCGCGCCATTTTTCATCAATTTTGAGGATTTGAAAAAAATGACAAAATGACAAAAACGATGGGTTATAGCCCATGTTTTTTGAAATTTTGAAAAAAAAAGTTAGCCTCGTTTCTCATCATTTTGGACCATGGGCTATAGCCCATATCGTACGGCATACTATACCGCGCCGTTTTTCATCATTTTTGACGATTTGAAAAAAATTACGAAATGACAAAAACGATGGGTTATAGCCCATGTTTTTTGAAATTTTGAAAAAAAAGTTAGCCTCGTTTCTCATCATTTTGGACCATGGGCTATAGCCCATATCGTACGGCATACTATAGCGTGCCGTTTTTCATCATTTTTGACGATTTGAAAAAAATGACGAAATGACAAAAACGATGGGTTATAGCCCATGCTTTTGAAATTTTGAAAAAAAAAGTTAGCCTCGTTTCTCATCATTTTGGACCATGGGCTATAGCCCATATCGTACGGCATACTATAGCGCGCCGTTTTTCATCAATTTTGAGGATTTGAAAAAAATGACAAAATGACAAAAACGATGGGTTATAGCCCATGTTTTTTGAAAATTTGAAAAAAAAAAGTTAGCCTCGTTTCTCATCATTTTGGACCATGGGCTATAGCCCATATCGTACGGCATACTATAGCGCGCCGTTTTTCATCATTTTTGACGATTTGAAAAAAATGACGAAATGACAAAAACGATGGGTTATAGCCCATGTTTTTTGAAATTTTGAAAAAAAAGTTAGCCTCGTTTCTCATCATTTTGGACCATGGGCTATAGCCCATATCGTACGGCATACTATAGCGCGCCGTTTTTCATCATTTTTGACGATTTGAAAAAAATGACGAAATGACAAAAACGATGGGTTATAGCCCATGTTTTTGAAAATTTGAAAAAAAAAATTAGCCTCGTTTCTCATCATTTTGGACCATGGGCTATAGCCCATATCGTACGGCATACTATAGCGCGCCATTTTTCATCAATTTTGAGGATTTGAAAAAAATGACAAAATGACAAAAAGGATGGGTTATAGCCCATGTTTTTTGAAATTTTGAAAAAAAAAGTTAGCCTCGTTTCTCATCATTTTGGACCATGGGCTATAGCCCATATCGTACGGCATACTATAGCGCGCCGTTTTTCATCATTTTTGACGATTTGAAAAAAATGACGAAATGACAAAAACGATGGGTTATAGCCCATGCTTTTGAAATTTTGAAAAAAAAAGTTAGCCTCGTTTCTCATCATTTTGGACCATGGGCTATAGCCCATATCGTACGGCATACTATAGCGCGCCGTTTTTCATCAATTTTGAGGATTTGAAAAAAATGACAAAATGACAAAAACGATGGGTTATAGCCCATGTTTTTTGAAAATTTGAAAAAAAAAGTTAGCCTCGTTTCTCATCATTTTGGACCATGGGCTATAGCCCATATCGTACGGCATACTATAGCGCGCCGTTTTTCATCATTTTTGACGATTTGAAAAAAATGACGAAATGACAAAAACGATGGGTTATAGCCCATGTTTTTGAAATTTTGAAAAAAAAAGTTAGCCTCGTTTCTCATCATTTTGGACCATGGGCTATAGCCCATATCGTACGGCATACTATAGCGGGCCGTTTTTCATCATTTTTGAGCATTTGAAAAAAATGACAAAATGACAAAAACGATGGGTTATAGCCCATGTTTTTTGAAATTTTGGAAAAAAAAGTTAGCCTCGTTTCTCATCATTTTGGACCATGGGCTATAGCCCATATCGTACGGCATACTATAGCGCGCCATTTTTCATCAATTTTGAGGATTTGAAAAAAATGACAAAATGACAAAAACGATGGGTTATAGCCCATGTTTTTTGAAATTTTGAAAAAAAAAGTTAGCCTCGTTTCTCATCATTTTGGACCATGGGCTATAGCCCATATCGTACGGCATACTATACCGCGCCGTTTTTCATCATTTTTGACGATTTGAAAAAAATTACGAAATGACAAAAACGATGGGTTATAGCCCATGTTTTTTGAAATTTTGAAAAAAAAGTTAGCCTCGTTTCTCATCATTTTGGACCATGGGCTATAGCCCATATCGTACGGCATACTATAGCGTGCCGTTTTTCATCATTTTTGACGATTTGAAAAAAATGACGAAATGACAAAAACGATGGGTTATAGCCCATGCTTTTGAAATTTTGAAAAAAAAAGTTAGCCTCGTTTCTCATCATTTTGGACCATGGGCTATAGCCCATATCGTACGGCATACTATAGCGCGCCGTTTTTCATCAATTTTGAGGATTTGAAAAAAATGACAAAATGACAAAAACGATGGGTTATAGCCCATGTTTTTTGAAAATTTGAAAAAAAAAGTTAGCCTCGTTTCTCATCATTTTGGACCATGGGCTATAGCCCATATCGTACGGCATACTATAGCGCGCCGTTTTTCATCATTTTTGACGATTTGAAAAAAATGACGAAATGACAAAAACGATGGGTTATAGCCCATGTTTTTTGAAATTTTGAAAAAAAAGTTAGCCTCGTTTCTCATCATTTTGGACCATGGGCTATAGCCCATATCGTACGGCATACTATAGCGCGCCGTTTTTCATCATTTTTGACGATTTGAAAAAAATGACGAAATGACAAAAACGATGGGTTATAGCCCATGTTTTTGAAAATTTGAAAAAAAAAAAATAGCCTCGTTTCTCATCATTTTGGACCATGGGCTATAGCCCATATCGTACGGCATACTATAGCGCGCCATTTTTCATCAATTTTGAGGATTTGAAAAAAATGACAAAATGACAAAAACGATGGGTTATAGCCCATGTTTTTTGAAATTTTGAAAAAAAAAGTTAGCCTCGTTTCTCATCATTTTGGACCATGGGCTATAGCCCATATCGTACGGCATACTATAGCGCGCCGTTTTTCATCATTTTTGACGATTTGAAAAAAATTACGAAATGACAAAAACGATGGGTTATAGCCCATGTTTTTTGAAATTTTGAAAAAAAAGTTAGCCTCGTTTCTCATCATTTTGGACCATGGGCTATAGCCCATATCGTACGGCATACTATAGCGCGCCGTTTTTCATCATTTTTGACGATTTGAAAAAAATGACGAAATGACAAAAACGATGGGTTATAGCCCATGCTTTTGAAATGTTGAAAAAAAAAGTTAGCCTCGTTTCTCATCATTTTGGACCATGGGCTATAGCCCATATCGTACGGCATACTATAGCGCGCCGTTTTTCATCAATTTTGAGGATTTGAAAAAAATGACAAAATGACAAAAACGATGGGTTATAGCCCATGTTTTTTGAAAATTTGAAAAAAAAAGTTAGCCTCGTTTCTCATCATTTTGGACCATGGGCTATAGCCCATATCGTACGGCATACTATAGCGCGCCGTTTTTCATCATTTTTGACGATTTGAAAAAAATGACGAAATGACAAAAACGATGGGTTATAGCCCATGTTTTTTGAAATTTTGAAAAAAAAGTTAGCCTCGTTTCTCATCATTTTGGACCATGGGCTATAGCCCATATCGTACGGCATACTATAGCGCGCCGTTTTTCATCATTTTTGACGATTTGAAAAAAATGACGAAATGACAAAAACGATGGGTTATAGCCCATGCTTTTGAAATTTTGAAAAAAAAAGTTAGCCTCGTTTCTCATCATTTTGGACCATGGGCTATAGCCCATATCGTACGGCATACTATAGCGCGCCGTTTTTCATCAATTTTGAGGATTTGAAAAAAATGACAAAATGACAAAAACGATGGGTTATAGCCCATGTTTTTTGAAAATTTGGAAAAAAAAGTTAGCCTCGTTTCTTATCATTTTGGACCATGGGCTATAGCCCATATCGTACGGCATACTATAGCGCGCCGTTTTTCATCATTTTTGACGATTTGAAAAAAATGACGAAATGACAAAAACGATGGGTTATAGCCCATGTTTTTTGAAATTTTGAAAAAAAAGTTAGCCTCGTTTCTCATCATTTTGGACCATGGGCTATAGCCCATATCGTACGGCATACTATAGCGCGCCGTTTTTCATCATTTTTGACGATTTGAAAAAAATGACGAAATGACAAAAACGATGGGTTATAGCCCATGTTTTTGAAAATTTGGAAAAAAAAATTAGCCTCGTTTCTCATCATTTTGGACCATGGGCTATAGCCCATATCGTACGGCATACTATAGCGCGCCGTTTTTCATCATTTTTGAGGATTTGAAAAAAATGACAAAATGACAAAAACGATGGGTTATAGCCCATGTTTTTTGAAATTTTGAAAAAAAAAGTTAGCCTCGTTTCTCATCATTTTGGACCATGGGCTATAGCCCATATCGTACGGCATACTATAGCGCGCCGTTTTTCATCATTTTTGACGATTTGAAAAAAATGACGAAATGACAAAAACGATGGGTTATAGCCCATGCTTTTGAAATTTTGGAAAAAAAAGTTAGCCTCGTTTCTCATCATTTTGGACCATGGGCTATAGCCCATATCGTACGGCATACTATAGCGCGCCGTTTTTCATCAATTTTGAGGATTTGAAAAAAATGACAAAATGACAAAAACGATGGGTTATAGCCCATGTTTTTTGAAATTTTGAAAAAAAAGGTTAGCCTCGTTTCTCATCATTTTGGACCATGGGCTATAGCCCATATCGTACGGCATACTATAGCGCGCCGTTTTTCATCATTTTTGACGATTTGAAAAAAATGACGAAATGACAAAAACGATGGGTTATAGCCCATGTTTTTTGAAATTTTGAAAAAAAAGTTAGCCTCGTTTCTCATCATTTTGGACCAAGGGCTATAGCCCATATCGTACGGCATACTATAGCGCGCCGTTTTTCATCAATTTTGAGGATTTTAAAAAAATGACAAAATGACAAAAACGATGGGTTATAGCCCATGTTTTTTGAAAATTTGAAAAAAAAAGTTAGCCTCGTTTCTCATCATTTTGGACCATGGGCTATAGCCCATATCGTACGGCATACTATAGCGCACCGTTTTTCATCATTTTTGACGATTTGAAAAAAATGACGAAATGACAAAAACGATGGGTTATAGCCCATGTTTTTTGAAATTTTGAAAAAAAAGTTAGCCTCGTTTCTCATCATTTTGGACCATGGGCTATAGCCCATATCGTACGGCATACTATAGCGCGCCGTTTTTCATCATTTTTGACGATTTGAAAAAAATGACGAAATGACAAAAACGATGGGTTATAGCCCATGTTTTTGAAAATTTGAAAAAAAAAATTAGCCTCGTTTCTCATCATTTTGGACCATGGGCTATAGCCCATATCGTACGGCATACTATAGCGCGCCGTTTTTCATCATTTTTGAGGATTTGAAAAAAATGACAAAATGACAAAAACGATGGGTTATAGCCCATGTTTTTTGAAATTTTGAAAAAAAAAGTTAGCCTCGTTTCTCATCATTTTGGACCATGGGCTATAGCCCATATCGTACGGCATACTATAGCGCGCCGTTTTTCATCATTTTTGACGATTTGAAAAAAATGACGAAATGACAAAAACGATGGGTTATAGCCCATGCTTTTGAAATTTTGGAAAAAAAAGTTAGCCTCGTTTCTCATCATTTTGGACCATGGGCTATAGCCCATATCGTAGGATTTGAAAAAAATGACAAAATGACAAAAACGATGGGTTATAGCCCATGTTTTTTGAAATTTTGAAAAAAAAGTTAGCCTCGTTTCTCATCATTTTGGACCATGGGCTATAGCCCATATCGTACGGCATACTATAGCGCGCCGTTTTTCATCATTTTTGAGGATTTGAAAAAAATGACGAAATGACAAAAACGATGGGTTATAGCCCATGTTTTTTGAAATTTTGAAAAAAAAGTTAGCCTCGTTTCTCATCATTTTGGACCATGGGCTATAGCCCATATCGTACGGCATACTATAGCGCGCCGTTTTTCATCATTTTTGACGATTTGAAAAAAATGACGAAATGACAAAAACGATGGGTTATAGCCCATGCTTTAGAAATTTTGAAAAAAAAAGTTAGCCTCGTTTCTCATCATTTTGGACCATGGGCTATAGCCCATATCGTACGGCATACTATAGCGCGCCGTTTTTCATCAATTTTGAGGATTTGAAAAAAATGACGAAATGACAAAAACGATGGGTTATAGCCCATGTTTTTTGAAATTTTGAAAAAAAAAGTTAGCCTCGTTTCTCATCATTTTGGACCATGGGCTATAGCCCATATCGTACGGCATACTATAGCGCGCCGTTTTTCATCATTTTTGACGATTTAAAAAAAATGACGAAATGACAAAAACGATGGGTTATAGCCCATGTTTTTTGAAATTTTGAAAAAAAAAGTTAGCCTCGTTTCTCATCATTTTGGACCATGGGCTATAGCCCATATCGTACGGCATACTATAGCGCGCCGTTTTTCATCATTTTTGAGGATTTGAAAAAAATGACAAAATGACAAAAACGATGGGTTATAGCCCATGTTTTTTGAAATTTTGAAAAAAAAAGTTAGCCTCGTTTCTCATCATTTTGGACCATGGGCTATAGCCCATATCGTACGGCATACTATAGCGCGCCGTTTTTCATCATTTTTGACGATTTGAAAAAAATGACGAAATGACAAAAACGATGGGTTATAGCCCATGCTTTTGAAATTTTGGAAAAAAAAGTTAGCCTCGTTTCTCATCATTTTGGACCATGGGCTATAGCCCATATCGTAGGATTTGAAAAAAATGACAAAATGACAAAAACGATGGGTTATAGCCCATGTTTTTTGAAATTTTGAAAAAAAAGTTAGCCTCGTTTCTCATCATTTTGGACCATGGGCTATAGCCCATATCGTACGGCATACTATAGCGCGCCGTTTTTCATCATTTTTGAGGATTTGAAAAAAATGACGAAATGACAAAAACGATGGGTTATAGCCCATGTTTTTTGAAATTTTGAAAAAAAAGTTAGCCTCGTTTCTCATCATTTTGGACCATGGGCTATAGCCCATATCGTACGGCATACTATAGCGCGCCGTTTTTCATCATTTTTGACGATTTGAAAAAAATGACGAAATGACAAAAACGATGGGTTATAGCCCATGCTTTAGAAATTTTGAAAAAAAAAGTTAGCCTCGTTTCTCATCATTTTGGACCATGGGCTATAGCCCATATCGTACGGCATACTATAGCGCGCCGTTTTTCATCAATTTTGAGGATTTGAAAAAAATGACGAAATGACAAAAACGATGGGTTATAGCCCATGTTTTTTGAAATTTTGAAAAAAAAAGTTAGCCTCGTTTCTCATCATTTTGGACCATGGGCTATAGCCCATATCGTACGGCATACTATAGCGCGCCGTTTTTCATCATTTTTGACGATTTGAAAAAAATGACGAAATGACAAAAACGATGGGTTATAGCCCATGTTTTTTGAAATTTTGAAAAAAAAAGTTAGCCTCGTTTCTCATCATTTTGGACCATGGGCTATAGCCCATATCGTACGGCATACTATAGCGCGCCGTTTTTCATCAATTTTGAGGATTTGAAAAAAATGACGAAATGACAAAAACGATGGGTTATAGCCCATGTTTTTTGAAATTTTGAAAAAAAAAGTTAGCCTCGTTTCTCATCATTTTGGACCATGGGCTATAGCCCATATCGTACGGCATACTATAGCGCGCCGTTTTTCATCATTTTTGACGATTTGAAAAAAATGACGAAATGACAAAAACGATGGGTTATAGCCCATGTTTTTTGAAATTTTGAAAAAAAAAGTTAGCCTCGTTTCTCATCATTTTGGACCATGGGCTATAGCCCATATCGTACGGCATACTATAGCGCGCCGTTTTTCATCATTTTTGAGGATTTGAAAAAAATGACGAAATGACAAAAACGATGGGTTATAGCCCATGTTTTTTGAAATTTTGAAAAAAAAGTTAGCCTCGTTTCTCATCATTTTGGACCATGGGCTATAGCCCATATCGTACGGCATACTATAGCGCGCCGTTTTTCATCATTTTTGACGATTTGAAAAAAATTACGAAATGACAAAAACGATGGGTTATAGCCCATGCTTTAGAAATTTTGGAAAAAAAAGTTAGCCTCGTTTCTCATCATTTTGGACCATGGGCTATAGCCCATATCGTACGGCATACTATAGCGCGCCGTTTTTCATCAATTTTGAGGATTTGAAAAAAATGACGAAATGACAAAAACGATGGGTTATAGCCCATGTTTTTTGAAATTTTGAAAAAAAAAGTTAGCCTCGTTTCTCATCATTTTGGACCATGGGCTATAGCCCATATCGTACGGCATACTATAGCGCGCCGTTTTTCATCATTTTTGACGATTTGAAAAAAATGACGAAATGACAAAAACGATGGGTTATAGCCCATGTTTTTTGAAATTTTGAAAAAAAAAGTTAGCCTCGTTTCTCATCATTTTGGACCATGGGCTATAGCCCATATCGTACGGCATACTATAGCGCGCCGTTTTTCATCATTTTTGACGATTTGAAAAAAATGACAAAATGACAAAAACGATGGGTTATAGCCCATGTTTTTGAAATTTTGAAAAAAAAAAATTAGCCTCGTTTCTCATCATTTTGGACCATGGGCTATAGCCCATATCGTACGGCATACTATAGCGCGCCGTTTTTCATCATTTTTGAGGATTTGAAAAAAATGACGAAATGACAAAAACGATGGGTTATAGCCCATGTTTTTTGAAATTTTGAAAAAAAAAGTTAGCCTCGTTTCTCATCATTTTGGACCATGGGCTATAGCCCATATCGTACGGCATACTATAGCGCGCCGTTTTTCATCATTTTTGACGATTTGAAAAAAATGACAAAATGACAAAAACGATGGGTTATAGCCCATGTTTTTGAAATTTTGGAAAAAAAAATTAGCCTCGTTTCTCATCATTTTGGACCATGGGCTATAGCCCATATCGTACGGCATACTATAGCGCGCCGTTTTTCATCATTTTTGAGGATTTGAAAAAAATGACGAAATGACAAAAACGATGGGTTATAGCCCATGTTTTTTGAAATGTTGAAAAAAAAAGTTAGCCTCGTTTCTCATCATTTTGGACCATGGGCTATAGCCCATATCGTACGGCATACTATAGCGCGCCGTTTTTCATCATTTTTGAGCATTTGAAAAAAATGACAAAATGACAAAAACGATGGGTTATAGCCAATGTTTTTTGAAATTTTGAAAAAAAAAGTTAGCCTCGTTTCTCATCATTTTGGACCATGGGCTATAGCCCATATCGTACGGCATACTATAGCGCGCCGTTTTTCATCATTTTTGACGATTTGAAAAAAATGACAAAATGACAAAAACGATGGGTTATAGCCCATGTTTTTTGAAATTTTGAAAAAAAAAGTTAGCCTCGTTTCTCATCATTTTGGACCATGGGCTATAGCCCATATCGTACGGCATACTATAGCGCGCCGTTTTTCATCATTTTTGACGATTTGAAAAAAATGACGAAATGACAAAAACGATGGGTTATAGCCCATGCTTTTGAAATTTTGGAAAAAAAAGTTAGCCTCGTTTCTCATCATTTTGGACCATGGGCTATAGCCCATATCGTAGGATTTGAAAAAAATGACAAAATGACAAAAACGATGGGTTATAGCCCATGTTTTTTGAAATTTTGAAAAAAAAGTTAGCCTCGTTTCTCATCATTTTGGACCATGGGCTATAGCCCATATCGTACGGCATACTATAGCGCGCCGTTTTTCATCATTTTTGAGGATTTGAAAAAAATGACGAAATGACAAAAACGATGGGTTATAGCCCATGTTTTTTGAAATTTTGAAAAAAAAGTTAGCCTCGTTTCTCATCATTTTGGACCATGGGCTATAGCCCATATCGTACGGCATACTATAGCGCGCCGTTTTTCATCATTTTTGACGATTTGAAAAAAATGACGAAATGACAAAAACGATGGGTTATAGCCCATGCTTTAGAAATTTTGAAAAAAAAAGTTAGCCTCGTTTCTCATCATTTTGGACCATGGGCTATAGCCCATATCGTACGGCATACTATAGCGCGCCGTTTTTCATCAATTTTGAGGATTTGAAAAAAATGACGAAATGACAAAAACGATGGGTTATAGCCCATGTTTTTTGAAATTTTGAAAAAAAAAGTTAGCCTCGTTTCTCATCATTTTGGACCATGGGCTATAGCCCATATCGTACGGCATACTATAGCGCGCCGTTTTTCATCATTTTTGACGATTTGAAAAAAATGACGAAATGACAAAAACGATGGGTTATAGCCCATGTTTTTTGAAATTTTGAAAAAAAAAGTTAGCCTCGTTTCTCATCATTTTGGACCATGGGCTATAGCCCATATCGTACGGCATACTATAGCGCGCCGTTTTTCATCAATTTTGAGGATTTGAAAAAAATGACGAAATGACAAAAACGATGGGTTATAGCCCATGTTTTTTGAAATTTTGAAAAAAAAAGTTAGCCTCGTTTCTCATCATTTTGGACCATGGGCTATAGCCCATATCGTACGGCATACTATAGCGCGCCGTTTTTCATCATTTTTGACGATTTGAAAAAAATGACGAAATGACAAAAACGATGGGTTATAGCCCATGTTTTTTGAAATTTTGAAAAAAAAAGTTAGCCTCGTTTCTCATCATTTTGGACCATGGGCTATAGCCCATATCGTACGGCATACTATAGCGCGCCGTTTTTCATCATTTTTGAGGATTTGAAAAAAATGACGAAATGACAAAAACGATGGGTTATAGCCCATGTTTTTTGAAATTTTGAAAAAAAAGTTAGCCTCGTTTCTCATCATTTTGGACCATGGGCTATAGCCCATATCGTACGGCATACTATAGCGCGCCGTTTTTCATCATTTTTGACGATTTGAAAAAAATGACGAAATGACAAAAACGATGGGTTATAGCCCATGCTTTAGAAATTTTGAAAAAAAAAGTTAGCCTCGTTTCTCATCATTTTGGACCATGGGCTATAGCCCATATCGTACGGCATACTATAGCGCGCCGTTTTTCATCAATTTTGAGGATTTGAAAAAAATGACGAAATGACAAAAACGATGGGTTATAGCCCATGTTTTTTGAAATTTTGAAAAAAAAAGTTAGCCTCGTTTCTCATCATTTTGGACCATGGGCTATAGCCCATATCGTACGGCATACTATAGCGCGCCGTTTTTCATCATTTTTGACGATTTGAAAAAAATGACGAAATGACAAAAACGATGGGTTATAGCCCATGTTTTTTGAAATTTTGAAAAAAAAAGTTAGCCTCGTTTCTCATCATTTTGGACCATGGGCTATAGCCCATATCGTACGGCATACTATAGCGCGCCGTTTTTCATCATTTTTGACGATTTGAAAAAAATGACAAAATGACAAAAACGATGGGTTATAGCCCATGTTTTTGAAATTTTGGAAAAAAAAAATTAGCCTCGTTTCTCATCATTTTGGACCATGGGCTATAGCCCATATCGTACGGCATACTATAGCGCGCCGTTTTTCATCATTTTTGAGGATTTGAAAAAAATGACGAAATGACAAAAACGATGGGTTATAGCCCATGTTTTTTGAAATTTTGAAAAAAAAAGTTAGCCTCGTTTCTCATCATTTTGGACCATGGGCTATAGCCCATATCGTACGGCATACTATAGCGCGCCGTTTTTCATCATTTTTGACGATTTGAAAAAAATGACAAAATGACAAAAACGATGGGTTATAGCCAATGTTTTTTGAAATTTTGAAAAAAAAAGTTAGCCTCGTTTCTCATCATTTTGGACCATGGGCTATAGCCCATATCGTACGGCATACTATAGCGCGCCGTTTTTCATCATTTTTGACGATTTGAAAAAAATGACAAAATGACAAAAACGATGGGTTATAGCCCATGTTTTTGAAATTTTGAAAAAAAAAATTAGCCTCGTTTCTCATCATTTTGGACCATGGGCTATAGCCCATATCGTACGGCATACTATAGCGCGCCGTTTTTCATCATTTTTGAGGATTTGAAAAAAATGACAAAATGACAAAAACGATGGGTTATAGCCCATGTTTTTTGAAATTTTGAAAAAAAAAGTTAGCCTCGTTTCTCATCATTTTGGACCATGGGCTATAGCCCATATCGTACGGCATACTATAGCGCGCCGTTTTTCATCATTTTTGACGATTTGAAAAAAATGACGAAATGACAAAAACGATGGGTTATAGCCCATGCTTTTGAAATTTTGAAAAAAAAAGTTAGCCTCGTTTCTCATCATTTTGGACCATGGGCTATAGCCCATATCGTACGGCATACTATAGCGCGCCGTTTTTCATCAATTTTGAGGATTTGAAAAAAATGACAAAAACGATGAGTTATAGCCCATGTTTTTTGAAATTTTGAAAAAAAAAGTTAGCCTCGTTTCTCATCATTTTGGACCATGGGCTATAGCCCATATCGTACGGCATACTATAGCGCGCCGTTTTTCATCATTTTTGACGATTTGAAAAAAATGACGAAATGACAAAAACGATGGGTTATAGCCCATGTTTTTTGAAATTTTGAAAAAAAAGTTAGCCTCGTTTCTCATCATTTTGGACCATGGGCTATAGCCCATATCGTACGGCATACTATAGCGCGCCGTTTTTCATCATTTTTGAGGATTTAAAAAAAATGACGAAATGACAAAAACGATGGGTTATAGCCCATGTTTTTTGAAATTTTGAAAAAAAAAGTTAGCCTCGTTTCTCATCATTTTGGACCATGGGCTATAGCCCATATCGTACGGCATACTATAGCGCGCCGTTTTTCATCATTTTTGAGGATTTGAAAAAAATGACGAAATGACAAAAACGATGGGTTATAGCCCATGTTTTTTGAAATGTTGAAAAAAAAAGTTAGCCTCGTTTCTCATCATTTTGGACCATGGGCTATAGCCCATATCGTACGGCATACTATAGCGCGCCGTTTTTCATCATTTTTGAGCATTTGAAAAAAATGACAAAATGACAAAAACGATGGGTTATAGCCAATGTTTTTTGAAATTTTGAAAAAAAAAGTTAGCCTCGTTTCTCATCATTTTGGACCATGGGCTATAGCCCATATCGTACGGCATACTATAGCGCGCCGTTTTTCATCATTTTTGACGATTTGAAAAAAATGACGAAATGACAAAAACGATGGGTTATAGCCCATGCTTTTGAAATTTTGAAAAAAAAAGTTAGCCTCGTTTCTCATCATTTTGGACCATGGGCTATAGCCCATATCGTACGGCATACTATAGCGCGCCGTTTTTCATCAATTTTGAGGATTTGAAAAAAATGACAAAAACGATGGGTTATAGCCCATGTTTTTTGAAATTTTGAAAAAAAAAGTTAGCCTCGTTTCTCATCATTTTGGACCATGGGCTATAGCCCATATCGTACGGCATACTATAGCGCGCCGTTTTTCATCATTTTTGACGATTTGAAAAAAATGACGAAATGACAAAAACGATGGGTTATAGCCCATGTTTTTTGAAATTTTGAAAAAAAAGTTAGCCTCGTTTCTCATCATTTTGGACCATGGGCTATAGCCCATATCGTACGGCATACTATAGCGCGCCGTTTTTCATCATTTTTGAGGATTTAAAAAAAATGACAAAATGACAAAAACGATGGGTTATAGCCCATGTTTTTTGAAATTTTGAAAAAAAAAGTTAGCCTCGTTTCTCATCATTTTGGACCATGGGCTATAGCCCATATCGTACGGCATACTATAGCGCGCCGTTTTTCATCATTTTTGAGGATTTGAAAAAAATGACGAAATGACAAAAACGATGGGTTATAGCCCATGTTTTTTGAAATGTTGAAAAAAAAAGTTAGCCTCGTTTCTCATCATTTTGGACCATGGGCTATAGCCCATATCGTACGGCATACTATAGCGCGCCGTTTTTCATCATTTTTGAGGATTTGAAAAAAATGACGAAATGACAAAAACGATGGGTTATAGCCCATGTTTTTTGAAATGTTGAAAAAAAAAGTTAGCCTCGTTTCTCATCATTTTGGACCATGGGCTATAGCCCATATCGTACGGCATACTATAGCGTGCCGTTTTTCATCATTTTTGAGGATTTGAAAAAAATGACGAAATGACAAAAACGATGGGTTATAGCCCATGTTTTTGAAATTTTGAAAAAAAAAGTTAGCCTCGTTTCTCATCATTTTGGACCATGGGCTATAGCCCATATCGTACGGCATACTATAGCGCGCCGTTTTTCATCATTTTTGAGCATTTGAAAAAAATGACAAAATGACAAAAACGATGGGTTATAGCCCATGTTTTTTGAAATTTTGAAAAAAAAAGTTAGCCTCGTTTCTCATCATTTTGGACCATGGGCTATAGCCCATATCGTACGGCATACTATAGCGCGCCGTTTTTCATCATTTTTGACGATTTGAAAAAAATGACGAAATGACAAAAACGATGGGTTATAGCCCATGTTTTTTGAAATTTTGAAAAAAAAGTTAGCCTCGTTTCTCATCATTTTGGACCATGGGCTATAGCCCATATCGTACGGCATACTATAGCGCGCCGTTTTTCATCATTTTTGAGGATTTAAAAAAAATGACAAAATGACAAAAACGATGGGTTATAGCCCATGTTTTTTGAAATTTTGAAAAAAAAAGTTAGCCTCGTTTCTCATCATTTTGGACCATGGGCTATAGCCCATATCGTACGGCATACTATAGCGCGCCGTTTTTCATCATTTTTGAGGATTTGAAAAAAATGACGAAATGACAAAAACGATGGGTTATAGCCCATGTTTTTTGAAATGTTGAAAAAAAAAGTTAGCCTCGTTTCTCATCATTTTGGACCATGGGCTATAGCCCATATCGTACGGCATACTATAGCGCGCCGTTTTTCATCATTTTTGAGGATTTGAAAAAAATGACGAAATGACAAAAACGATGGGTTATAGCCCATGTTTTTTGAAATGTTGAAAAAAAAAGTTAGCCTCGTTTCTCATCATTTTGGACCATGGGCTATAGCCCATATCGTACGGCATACTATAGCGTGCCGTTTTTCATCATTTTTGAGGATTTGAAAAAAATGACGAAATGACAAAAACGATGGGTTATAGCCCATGTTTTTGAAATTTTGAAAAAAAAAGTTAGCCTCGTTTCTCATCATTTTGGACCATGGGCTATAGCCCATATCGTACGGCATACTATAGCGCGCCGTTTTTCATCATTTTTGAGCATTTGAAAAAAATGACAAAATGACAAAAACGATGGGTTATAGCCCATGTTTTTTGAAATTTTGAAAAAAAAAGTTAGCCTCGTTTCTCATCATTTTGGACCATGGGCTATAGCCCATATCGTACGGCATACTATAGCGCGCCGTTTTTCATCATTTTTGACGATTTGAAAAAAATGACGAAATGACAAAAACGATGGGTTATAGCCCATGTTTTTTGAAATTTTGAAAAAAAAAGTTAGCCTCGTTTCTCATCATTTTGGACCATGGGCTGTAGCCCATATCGTACGGCATACTATAGCGCGCCGTTTTTCATCATTTTTGAGGATTTGAAAAAAAATGACAAAATGACAAAAACGATGGGTTATAGCCCATGTTTTTTGAAATTTTGAAAAAAAAAGTTAGCCTCGTTTCTCATCATTTTGGACCATGGGCTATAGCCCATATCGTACGGCATACTATAGCGCGCCGTTTTTCATCATTTTTGACGATTTGAAAAAAATGACGAAATGACAAAAACGATGGGTTATAGCCCATGCTTTTGAAATTTTGAAAAAAAAAGTTAGCCTCGTTTCTCATCATTTTGGACCATGGGCTATAGCCCATATCGTACGGCATACTATAGCGCGCCGTTTTTCATCATTTTTGAGGATTTGAAAAAAATGACAAAATGACAAAAACGATGGGTTATAGCCCATGTTTTTTGAAATGTTGAAAAAAAAAGTTAGCCTCGTTTCTCATCATTTTGGACCATGGGCTATAGCCCATATCGTACGGCATACTATAGCGCGCCGTTTTTCATCATTTTTGAGGATTTGAAAAAAATTACGAAATGACAAAAACGATGGGTTATAGCCCATGTTTTTGAAATTTTGAAAAAAAAAGTTAGCCTCGTTTCTCATCATTTTGGACCGTGGGCTATAGCCCATATCGTACGGCATACTATAGCGGGCCGTTTTTCATCATTTTTGAGCATTTGAAAAAAATGACAAAATGACAAAAACGATGGGTTATAGCCCATGTTTTTTGAAATTTTGAAAAAAAAAGTTAGCCTCGTTTCTCATCATTTTGGACCATGGGCTATAGCCCATATCGTACGGCATACTATAGCGCGCCGTTTTTTATCATTTTTGAGGATTTGAAAAAAATTACAAAATGACAAAAACGATGGGTTATAGCCCATGTTTTTTGAAATTTTGAAAAAAAAAGTTAGCCTCGTTTCTCATCATTTTGGACCATGGGCTATAGCCCATATCGTACGGCATACTATAGCGCGCCGTTTTTCATCATTTTTGACGATTCGAAAAAAATGACGAAATGACAAAAACGATGGGTTATAGCCCATGCTTTTGAAATTTTGAAAAAAAAAGTTAGCCTCGTTTCTCATCATTTTGGACCATGGGCTATAGCCCATATCGTACGGCATACTATAGCACGCCGCTTTTCATCATTTTTGAGGATTTGAAAAAAATGAAAAAATAAAGAAACGATGGGTTATAGCCCATGTTTTTTGAAATTTTGAAAAAAAGAGTTAGCCTCGTTTCTCATCATTTTGGACCATGGGCTATAGCCCATATCGTATTATAGATTAGTTTCAGGTGGGGTAATCTAAACACAGCATCTTAACACTGGTTGTCAAGCTATTTAGTATTTTTTGCAGTTTCCCTGCTTGAAAGGGATGGCACAGACCATATGGAGATTGTTACTGGGTTTCACTCATACAATGACAACACAGTTTCCTTCTTTTTACTCTTCTTTACTTTGTAGTTGAGTACAGTTGTACAGGTATTGTGTAAGTCAGTTAGTGGGTAAGTCAGGTAAGGTGAAAAACCTTAAAGGGAAAATAAAAAAGAACTAATGTAAGTATAATGCACATTCAATCAATACACATACTTTACATGTTCTAAACACCTAAATATCATTTTTACTTGAGTGTCTCTTAATCAACTCATTTCTAAATCAATTCATTTTTTGCTCAATTCGTTTCTAAACAGTTTTTAAACATAATAAACTCATGAAATGTAAATTAAATAAACTGAATTAATTAGCATCATTGAAACGTTTTTATCAATCAATAATCAATTCAAATGTATTTTAAATCAAATGATCATGTTCATTGTTCATGTCCAATTGGCCATCATGTTTCCTTTAACTTCAACTCAAGTCATCATAAACAACAACAAACAATAACAAGTGTCCATGAACTGGCATGCAACTGGCATGATCTGTCACAGATATACAGTTCTCTCACCGGCTGTCTCTCCAGCATTTATATGGCTGCACCGTTCTGCTCTGCTGTTTGTGTGTGTTGCTCCTGTTTGTATCCACACTGCTGTTTCTCATGGAGGTTTGTGTGTTTCCTGTGTTTGGCCAACGCCCTACTCTCAGGTGCAGTGAATGCACTGATGCTGATTAGTGAGGCAATTGGGGAGTGAGTGAGTGAGTGACAATCAGCAGAGTGTCAGTGGCAATGATTGTCAGTCCAGATTTAACCCTTTGCTCTCCATTTCTCCAAGTTGACTTCACACTGGTGAAATAGTGAATTTCATATTTAATGTGAACATACAACAGGACTAAGGTTAGCAGGTTACAGCGCTGTAGGGCTTCGAACCCTATATCCAGGCAGAATCTTGGATAGTACACTACCAGCGCTTTCTTTTGCTTTGCAACACCATGGTCCAAATTCACAACGGCGTTTACGATGATAACATGACGTGACGTGCTCAATGGCCCAGTGGATAAGTCAAATGATATCCGTAGTATACCTAGTAGAAGTGTGCCGGTTCGAACCTGACTCATATCTTTACGTTCAAGACCGATTTCAGAAGAAGAAAACAAACAAAAAAGCTTTGTAGTAGTATCCAGCAGTTAGCTCACTGTGATGAGAGTCTGTCATTGAGAGCCACAGGTCCAGGGTTCAAATCCTGGTCAAAACTGTGACACTTTGCTTTACACACTGATTTCCAGAAGGACAACTTTAAAGCAGCCCAGAAATTCACCATGTTTGTGTTCCTCAATGGCCCAGTGGATAAGTACATTATGGGCCCATGGTCCATGGTCAAAAATGATGAAAAACGAGGATAATTGTTTTTTACATCCTACTAGTCCTACATACTTACACCTAGAAACCCCATTCCAACCTATTTAGGTTCATCTCATGGTGGACATGTTTGCCTGAAAAGGAAATGGAGGGAAATGCAAGAGACATTTTTGGTATGTATTTATGCGAATACAAAGCTAGATTGAAATATACATTTTGCTACAAGGAGTGTACAAAAAAAACATGACAGTATCTTGACAGTTGAGTTGACAGATAATTTCTCAGTATGTGCGGTCACCTCCAACTATGAGTTACAAGAAAATCAAGACTTGAGATTGACACTGAGAAAGGCATATCATGATAATGACCTTTCTGAATATAAATATTCTTTATACATTACATCCATGTTATATTCAAAATAAATAGAAATAAAACCAAATGACAAGTCAAATTCAGACCACCTCTCTCCTTCATACTGTACTACCAGTCAAGGCACAAAAACATAATCAACCAAAACAGAGCAGAAGTCATCTCCAAACCCTAAACCCCTTAACCTAAACCCCCACAACCACTAAGCATACACCCCCAAAAAACTGCTTACCCTAAAACCCCAAACACACGAGTAATAAACCCCAATATCTCCAACACTAATCATTCACCAGTGGTTCTTCTCAATCTTTGCAGACTACAACTGCACAAAAAAATCATATTTGAAATGGGGAACCCAACGGTTCCAAACAAAATAATCATATTTGAACAAAATAATCATATTTGAACAAAATAATCATATTTGAACAAAATAATCACATTTGAACAAAATAATCACATTTGAACAAAATAATCATATTTGAACAAAATAATCATATTTTAACTGCCAGTCCCCCCGCCCCCATTGTGAAAATATCTTTCTTATATCATTTGACAATTTGGCCAATGTTCAACCCATTTTTATAGTAGGTATTTTTATTTTCTTTGCGGGGACCCCCAATAATCACTGCCCTACACCACAGAGACCCCACCTTCTACACCACAGCAGAGGTGTACACTGGCAGTAAATAACAGACTAAACTTTTTGTGGCACATTTGATTAACCACTAGCCTGGCTAATAAGCCAGACCTAGTCTAATGTATAATGTATATACTTTCGTTTTATTTTGGTTGTTTTTTTGTCTGTCTTTTTCTGCCCACTCTTTTATTTTTGTCCTCCTGAAATGTACAATCCGAAGTGATATTGCCCTGTTTGTCCCTGTTTAAATGTGGACTTGATGTCATATGAAAAAGGACTATACAGAGACATTGGAGTTGGAGCCACATGGAGGGGGGATGAGGGAGGGAAGAGGGGTGAAAAAAAAATATCTTGGGAATTGCTCGTGTGTCATATGTGAAAATGCTATATCTGTAATGTACTGCTCTTTCCAAATAAAACAAATATTATATATTAAAAAAAAACGGCCACTTCCCTTTGAATCATTTCGGATCATCTCAATAGGCTCTATGCACGGCGGCCATATTGGAAAGAAATTGAGCCTCTTCCTTAATTAGTGTTACCAATGATTAAGGCTCTGTTCCATTCCGGTGCACGTTGGCTCACTGGAAACTGGTCCAGATTCCCATGGTTCCTTGATGGGGTTCCAAATAGACCTAACTCTGAGAGTGTACAAATGGACGGGTCCATTTGGTTCCATTTGTACACTCTCAGAGTTGGGAGTTGTTGAAATATATATATCTTTTTAATTGAGAACCACTGTGCTACACTAAATGGAACAGAGCCTTATTAAGTTAGTATAATTTGTAAGCCCTGTGAACTAAGGAAGTGAGGAAGGAAGAGGCACAATTTATTTCCAAAATAGCTGCTGTGTTGTAGGAAGTAAACAGGGAGGTGGAAGTGCGCTCTCTGTCTTTTTGAGGGGTGCTAGCCCCTCCTGTGTCCAGCTTTTGGTGTATGCTGCATGTGCACATACGTCCTACACAAACATTAAATCCCAATGACAATGAATGGACAATTTTGAGTGTTTGTGTAAATACAAACATTGCGTAACACAAACATTGAAGACGAAGGTGAGGACGCAAATTCTGATTGGCCGGAATGAGATGAAGGATGATAAGATCGCCGCTCACTTCACACAGGTGTGATTTTCTTCTCTCCGTTTCGGTCACATTATCGCACATTGCATTGCACCTGTAGTAGAAGCAAAGCCTCGTTGACAGGGAGAAGTGTTCATGGTTTCCATCCGTTACGCTTGGCTTCTTCTGCAAGACTGTGCAGTGTTTGGGCAGCAACTATACCTTACCAAGTAATGTGTTAGTGAAATATTATCACTTTTCCCCAGTAACCAGCTGTAACCAGGCACAGGCACAGGCTTCTGCATCAAAACTGCCTGGTGACAACTAATCCCAGAGCAGCATTATGGTGTGGGCCAGGGGCCCCATTGGTAGGTTAACACAGTGGTTCTCAACCTTTTCAAGCCGTGATTGAACTGGGGACCGCCCATCATGAGGAGCACTTGGAATGTAGAAGTTGAGGCATTACATTTTTGGTTCCACAGATACATATTTAGTTTCTTTCTTATATAACTTGAAAACGTAGCCAATGTTTGACCAGTTCTTATAGTAGACCTACAGTTACTTTTCATGCGGTAATGGACTCTTTTTTTTCTTTCCGAGGTATTAAAACCCACTGGGGATCCCGACCCACGGGTTGAGAACCACTGGTTTAACGTTGAAACATGTGTCCTCTGGCTGTCCTACAGGGCCCTGTTTTGTGTGCCCACCCCTTCTGGATAGAGTGGGGAGGGTAGGGCTTGAAAGACAATTGGGAATCTTCCCAGCAACAGCGTCTGTCACACGGAGGTGACACGGATCACCACTTCCCCCGAATCGCTGTGCGGGACCAGGCCGTCCCCGGTGGGGACCAGGGAGGGACAGGGGAAACAGCAGAGCCACGATGTCCAGGGCACGTGGGGGCCGCCGTTGAGCTGCGTGGGTGGCCGCAAGGGCCCGCCATCGGGCCCCAGGGTGACCAGGGGCAGCCACAGCGTCCGGGGGGGCACGAGGGTCCGTTGTCGCTCGTCGGCGCCCATCTCCTCCATGTCGGCGGCCTTGTCGTAGCTCTGGACATCCCAGTGGAGGTTGACAGCCCGCCAGCGCATGAACACGTTGTGCACCGCTGCCCCCTCGTGGACGATCAGGCCTATTACAACCAGGAAAAGACAGGCTGGTCTGTTTATTTATTTATGGAGTAAACATCTTAATGTGAGGATGAGATATATATAATTATATATATTTATATTAGACGTATTTAGTTTCTACTCCCTCCTATTGAGACTGACTGAGTTATTGTTGTCCTAGTCTAGTCTTTCTTTGTCTTGTCCCATGTTTTTTCCCTTTTTCTCTTTCTTTTCTGGATGAGGGCATGCTAAGAATACCTAAACTATAAACCTATAAGGTATAATGAATAAAACAAGAGCGTTTACGGACCCACGCAGACCAGGTCCATGAAGCCGTACATGGCGTAGCAGATCTGGAAGAGGACGTCTCGCCGCTGCCACACGGCATGTGGAGAGAGAGCCGACCACAGCAGCCAGGAGATGCTGGACACCAGGAACACCGAGCCCAGCACCACCGCCACGATCTGGACCTTCTCCACCAGCGACATGTTGATGGCCTGCCACTGTTAGGAGCACACACACACACACACACACACACACACACACACACAATGTTCTTTCTCTGCCAGCGTCATGTTGATGGCCTGCCATGTTGGAACAACACACAGGGTAAGGGCTTTGAAAATGAACAAAAAAAAACACTCGTGTGAACTGAGGGGTGTCCAGTTGCCTACTCTGTTTATATCGGCCACATGGCGTCTTACGTCATCATTTAGTGCCCTAAACAAACATTAAAGTCCACAGACTTGGCTGGCAAACGATTTACGTGCTCTAAACAAACATAAACAATCCCATAGACTTGGCTGCCATATGACATGGCAGCTAGTGCCCATCAAATCAGTAATGAGCTCAATATATATATATATATATATATATATACATATAAATAATACATAATATATTATATGATATCGGTATAGGCCGATTTGACCCTGCATTTTATCGGATATCGGCCAAAATCTCAAAATTAATAATAATTAATAATTGGACTAGACAAAGTATAAAATAAGGCTTACGTGGTTAATGTATGTTTAGAATGAATCATCTAAGGGCGTGTTCGGAAATACCGCACTGGAGCACACTCGCCTATTAGTTTGCATTTCACAGTGTGCTCAGTGTGCTATTTCCAAATGTGCCCTTAAAAGTAACTAGTAACTTGGATTAGTAGTCCTTCCCCAGGATAGACCGCTGTGTAGACCTATGAATCTATGATATCCAATCTACTTATTGGTTCACTGGCACAAATGTCACGCAAAGTTTGACCAATCCACAAAGCCTATATGGGTTGGATTGGCCAATCAACAAAGCCGATGAACTTCTGTTTTCCCCAATGTAGCGAATTGATCGTCACTGTAAACACCCACAAAGGTTCTTGAAACCCCCCTTGCAGACAACTTTGTTGTTAGGAGTTAAAATAAATGTTGTTTATCTGACAATTCTTTTTAAGAAGCATCCATATTATGAGGAAAGCTTTTGCAGAAAATAGCAGAAAGGACATGGTGGTGGTGATGACGACATTGTGATGTCATAATGTAGAATTCAAAATAGTGTCACTCAAACTAACTGCCGTCTGAGAGATGTTGACAGAACGTCAACATGACTTTAACCGCTTAAAGTGCATGCAGTCCATACTCCTTCTGACGACCAAACCTTTCCTTGGAAAGGGAGATGATGTATATAAATTGATGTCATTCTGAACCTCAGACGGGCGGGGAAAATGGAGTGGGTCTCGGGTAAAATAAGTAATTAGGCTCTAAGTGATTATTGATATAGAGTAGACTATAGTCCATATTTATTAACAAACATTGAGATTCCACGCGCACGTGCCGATTGCAATCACATCCCAACAGATTCCCAAACTTGTTGTTTTGATGAGCACTGGTTCGCTTGTATAGGTCTGATTTTCTCGGCCACTCTCAGGGGAATATAATTTAGGCTTGATTGCCAGCTAGGTGAGCACTGCAGGGCGTGATCATGAAGGGGACTGCCTTTTTGCAGAGCTTTCGCCCAGGTTGGTGTGGTTTGGAGGTTATTATTCTGTGAGGTTAGGTTTCTGGGTCAAGGACTTCAGTTTTATGTACCTTAAAAAAAGTAATACAGAATATTTGCTTTCGCCATCTTTGTTGAAGAAGAGTCTAGGTAATTATTTCAAGGTTGGTCTAAAGGATAGAACGTGGAAGCAATAGCAGTACAGTTCAGTTATCTCCTCACCTGCCAGGGTGTTTTCATGTTAATGGGGAGAACATGGAAGCGATAGCAGCACAGCTCGCAGGTCCAACATCCTCGTTCACTGATCCACTTCAAAAGACACGTCTGATGGGTGTAGCGCACTGAGCCATCGCATCGACAAGGGTTCAACAGCTCCCCCTGCAGGAGAAATACAATAAGCAACAAAACATTGGTTCAAATACCACCAACCTTTAAATCTTGGGTTAATGATGTTTTACATCATCTGACATTGGAGAAGATTCGCTACTCCACAAGAGGGTACGCCGGTGCTTTAAAACTTTACACCATTTGGCAACCTTTTTTGACACACATTGAGAGGATGAACGCGGCTGACATCAACAATCCTTAACTTATTACACTGACCCTACTGTAATTGTTTTTTATTATTATTATTATTATTATTATTTTATTTTATTATATATAATTTTTAATTTTAATTATTATTATTATTTGTTTGCATACTTCTATTAGTCTTCTATTATGTCTATGTATATTTGTATGTGCCTTATATTTCATATGGTGCAAGATACCGGGGTTGTGGCTCTTTCAGAGCGGGAACTCTGGGGGGAGGGGAAAAAAAGGACAAAAAAAAGGTAAAGAAAATGTTGTATATTTTCATGTGTGAAAATTTATAAAAAAAACTTTGATCAATAATATATAGAGCTCTTCACAGGTCTAAAGAATAGACCCAAAGCCGAAATCGACCTGTGAAATTTGATCCAATATCGACCTGTTCCGAGATTTCATTCAAATGACGGCACTGAGTGGGCCCGTGACAATGTGGTCCGATTCCGAGACGTTTCTTTTCTTATGGTTATGGACCCGATTTGTTCTGAGATGCATGCATTGCACACACACACACACATATATATATATACATATACATATATATATACACACACGTGTATATATACGTGTATATATATGTGTATATATTATGGTTGGTTGGTGGTTCATTCATATTTTACCTTCATAGACATATGTCAAAATGACACAAATGAGTCAAAAGTAATGAAATGTAATTTATCCAAAAACAATACAAATAGTAGGCCTAAGTAAAGGTAAAAAAGTACTTAAAGGGGTATTTCACTTTAAAAGTACATTTCAAACCTCAGACTTTGAATTGTAACTTGTAATTGAGGATTTCTACAGTTCGGTATTGATACTTTTACCTAAGTGAAACAAAATCATATAATGGGCCACCCCAGTACTGGGATCGGCCACCAGGGGTCTCTCCCGGGTTCTCTACTGGGTCATAAATCAAACACGCCTCATCTTGACCCCATCCCAGCATGCCTTTGCTCAATCATCATAAATCATAAAATGATTGAGATGAGACTGAATGGCACACATGGCATTAATCACACACAGTGACATCCTCAGTGGATTCACCATGCATCAAGGATATTATAGTTATAGGACCACGTTCATGTAATAGGGCCCTTATAGAGTATAAAAGTCCAGAGCTTGGGTCCCGGGGAGACATCAAATTTCTCTTTTGGGTCTCGAGCTAAAAGGTTTGAGAACCACTGGTCTTTTAGGGCCTAACTAGTCGAGAGTACATTAACATGGAGTTACTTGCATCATGCTTATTAACAGTACAGGCATTACAAGTATTCAAAGGTTATTAACTGAAGACTAAACTAAACTAGCAAATCCCATTTGAGAATTAATCAAAACTAAAAGGAAATTGAAAACAAAAGTCAAGTCATACATCAGAGAAAAGTCTTCAGACCTCCAATGTGACCTACATGCACACACACACACACACACACACCAGGGGGGCATTATTACCCAGTACACATTTGTCAATAGCCATTTCTCCAAGCAGGAACACTTAAGGATATTAATTGCGAGATGCTGTATTGGAACGTATGTGATCAATCACATGCACGCACACGCACAGTTGCACGCACGCACACACACACACACACACACACACACACACACATACACACACACACACACACACACACACACACACACCACAGCAATCAATCACGCAGCCATGCCCATTTGTTATGAGCTGTATCTTATTTTTAGACAGGCATTCCTCTGGGCAGTCATTAGCGGTGGTGGAAAGTATCTAAGCACATTACTCAAGTACTCCTGTACAGTGTACTTGAGTAAAATTTTGAGGTGTACTTTCCATTATTCGATAGTTAATACGATACTTCTATCCCACTACATCTCAAGAGGCAGATATTGGACTTTTTACTACACTACAATTATTTAAAAGAAAAACATTGTTACTAATAAGATTTAGATTGTTATTACAAAACATACATCAACCAATGAAGCCCTATCTATTTTACATTACAACAATTTTTACACGTTTTAAAACCTACTCTTGTTTACTTTAAGTAGATATATTGTGGGGGAAAGCTTGCACAATGGGAGCTTGTCGATCTGCTATTTTCTGCATGAAAAACAAAAGTAGAAAGCTTTCCACGCAATATGAATGCTGGGGTTTAAGTGGATAAGTTAAAAATACAAAATAAACGTGAGTACCACAGGCCATTAGAGCTGTACGGACGTGTACTTTGGTGGGTGAGTGGCATATTAATAGTGTATTAAGGTCAGTTGGTGGGCAGGTCGTTTTGTCAGTGTCGTTCTAACCTTGTGGGTTGAGCGCTGCTGCAGCTTAAGATGAATTAGAGCCGGTCGATACGCTTCACAGTGATTGATAAAAGCCCACATCAAGGACAACTTTCATTCAATCCCTGAAAACCCCCAAAGCCATGTGCAAAAAAAACAATAATAAAAAAAAAGAATGCACCCATTAAGACCTGGAAAGCATCTTTGTCATTTTAGATTTGAGCTATATTCTGACAACCATACAACTTTATTACACGGCTTGGTTTAATGCTTGATTCTGATTGGTCAATCACTGAATTCAGTCGTTATTTCTTGATAATGACCTAATAATGGTCATTATCATTCATAACCATATTATGATATATTATTATATTATATATGATATATTATGAATTTATGATATATCATTATCATTGATAATGATAATGCTCTAACAGACCGATGCTAATCAGAGGCTCGGAGCAGGGTGATTATAAGCACCGACGCGAATGGGAGGTGGTTATGTCGGTGAATTATCTCCCGACAATGACCACCTAGGCAGACATCACACACACACACACACACACACACACACACACACACACACACACACACACACACACACACACACACACACACACACACACATTTGCACATTTGTGCAAATCTTTGAATATTATATATTCTTTCAAAGTTTATTTTGTTTTGTTTGTTAGTTGTTCCTCAAATGGGGGCTGTCCCTTTGTATTGGGGGTCTGCGGCCAAATACATTATTATGAGGGTCCTTGAAAAAACATTGAGAACCCCAGACATAGCAACATAGTTTTATCTGAAAATTGTCAGGATTTAGAAGACATTTGTAGAATGGGCCTCGGGTCATAATGGTTTAAATTGAGACCTTTCATTCTGGGGTGGAAGTGGCTCAGGAGGTAGAGCCATTCTGGGGTGGAAGTGGCTCAGGAGGTAGAGTCATTCTGGGGTGGAAGTGGCTCAGGAGGTAGAGTAATTCTGGGGTGGAAGTGGCTCAGGAGGTAGAGTCATTCTGGGGTGGAAGTGGCTCAGGAGGTAGAGTCATTCTGGGGTGGAAGTGGCTCAGGAGGTAGAGTCATTCTGGGGTGGAAGTGGCTCAGGAGGTAGAGTCATTCTGGGGTGGAAGTGGCTCAGGAGGTAGAGTCATTCTGGGGTGGAAGTGGCTCAGGAGGTAGAGTCATTCTGGGGTGGAAGTGGCTCAGGAGGTAGAGCCATTCTGGGGTGGAAGTGGCTCAGGAGGTAGAGCCATTCTGGGGTGGAAGTGGCTCAGGAGGTAGAGTCATTCTGGGGTGGAAGTGGCTCAGGAGGTAGAGTCATTCTGGGGTGGAAGTGGCTCAGGAGGTAGAGCCATTCTGGGGTGGAAGTGGCTCAGGAGGTAGAGTCATTCTGGGGTGGAAGTGGCTCAGGAGGTAGAGTCATTCTAGGGTGGAAGTGGCTCAGGAGGTAGAGTCATTCTGGGGTGGAAGTGGCTCAGGAGGTAGAGTCATTCTGGGGTGGAAGTGGCTCAGGAGGTAGAGTCATTCTGGGGTGGAAGTGGCTCAGGAGGTAAAGTCATTCTGGGGTGGAAGTGGCTCAGGAGGTAGAGTCATTCTAGGGTGGAAGTGGCTCAGGAGGTAGAGTCATTCTGGGGTGGAAGTGGCTCAGGAGGTAGAGTCATTCTGGGGTGGAAGTGGCTCAGGAGGTAGAGTCATTCTGGGGTGGAAGTGGCTCAGGAGGTAGAGTCATTCTGGGGTGGAAGTGGCTCAGGAGGTAGAGTCATTCTGGGGTGGAAGTGGCTCAGGAGGTAGAGTCATTCTGGGGTGGAAGTGGCTCAGGAGGTAGAGTCATTCTGGGGTGGAAGTGGCTCAGGAGGTAGAGTCATTCTGGGGTGGAAGTGGCTCAGGAGGTAGAGTCATTCTGGGGTGGAAGTGGCTCAGGAGGTAGAGCCATTCTGGGGTGGAAGTGGCTCAGGTTCCCAGTTTGATTCCCCTCCTGGCTTAGTATTGAAGTATCCTTGAGCAAGGCACTGAAATGGAATGTTGAGCTATTTTTGTGTTTTATTCTTTTGACCGACGTGTACAATTATGTTAATTTCTTGCCAATAAAAAACATGAATCAATCAAATTAGAGGGCCATGCTCAAGAACACCAGTGGCAGTGACAGTTGTTAATAGGTTAACATAGTGTCATCACTGCGCTGTCTACCTCCGCCCCCCCCATCGCTGCGTGGAAATCAAATCTTTGTGTCTGGCCCCGGAAGGCACGCTGCTATTACATTATCCCTGCTAATAGGTTCCAGCAGACAGGATGTCCACTTATCCATTCACTCCTCCACGAGTCGCTCTGCGCGCACGTGCGTCACTATCTATGAATGGACGCAGTGGGTTGGAAAGGAACTGAGTTACATAACTCAAGTACCAAACGTCAGTGGTGGTATGGGGTTGGATGTCCCAAATGACAATGGACTTTTAAGACTTTATAAATACCTCAAAGGACAAAAAGAAAAAGACCACATGGTTTTGTGAGAATAAGCTAAACTGTAAGCTGACTTGTAGATCTACTATTTTCCCAATATTCATGTCTGGAACCGAAAATGTTATTCCACAACTCCTACATTCCAAGTGCTTATCAGGGTGTGGGGGGGGGTCGCCCCCTGTTCAAACATGATGATTTCGGGGTGGTAATGGCCTAAAAATAGGCCTATAGGCCTACGTAACCAATTGAACCCCATGCAGCTACATCCATATTGTGGGGAAAGCTTTCATAGGGACATAGCAGATCGACAAGCTCACAATGCGTTGCAACACGAAAGCTTTGCCCACATTAACACTAGTATAGAGCCCTGAGGGACCCCGGTCAACCATACTGGAGTTTAAGTGGTTAAGTACAGTAGTATTTATGTTAATTTGTTACATTTTTATACTAGGCTAAAGGTCTTGTAGCACTTGTAGCATGAAGCCACCAAACGGGCTCCGCCAAACTATGGCCAACTCAACTGTCATTGCATCTCTGTGTGTATTTATAATTTTATTTTACTGATGGCACAGGTGGGTGGCTGTGGACCCCAAATGACTCTGGGGCCCCCAACGCAATTGCGTTGTCTGCGTCACGGTAGTGAATAAGTGGTGGAATAATCTGAAGGATACCAATGATATAGAGCGGCAGGAGGAGGAGAGGAGTGGCAAATCATCACAGGTACATGTATACGCTTCACATTTAGATGTGTATATAAATTCGCCTTAACAAAGTTAACACTTAACCGTAACACACCATTATATGTTAGAGGCATTCCTGTGCAAGTGCTGAAATGTTTACCATTGAGCTAATAGCCTGCCTACTTGCTCAGGGGATACATTTAATCTTGATCATCAGGTCAAAGTCTGTGTCAGATCCTGTGTATCTGGTTAGACATGACCTTGGACACACAACCACCCCAGTTGTAAAAGTAATATTGTATTAACATACTATACCATACAGATTATCTCCTAATCTAAGGAGCTCTCTATGGTTTTGATCAGATGGATATACTAAGCTCTTCATTTCTGACTTCTGACCTGCCTCTCGTTCAAAATATGAACGCGAGGGATCATCACATTTTTATCAAAACGAGAGCAAGTTAAGCAAGCAGAAATATGTCTCCGTTGTTTTTCTGGAACGGAAGGGGGGGGCTTTACAGAGTAAAGGCGGCCATATCTTATATAATAGCTTCTATTTTGAAAGAATCCCAGCGCTGATTGTGTTAATATATTAGAGCCCCTCACTTCACACGGGTGTGATTTTTGTCCTACACAAAATTAAATTCCCATTGACAATAAATGGACAAGTTTACATCATAGTGTCTGAGCAAATAGACATGTTACGTCATGATGATGTACAATGGTAAGAGCGCCCCTCACTTCACAGTCACCCGGGTGTGAGTTTTTACTTACAGTAAAAAGGTACAGTATTCAAGTAAATGTACTTTGCTACTGTCCACCACTGTGTCAGTATGAATGGTCTCTCAGTGAAGAAGTGCCTTGTCATGCTGTGGTGTCATATTTCAGTACTTATGATGAGTCCACATCCGTCCATCTATGGCAGCTGCAGGCAGCAGTGGAAGAAGTACTCTGATTTGTTTACTTAAGTAAAAGTATCAATGCCAAAATGTAGACATACTCTTTTACAACCAAAAGGCCTGTATTAAAAAGTCTACTTGAGTGCAAGTACGGAAGTAGTGGCATCAAAATGCTTACAGTAGACTACCAAAGTAAAATAGCATTGCTGTCGGTCAGAAACCTCTTATCTCCATATTTTAACAATTTTTTCCGTAAATCAATGCCCTACTTGATCATACAAAATTGTCACTACTTGTGTCACACAAAAACATCAAAAGCAGCAGATCTGCAAGCTCGGAACTCGGCACGAATAGACACATTTTGAGCTTGTCAGTCTGCTACTTTTGCTATTTTAGTTTTTGTTTGGGTGGGGGGGTTTGTGCCTTTATCGATAGGGAACAGTAGTCAGACTGTCTGTATTTTAGTTTTTGTTTGGGTGGGGGGGTTTGTGCCTTTATCGATAGGGAACACTAGTCAGACTGTCTGTATTTTAGTTTTTGTTTGGGTGGGGGGGTTTATGCCTTTATCGATAGGGAACAGTAGTCAGACTGTCTGTATTTTAGTTTTTGTTTGGGTGGGGGGGTTTATGCCTTTATCGATAGGGAACAGTAGTCAGACTGTCTGTATTTTAGTTTTTGTTTGGGTGGGGGGGTTTATGCCTTTATCGATAGGGAACAGTAGTCAGACTGTCTGTATTTTAGAATTTTAATCCTGAAAAGTAGCAGTTTTGGACAGAGACGATATGGTAGGCCTACATTAGAAAATATATGTATGTATTTGCCTTTGTCATTAACAGAAAGTACTGCAAGGTCCTTTTTTCCAATAGGGAAACATTTGCTAGCATAACAGGTGGTAGTCAGGTTTCATTTGGCTGCTGTCTTCCTGCTGGCTGCTGCCCAGCAGTGAGGTGATGACATTGTAACACAGGTGGTTTATAGTGGTGGAAGATTACTTCTGAATTCATGGGGTGAACCTCCACCGGCTCCAAATGTTAGATTAACTCAGATCCGTCTAAATGGGAAACCATTCTAACAGACTTGTTTGGCATCATAGCTGTTAGCTGGATACCTTGTATGTCCAAAACCGTTACTTTTAAGGGAAATGGAAAAAAGAATCCAGTGTAGTTAATGTTTAGTCATCTACTATTTACTAATATTTACTCTTAAGGCTTCTCTTTGGTTCAATATGAAACCCACAGACAGACTTTCTATTTCACTTTAAATCATTTATAAAGTAGCATATCTCCAAGCTCACAACGTGAAACAGTTTTAGAGATTTTCATGCGGGCCTTTGGTCCAGAAAAGGTTGAAACTTTTCTGGGCAGACAATGCCATGCACTGTCCATGGTTACTGAAGTCTACAGTATGGTCCATGGTACTGAATTGTAGTTCACACTGACACTGTCCATGGCACTGGAGTATACTGTGTCACTGTCCATGGCACTTACTTTTTTGTTAACACAACTCCTCTCCCTATGACGAAAACATATTTTCAGATGGGGGAGGTCTATATTGCTATTAATTGAGTGCCAAGTATAAGATATCTCATACTTTCCCTCTACACCTGTTGTATGCCAACTACGAGATATCTCATACATAAAGCTATATATGAAATATGAATTGTTTCCGCCGAAAAACCACTTTTAATACTGGCCTGGTTGCTAGGCAACGACTTGCATTCCCAGCATGAGGATGCATGGGAACGAAGGGGCCAGCTAGGCACTCCAATGTTGAAGCGCTGGGCCCTAGTGGTAAGAGGAAGGACTGCAGGCGGACCCGTGGATTCATGACGAGGAAACCCCGTGCAGCTGGGCTTTAACATTGAGCACTTGGTTGCATTTCCGCATTGGACCACCAAAATTTGGTGGTCCAATGCGGAAATGCGCCCCAAAAGGCGGAAATAGACGGTCCCTCCGGCGGCTTCAAAACGCCACTGAGCAACTTCCACTGACATGAATAGCGGAGGGGGCGGAGCTTCGCGCCAGTTCAGTCTCTATCTTTTTAATACTCTATGATGGGAACCTCATACGTTCCATTAAAAGTAGGATCTTCTTTGGCTGTTATCTCTGAAAATGTGGCGCTGTCCACGGTGATGATGATCCATCCGAGGTTCGGATCTGATTTTTGATATTTTATTGCATTGCAACCAACATGTTAACGTTTCTGGAAAAGATAAACATTGTGAGCTAATGCTAACATAAGTCGTTCCTTACAATGACGGTCTCTGAGCCGGGAAACCGGAAATGAAACTACCCATATATGGCGAGAATGCCTTGGCAAGGCTTATCTACCCTTTGCTGCCAGACAAAGTTAAGAAGATCATAATTCTTTTTGTTTAGGCCTACCTGTTCAGCTCCTTGGAAACAGATTCTGCAGCTGGGCGTCGGGATGCAACCGTCACTGCTGCAGTTCGAATGCATGGCCTGCTGCTGCGCCTTCACACCGACACCACTGGGGGCCGCCATTGCCCCCTCTTCACTGCAGCAGTTTGAATGCATGGCTCGCTGCTGCGTCTTCCCGCTTTCACCACCAGGCAGCGCTGTCGCTCCCTCTTCATTAGAGCAGTCCTCCCTGCCGCCATGGCGCTCGTTAAATGGGAATCCATCACCTCCTCTGCTCTCCTCCTCCTAGAAGCAAGGATCAATGTGTCACTATCTTATATAGACTACAGTAAAGCACAAGCAGCAAAATGTTGATGGCACTTGTTAAAGTCTCTATGCACAGCACAGCAGCCATATTGGAAAGAAATGTTTCTCTCTCTTTTTTCCTTTTTTATTATTAGCCCCATAACTCAGAGAGTGTACAAATGACTCAGTTGCACACCCATATGCCTCAAGGAACCGTGAGGGTCCCTGGACCCTATACACTGGTGTAGCAGTGTTTCCAACACGCACAATATCAGCACCCTGACTCTGTTTGACCAGGATGGGTCACGCCAAGCGGCTTCAAGTCCCATCCACTCCCGTTATAAGGGGAAAACCAGAAACAACGGTCACCACTCACCACGCTACAAGTTGAAGCAGCTCACTAGAGTGAAAATGCAGCAACCAGCATAGAGTCACATGGCAACCAGCTGCTAAAGCCCCGGAAGTGACACCTGCAGGGCTGGCATTTTCTTGAAGCTGCTTGACGCGAATGTGTGGTTGCACCCATAGGGTGTAAAGGCATCAAGAAAACGCCTAGCTGATGGAAATGACTATAGTGTGCTACTATAAAGTATATAAAGTTATACTTTATATATCAATGTGGCTGCTGTGTGCATAGAGGCGATTGTGCCAACTAATTTTGTTTTAATTGTTTTGTAAAGATTTCTGTGGAATTGCCTCTGTAATTACAGTTAAAAGACAACATTTTGGATCATACGCTGTGGCTCTGCCTCCGGACATAAGTGCACCTGGCTGCAAGCAGTTCACTGCTGCTCACTCAACTGTGAGGTGAAATGGGGAGTCATGACACAAAGAAATGAGTGGACACAATCGCCTAACATGCTGATAAATATGGGTACTCTCTCCTCATCGGCTGAAAATGTGCAACCCACCACAAAATGCATGTTCTGTTTATAAGAGACATGACCCCTGTTACTGAACAAAGACACAAATATAAATGATTACTATAATATAGTGCTTATAACGTTTTAAAAGAAAATAAAAGAGTTTTGTTTTCACCAAAAATATCACTTACCAGCAACTTTCACTGAGTAGCCTAACATTTGACCAGGAGTATACTTTGACAAGTACAGTACTTGAGTAATGCTACATGTCTGCTGATTATTTTCAGTTACAGTGCTAAAATACTTTACTTAAGTAAAGGTATCAATACTGCAATGTAGAAATACAGATTTCAAAATATAAATACAAAAGTATTGGCTATACTTAAAGTAGCTTACTCATTTTGCAGAATGTTCCATCTCACAAGTTTTCAAATAAAATGCATATAGGCTAGGCCTATGTTTTCCAGAGTAGAGGAGCAAAAGTAGGCTACAATATAATAAGTTAGAAGTAAAAGTATTGCAAATGAGTTACTCCAGTTAGTTAATCCAGTTAATATTTTTTTTAAATGCACTTATAGTTACTTTGCACCACTGATTATTGTATCAATATAAATACGGTAGGCCTAATTGTGATTATCTCAACTAAATTAAATGTACCTAATAATTGAGACCGTTCTATAGGCCTCTAATATATAGAACAGAAATGTAAAGGCTATACCTGGTCCTTCTCGGCAGGGGGTCTTTCCTCTTCATCCTCCTCACAGGTGCAGGGGGGGTGGTGGCTAGCGCCCCCCAACGGCGGCTCTCCCCCCGGTGCGTCCCCCTCCACCAAAGCCGCACCTCCCTCTCCCTCCCCCTCCGCGCCTCCCTCTTCGCTCATTAATAAAACCAAAAGTGTGAATTAAGAAAAACGGCATAGGTGGGTGCAGCCCCCACCCCGCCGGCCGCACCCCCACCCCGATGGCTTCACATCACGCAGTAAAATAACGACAAAACGGAAGGTTTATATGCATGTGAATTGCACCCTGTAGGTTCCATGCGTGGGCTTCCACCTTCTAAATACCGACACCCATCCGCTCGCAGACGCCTCGTCATAATAATCGACTGGAAAAGGTGGGAATCAAAACGCATTTAGCCGCCGGAGCCCGTTCTGAGGCGTTCTGTGCGGTGCCAGGCTGTCTGTGGATGGTGTGCGTGTGTCAGTGTGCGAGAGAGAGAGAGAGAGAGAGAGAGAGAGAGAGAGAGAGAGAGAGAGAGAGAGAGAGAGTGAGTGAGAGAGAGAGAGCGAGAGAGGTGACGTTATGGTCCAAACAGGAGTCCGGCCGTACCTCGTCGTCACATCCCGTCATCATATAGGTTTGTTTGACAGAGAGAGAGAGAGAGAGAGAGGTGGGGGGGGGGGGGGAGGGTGCTAGTCGAGAGGTGGCTGGACGAGACGACGGCGTGTGTGTCGTGCGCGTGCTTGCGACGTACGTGCGCGACTATATAGGGTAATCCTTTTGCCTTAACCATATCAATCAGTTCATAGTCGGCAATTTATTATTACAATTATTGTAAACGAATAAATATCTTTAGAAAGAGAAAGCTGATAGAGTGTCAGGTTTGTCAGTCAACAGGTTTTCACAACAATAAGGCTAAAGTGGTTGAAATGCACAGGGTAATCTTTTGCCTTTAAGGGATATTTGACTTTCAAACATATGTTTGGGGGCATTCTAACATCTACTCTGGCTTTAGTGAATCGTGTTTAAGTTGCTTGTTTCACTTTCAGTAGATATTTGATATTATATGCCTAATTTTAACAATGCAAAATACAAGGTGCTTAAAGGACCACTTCACCACTTTTCAACGTATACCTTCATATCATTTGGTCCTCACTAATGTTCATGATAAAATGCCACAGTTTGTCTTATACTTGGTCTGTGTCTCATATTGGGAGGGCTGTGGGCAGTTCAGAAACCCGTCCACCAGTGACATCATCGATGGTGCATCCAATCTAATATAAACTGCAGGCTTTCTATTCCCAAAAAGTTGCAATGCGATAATGGAAGCCATCGTTCTCACGATAATACAAATTGAAATATATTTTTTAATAAATATAGTTTAAAAATCAAATCTGCCTAATGATGTCCCTGGTGGACAGGTTTCTGAACTGCCCACAGCCCTCCTCACAGACTGAGTAGAAAATAAATAGTGGCATTTTATCATGAATAAGTGAGGACCAATTACATGAAGATAAGGTGGTGAAGTGGTCCTTTAACTCGGTATTGGGAGTCGGAGTTGTGCACTGTATTAGTCTTTATTTTTACCCTCAATATGTCGGCATATCGGCATGCCCATACATGGGCATACTGATGGCATCAGGGATCTCCATAATAAAGGACAGACAGATACAGAGATCTATGGACAAAAAAGGGAAAACGGCCCCTCACTTCACACGGGTGTGATTTTTATTTATTGGACGCGTGGCGCTAGATATAAGCATATACCTAAGGCGTGTGAACCTGTAGTGGGCATAAAAGGGACACAGGCAGACAGGCAAACATACATCTCCATATATGGGCAAAAAGGGACAGACTGGTATAAGCCCCCACCACTATGCTTCAGAAAGAATGCTTTTTTTAATAGCTATATAGCCTAAATGGGGTTTAAGAGGTTTATGTGTGTTCACTGTTTTGTATTAATAAACTCAATCTGCAAGCATGTAGGCCTAACTAAAGCTGTACAATATTTGCATCTGATATATAGTGGAGAATAAAGTATCAAAAGATTGAAATACTGCTGTGAAAAATTAATTTCCTCCATTAAAGTTCTATCTATGATACCCTACTCAAAACCAACCAGCAGGGGTCAGCAATGGACTACATTACATGGGGGTGATGAATAAGTATCAGAGTGGTGAGCAGGACCTATAGAATAGATGCAGACAACTTGAGGCAGGATAGTTTGACTGGCATATCATAAACATGTACAACATCATGGCTTTACAGAAGGCATACATCCAAAACAAACAAGTAATCACAACATTAGAACTAGGAAGTGGCAGAGACAGAGAGGAATTAATCCAATCGTATGTATGTCTCCTTCTCAGTTCGCACTACTGGACGGCTCCATGTGGTTCCATTTGTATACCAGAGCCATAGAGTAAGACAGAGTTACGCAAACTCCGTTCACTTCATGGGGCTCTTCTACATAGACTTCTATTAAATGGGGACAACCGGAAGTATTGAATGGGGACAACCGGAAGTTTACGGAGAGTCTTGGAGTCTATGGGCTCACGCGAGTACATGGAGTACATGAACCACGTGACCGGGCTGTTTTTTGCCCACTCAATATGGCAACTGTTCTATTAGATGGCTCTGGTGTATAGTACTATACTGTCATATTACAGACCTGTAAGGGTCCATTTAAAATCCCCTAAGGCAGCATGACAATCAGTCATGAAAGCATGCAGGGTCTCAACAAGGAGCAGTCCATATATTTACAGTGTAGATCACGGAAAACAGGCAACCTTCGTCTTCAAATGACCCACCGTTCTAGAATGTCAAGCCCCAGACACACAGTCTGCGAACGCCGCGCGTCAAAACAGCCGCCTCCGTTATTTTCAATGAACCTATGCCACACGCTGACGCCTCACCTGACGCTCCGATAGAAACCAGTTCTATTTTCCAGGCGTTACCCGGTGTGTGTTGGGCTTCACAGAGGTGTGTGTGTGTGTGTGTGTGTGTGTGTGTGTGTGCATGTCCAGGGTCAGTTTATGATAATGATGTGGTTCATCTTTGGGTTTTCTGCATCCTTACCTGCTAGGAGAGTGAAGGGCACAGACAACCAGGCCATTGCGTATTCGACAATATCGAATTCTGCATCCTCAAATACTAAACCAAAAACAGTCCAGATGAGTAGAAGCAAGAAGGTACAGCCAGCTGGAAAAGGTGGAAAATTGGGAGTTATTATTGCGACCATAGGTCGCAGTTTACTATGAAAACCTCCAGATATGGTCACCTCCATATATGGTCAAAAGGTCACGCCTTGTGACATCATGCCTCCATATATGGTCACGTCTCGTGTGCGCGTGTGTGCACGTGTGTGTGCGTACGTGCGTGCGTGCGTTTGTGTGTGTTTACCTTGAAAGAAATATAAAGAATGCTGTGAAAATGTGTGAGGACTCACTGGAAAGAAAGAAAAGATCTTGGATCTTGGATCTTCAGACGTCTCAGCCAGTAGAAGTCGGGTAAGAACTTGATGGTCATCAAAAGGCCACCGGAGCAAGCAAGGCACGTGGGCATGAACATGAGTTGACCCTTTCCTGGGGGGGGGGGGGGTATCATGAGAGTCAAACCTTCCTGACATCTTTGGATAATCAATCGAGTGATCCGTGAAATCCACATTATTTTAAGAGTTAATTGACTGAGTTTATTGACTGCGTAGCAGGGTCCTGCAACACACCGGGTGAAAAATATATTTGTATAAGTTCACGGGGACGGGCAGAATTGTAGCTTAACACCACGCACCGGTGCGGCACGCATACACAATGACACCCCCTCCACATGCAGTGTTGGATGAAATAAAGTCAAAGATACAGGGCGGACAACGGGTCCATTATTTGACAGGCGGGACAGGTCTGGTTTGTATTTTGATAAAATCACTGGTGACGGGTCGGTCCACGGATTTGATTATTGACAGGCGTGACAGGCGAAAAGCACTGGTGGTGGCAGAATAATTAATGAAATAATACTCGTGTTAATAATCTTTTTTTCATGTTGAAATATAGTAGGCTACCAACTATACCATTGTTGCACTTTAAACATACCCAACTTTCCAACATTAGTGATGGTGTGACAATGTGGTCTACATGTTTGTACTTACTATAAGTAAAAGTCGCAAAAATCGTCATCGTACAAGCGACCCACACCAGGATGCTCCCCACAACGGCACAGTTTAGACTCAAAATAATGAATCTGTCCATCTTCGCCAGTTCCTCTGCCTCAACTTCACTGTCATGGCACCCAGAAGAGAAGAATTATGGGAGAGAAAAAGATGAACAACAAGTACAAACTTTTAGGGATTTATCCAAGACAGCAAGCATTTAAACAGGGGTCCTCAACACATTTGTCCGTACACGGACAAATGTGCCCGTGGCAAAGACTTGTCCGTGTCCGTGTCAAATTTGAGGTTCTTTTTTTACACACCATTATAATGTTCTTATTTTTATCAAATAAGACCCTCCGAATTACTGAATGTCAAGTATCCCAATTTTCTTAAAAATATGATTATGTATAGTTATTTACCTCGACACTATGGCATATTATGAGTACTAGTGGTTCTCAAATGTTTTATTTTCAAGGGCCCCCATAACTCGGGTCCACTCTCAGAGTTACAGACCTGTAATGGTCATTCAGGGCAATAAGCTCTGTTTTTCTGGCAATATTATTGTCCACTCATTTTGTACTGTATGTCTGTGACCCCAGAACAGACTGAAGTGGAGATCCTTTGTTGCTGCCCTACATGCCAGCCGGCATAGAGGGTAGTAAGGGGGGGGGGGGGGGGAGGGTGTGGACCCCCGATTACAAATGAGAAAACACTGTATTCCTTTCCAGAGTTCAGTAGGTGTAGCCACTAGCCAGAGGTCAGTTTGGGATTAACATCAGGCTTTCCTCTGTGTGGAAAACCTGCAGACGTGAGGTTATATCGGAATATGGAGCTATTTAACACTTATTTTAATAAAATAACATATCACTTACGCCCTATTTAAATGAGAATTACTTACATACAAGAGGCTTCTCGTGTATCTCAAGAGCTTTATAGAACATTTCTTTGGATGTGTTGGAGTTCAGGAGGTTATAGAGTTCCCACATCGTATATCGACTGGTGGACCCAGACAGTTCAGCGTGGACCTCCTGGGTGATGACCTCCTTCTCAAGCAGAAAATCCAGTATCGGTTTGACATTTTTCACTTTTCCAATAAGCAAACGCCGATGTTTGTCGATAAACTTCATCGCTGAAGTTAAGGGGAATGAAAATAGAGTTGTGGGTGAGACTCTGTGGGTGAAACATATTTAAACATGTTTCTGAACATTCTAAGGATTGAATGGAAGTAAAAAAGGTAATAAATGAACCTGTTGTGAGATGGACAGCTGAGACTTGTGGATATGCGGAAAGAACACAAAGGTCAATATCACATGTCTTTCCACACATATCGAACGGTTTGTCCGTTACCACCGCCAAGTTTAACCTGTTGATGTTCACAATGTTAATAAAGTCCTGTAGTGTGTGATGATGCACCAATATTTCCATAGCATCACAAGCTCCACCAATCAATCAGAACATCAATGTTACAGTACGTGGATGTTATGCTACACCCACCAACCCCCCAATCCAGGAGCCACTGGGTCCCAAGCAGGGAGGCACAGTCTTTGGTATGACCTGCCCAGGGATCGAACCCCGACCCTCCTAATACGTGAGGGGCCGTGCTTTTTAGAAATAAATACAAAAATACCCCAAAAAAGTTTGTATAGGAAGGGGGGCTTGTCTGATTAATAAAAGGCAACTTAAAAACTTTCTTGGGTGTTCACAAAGTAGACGATAAAATGACCCATACATTTTTCGAAAGTGAAATATCTTACTTTCATTTGTGAGCTCATATAAACCAACCATTTGCTAGATTGGCTCCACACAGACGCATACTATGCTCCCACACACATATGACATCTTTCATAACTCACCATCAGACTCAGGGTGCAGATCAGCAGTTGAATAAGATGGATCATGGATGTACAGGACGTCAGGACCTGCAGAGGGAGAGCAGGACAATGAAGTGAGCTCTGTGAGTGGACATGCCATGATCCTAGCATTAACAATATGGGAGTGGGACACTTTGTGCTACCGCTGAACACAGTGAACACTGATGATATCAGTGATATGTTAAACTGGTCACCAAACCCAATCACCACGGCAAAACACGCAATGAATTGTAGCCGTCCCGGTACGGTTACTATCTGTAGGCTACGTTCCACGCGTGGGCTTCCACCATACACACATCCGTTCGACGCCTGAAAGGTGGGCATCAAGCCGTCAAACCAAATCAATAATCAAACCGAATTGAATCAAACGCCTATGTTCTGAGGCGTTCTATGCGGTAGGCGGTGCCAGCAGACACCGTGTGTCCTGTGTGTCTGTGTGTGAGAGAGATGCGTGCGCGTACGCGAGAGAGAGGGAGAGCGATCATTCATAATATTATGGATAGGCTATGGTCCAAAAGATAGAGAGCCTATAGGGGCGAGTCGACGACGACGAAATCGAAAATATAAAAAATGTTAGAACGGTCAGAATATCTTCTCTCTGCTCTGAGGGGTCCGTCATGACAAAACTCTTATTTCAAAATAATTTGTTTTAAACTATTTCATACATTTCCAGGCTACAAACGTGGCAATAGAGCTTGCAGATCTGCTATTTGCACTAGTTTGCCGAACCGGGCATAAGTCTAATTTCTCATTTGGCTCTCCCAGCTTTAAAAAAGTTTGGGAACCACAACCACTGCGCTGTCCGGCGGGGATTCCAATAGCCTACTGCATGTGTCATCCCAAACTTCAGCTGTCCACAGCCAGACGTTCAACCTTCACATACTGAATGGCGGCCAATTGAGTTGACAAAAATGGTGCCATACAGTAATATGAGTATAACACTGCACAGTACTGCTGTCAAAGGCTGAACTTTGTCATTTATAATTATAATAAAAGTAGCCTAAGTATTCATTGTAGGGAGAACAGGCATTATGAATCATTCAAAAAACATCTTTATTACATCTCTGATGTCCTTGTTATTCTCATTTGAACTGAATGTGTAACAATTTACGTGATAAATGAAGTACAGTAGCCTATATAGCGTTAACATGTATTTTTGATAAAATAATATCACTTACACCACCTTTAACATGATCAAATTGAAGCCCTGGTTGCTAAAAGGTAGGCAGGCTACTATACATGGAAAACCCAACCAAAACTAAAACATCAATTCCACACTTATATCCTATGCTTTGTTTCGGATGAGAGTAATTTGGCCACAATGTCTGCTTTATTTGGTTTGCGAGTTTTGCCACCACAACTTCTGCTTTAGTTTCTTTAATACCCGTCAATGACAGGCTTGACCAGCTAAAATACCAGTTCACGAAATTCCAAACTTAGTTATCTTCATGTCTACTTACTGTGTCTCTGAGGAGGGCTGTGGAGTGTGGACAGTTCAGAAACCTGCCTTTGCTTTTCATGGGTTATAATCAAGATTAAAACAAAACAAAGTTTGAACATTTTTCACTTCATCTGGAATATTATGGAAGTTTCACTTTTAAAATGATATTACAGAAATAAATGTTCTTATTTCTTTTCCATGCTATTCAATTTGTGATGAACCTATATCACAAACTTCATGTAACCACCTCGCTCTGACTTATAGTACGTTAGCTTAGATCAACATCATAGGAATAGAGGTATTGGGTCGCACACAGCAATAATTAAATTTCATTAATTATTCTTGCTGTGTGCGACCCAATAACTCTATTCCGAACCTGTATCTCACACACACACACACACACACACACACACACACACACACACACACACACACACACACACACACACACACACACACACACACGGATCATTGTGTCTATCTGGTTCTTATCTGGCCTGGTTAACCACTCGCCCTTGAAAACATTTAATTTCTTTCGGCGAGGGGACTTGTAATTTTGTCTTAAAGGGGGAGTGGTTTACCAGGCTAGTTCTCATCCATCATTGTTTACTAAAGAGCTTAAGTCAGAATATAGTTAACATTTATTTTGGTAAAATATCACTTTCACCATCTCAAAACATACATGTCTGAATTAGCCCTTAGCTAAATCCCACCTCAAAAGCGATTGTCCAATGCCAATCCAAATAGTTTAGCAACTGTTGCTATGCAGGTCAAGCTTTCGCCTATCAATGTTATTTTGCATGGCTGCGTTGTTGAACATATACACGGCTTAACGTCAGGAAACTTACACGCCTGACCCACCCAGGTGATGGCAATAATACCAATGACCGTAGTCTTACCGTGCAACATGAAAACTCCTGTCGGGTAGTCGTTAAAAGTTGATTTGATTGAGTTTATTTAAATAGTGTCATGCAATTTTGTCCAGTGCATAGCCTACTGCAAGCCTGGTAGACTAGATTTAGAAGACATTCTGATGCTCGATTATTTATATGGAGAAATCCCGTCATTTAACATGCATCTCTATGGGGAAGGACAGCTTGCCCTCTCTCCTCGCTGCTAACGTGCCTAGTGGACAAGGACGTGTTGGGGTCCTTGGGGAGGGACTTAGCGAAGGGCTAATTGTAGCCCTGGTTGTTAAAAAAAAAAAAAGGTTTGGAACACGGACCAAAATTAATCACTTCACTTAGTTGAGTTGTGAGGTTCAAATCACAGACCACAAATAAGACACAGTGAGTAGACAGACATGGTGCCATTTTATAGTAAGCAGACAACGACAATGCATTGTTAGCTTGAAGATCAGACCTTTTTGGGGAGCGACACCACATACGTCAGATCAGGGTTGGATACCGTCAACCACTTCTTTATTCTATATATGGTTACCTAATTGTAGGACAAACAGTTGGTATACCTAGTCACATCGGATCTGCATGCTCACAAGTCACATCGGATCTGCATGCTCACAAGTCACATCGGAAAACATGAGCTTGTAGGTGCCATAAAAATAAATACCTTTTACCTCTAATTACATTCCCAAAATAGGGACCCCACAAAACCTTGAATTCATTGTGACATTCCTGAGCAATAATTTGATGACCGGGTCATTGTCAGTAGGAGACTTTGCCGGTTCTCAAATTATTGGTTTAGGTATGTCACACAAAAAATACAATAAAAACCCAATTTCCATGAATTCAAAGCTTCATGGGGTGTGTCAATTATAGAAAATAAGTCATTTGTTGGGTGAACTATTCCTGTAAATGTTTAGACTTATTTTTCCAGCCTATAGTAAGATGTAAAAGTAATGATGTTTTCACTGCCTGGCACTGGGTAATTCTTGGTAAACCAAAAAGGTCGCTCACCCCTGCGTCAGGTCCCGGGGGAGTTACAACATTGATTCTCAAAGTCAGGTCCTGAAAAACGAGTGATAGTTAGGAACTGTAACTCCAAGAAATGAGAAATGGAACCAAATAGACCCGCCAGGGTCCATTCGGTTCCATGGGGGTCCGTGGCCTAATGCATAGCAAACAAGGGGGGCTTGAAATGAAAAGGTCTGAGAAGAACTGGTTTAGAACAAGACTTGGGCTCTGAAGTGGTGCTGTTTGGTTTTGTTGTGGTTCATTCCCATCCTCATCATCCATCTACTCTTCATCCTTTGAACGTACTGCATGTCCTTCTGCTGACGATAGGAGCACGAGCCTGCTGCACGGGGAAACACATCCACAACACAATGAAGAGCATTATGTTCGGTGCACACCTCACTGCTTTGAACTAGAGCTTGATGGCGGGCTCCATTTAAAAACAAATGAACTCTGCCTGTGTTCATAAGAGGAGCCATCTGCATTTTCAGCAGGGAAGAATGTGAAGACACACAGCCTTACACCGGGGCTCCACCGGGCGCGTCAGCGTCACGTCTCCGTCACCGGCAGGGAATGTCCCCTTTTTAATCAATGAAGGGTGGCTCCACTGCCCGCGTTGCGTGACTGCATTCAAATTGCCCCGGTTCGTTTTTGGCGCACGCGATGGAGACGCAAGACGGCCGGTGGAGCCCCGCCGTTAGGCCTTGAATCAATTTTTTAAGATTTTGTTTGCGGCTTACGCCTTTTATTGGTTTTTTGAAGGGACAGACAGTAGGCTGACAGGAAACGGGAGAGAGATGGGGGAATACATGCAGTAAAGGCCATGTCGGGCTCGGGAGTCGAACCCGCGGCACACGGCGACTGGATTACCAGTCGGGTGCCCAGACGGTTACGCCACCGCCTGGGCTTGAATCAAGTTTTGACTGCATTAACTTAACGTAAATTGTATCTATAAATGTGAAGTATAAATGGTCAGTCTAGCACCAGCGAATATATGCATATGTACTACAGACTATCAACTACAACTAGGGGTCTGTATAATCAAATATTTAAATAATTGTTTTTGAGGATAACAAATAATTAATATTTATGTTTTTGTTTCATTTTTGCAAAGGATTTACAATTTAGGCGTTTAGCAGATGCTCTTAATCCAGAGCGATGTACAGTAAGCAGGAACAAAAGACATGGTAATACATCAAATACATAAAAATAGTCATCATGAATCATACGTATGCTAAAAACCTAACAGTGATCCCTGTGCTTTAGACCCGCTGTTGACCTGTCTGTCTAGCATCAAATGTTGGATGAGTGAGAACTTTCTCAAGCTAAATGAGGATAAGACAGAAGTTCTCATAATCGGTTCTAGCGAGCAGAAATAATCAATAATAAGCAGACTTGGCAACCTGACTGTAGAAAGTAACAGTACAGTAAAGAACCTGGGGGTCATTATTGATTCTGAATTTAATTTTAATTCACACATTAATCATGTTACCAAGATTGCCTTTTTTCACCTTCGAAATATTGCACGAATCAGAGCCCATTTGTCTTTGGACGATGCAAAAACGCTAATCCACGCCTTTTTCTCGGCTTGATTACTGCAATGCACTTTTTTCAGGACTGCCTAAGAAAACAACTGACAGATTACAACTTGTCCAAAATGCAGCAGCCAGAGTTTTAACTAGAACTTCACTGCACTGGCTTCCGGTTGTTTTTAGGATTGATTTTAAAATTATTTTACTTGTGTATAAAGCTCTCAATGGTCTCGCACCTTCCTACCTACATGACTGCCTGCCTAAATATGTCCCAAACCGCCCCCTAAGGTCTTCCACTGCTGGCCTGCTCGCTTTGCCTAAAAAAATGGCAACTAAAAAATACGGGGAAGCAGCTTTTTGCTTCTACGGGCCGTCGGCATGGAACAAGCTCCCACTGTACCTTCGTCCGGCAGCCTCTGTAGACATTTTTAAAGCACAGCTCAAGACCCACTTCTACAACATTGCTTTTAATTGATCTTTTATTTTTTGTTATTCATGTCCTCACTGTATTGCATTACTGCTTGTTATTTTTAATGTCGTTGCCTTGCTTTTCTTTTTTATTCGCCATTGTTCTGTAAAGCACTTTGAGCTGCATTTCATGTCATGAAAGGTGCTATACAAATAAAGTTTTATTATAATGAACTAGGCATATATACTATAGTGCTATGTCTACATAAAATGCTATGTAAGAAGTTACATAGGTTGAGCCTTTGTGTACGCCTGTAAGGTCATCGAGGCAATGGCAAGTGCTACGGCAAGTGCTATGGGCTAAGATGGAGTCTGACTCTGAAGAGGTGCGTTTTCAGACTACCGTGGTAAGGACATACAGTCATCCAAGGCACTAACTACATCTTAGAGTATGCCTAGTATGGGTGTAATATGTTTTCTGTTCTGCATTGGCATTGTCATGTTCTAGCCTAATGTGCAAGGCTAGTACGCTAGGGCTAGTCTCAGACGAAATTCATCAGGAAAACATAATAATTGCACTAGAATAATGAACTTTGATGTTGTCAGTAATGCACAATTTGTACATAACTTACAGTGGACATAACACTGATGTGTATGTGTCAACAGTGGGTATGTGGATAATATTGTCAATTCACAATAAAGTGCGATTGGTTATCACAACAGAACGTATTTAAAAAAACTCTCATACCTGTCATCATGTCTCCCGCCCATCCCAGGGCTCGGTACTGCTTGAGGACACGCCCCACTGTGTTCCTATTGGTCCTCACAGCCACCGTCCTCTGGACACCAAAGCGTTGCTTGTAGTACCGCATCAACGAGCGATGGCCGATCCTCGCACCTGGAGCAAACGATGTAGAAGAAGGTTAACAAATGCATAATGAGTCAGTTAACAGTAATGGCCTCTAGACAGCTTTTTTGGTGCTCACTGCTGTCAAATATAGTCTAAAAAACTTTAAACCAACGCATCTCACTTGGATATGTTGATAAAACAGTGTCGAAATCTATGCAGCAGGGCAAAATAATTATTTAACGAAAATCAAGATTTAGCATCCTGCGCTCTAGCGCACATAGGCTATCAAATACTTTTCACCCTGTGTATTCCTGTGTGTGTGCATTGTGTAAGAGTCGAGGGAAGCGTTACAGAGTCAGTTACCTGAAGGCAGAGTCAGGTAGTTTAGTAGTGAGTCAGTCAGTGAGTCAGTTACCTGAAGGCAGAGTCAGTTAGTTTAGTAATGAGTCAGTTACCTGAAGGCAGAGTCAGGAACTCAGTTTCTTCATCATATTCCAGGTTCTTCTCGTCAGGTAAACCTTCATCTTCCATGTCAGCATCCTCTCCCTCCTTCCTGTCTGGGTAACTAGTCCTGTTGGCACAAGTAACAAACACATACTATTATTAACACGAGTCCGATTCTAAATGCCTTCTAAATCCTAAGAGTGTTTTGAAAAACGTAGTTATATATATATATATTGTCGTTGGGTGTCCAAAACAGTGAAAATAGCCGATCTATAAGGCCACACAAGGCGTTGTGGGCTTGTATAATTGCCAATACGTATGTTGTCAAAACAGTGAGGTAATGCCCGTTATAGGGGTCTGGCTCTAAAGCCCTAACCACACCAAAGGGTCAAGACGGTTTTAGTGTTGTCCCTGCGGTGTGATACGTCTTGTTGCACGTTGTTGACCCATGTTGACCCTAGTGATTCAGCGCATGGAATTCAATGGCCCAAACCACACCAAAGTCGAGACGGTTTTAGCGTTAACTCCTTGAAACCGTTTGGACCCAAGGAGTTGCATCATGGTGACCCTTTGGTGTGGTTAGGGCATTAGGCCCATATTCCCAATAGTGGAAATATAATAAAGTCTTAATTCCAGTCTAAATTCAAAGTGTTCATTACCTGAAGTCATAGAAGTCTGCAAACTCCAGCGCCGCGTCTCCGTCTGTGAACAGCTTACAGTGGCTCTTGTCCACCATGTGACCCTGCACCGCCTTGGTGGAGTAAAACGAGCGTCCCTTCTCGTTACACCACAGACACACGTTGCCAGCACCCACCTTCTCCGCTGGAACACACACACACACACACACACACACACACACACACACACAAATTCTTATCCCACGATTTTGCAACCCATTTTTTGGGTCAATTAACTAAAGTATTCCTGCGCGGACTGACCACATGCTTCCTTCTATGCATGAGGAGTCCAAGCTGCTTCCTTTTACCCGACAGGGGAGAGTTTCCCAGGCCGGACGTAGCGTGTGGAAGGAACACGTTATTCCGACCAGTTCCTTTCCCCTCCATCAGGCGCCCCAGTTGGCCAGGGGGAGGTAGTTTAGAGACCAGTATTACTGCATGTTTTTTGTGAGGGTACCTACCCTAGAGCAAGGGGTCTCAACGTTTTTGGCGGGGACCCCTGGAAATGCTTTGGCCATGTCTACCAGTTACAGTTTGACACACAAGGTCTCCCACCCCAACAAGAGACGATAAATAGAGCTACTACTCACCCAGGTAGCATATCATTCCTCTCAGATCGACCAGGAACTCCACGTCAGGGATGAAGAAGCTGTGCATTTTGGTCATGTGAGCGACGTTCTTGAGAAGTGTCCTGGAGTGATGCGAGCAGAACAGACAGTCTGTGACGGCGAGGGAGCCGGGAAGAACGTCCGGCCTGTCGACCGACGGCGCTGACGACTCCTCCTGCTGCTCCATCGACTCCCCCGGCTCTTCGTCCTCTTCCATGTCATCATCGTCGTCGTCGTCGTCGTCGTCATCATCGTCGTTGTTGACGTCCTCCCACTCTTCTAGAAGAGACACAGGAGTTCGTTTATGGCCACGTACAGGTCTAGTCTGGTCAAAACCACAGAGAGCTCCCTAGATTACACATGGTCTTCTACTAGTACATTGCAGGAGGATAGGCCAACCCAAAAAAAAAAGATTTGTTTTGCTTTTTTCGTTTGATATCAATGAAAAAGCACACGTCATCAGTTCGGTTGGATTAGCTATGACATTTCCGCACGTCGTATGGTCTGAATGTGTTAAAATGATTGTGATGCTATATAAAAACTGCTGCACTATGAAACTTTTCTCCTCTACACCGGATTTGAACTGTCCCGGTGCTGACATTTTTACCATTGAGCTAATAGAGCCTGCGTTCTGGCTCAGGTGTTATTTGAATCATGTCAAAATCTGTGTCGGATCCTGTGTCTAGGTGAGACGTGACCTTTGACGCGATCTAAACGTCTCCATATGAGAGCAGCGAGACAAAATACAGCCAGGACCTGAATGGATACAAGACCGCAAGGACTTCTGTCGGTGATATCCTTTTGACTAAGTGTTTAACCGTACTCTGTTCTGTATCATTTCTGCCTAATAAAGTATTCAATCAATCAGTTCAAACCCCCGGACTCCACTATTGAGAACCACTGGTTAGAATGCTCTCGGTTATTTGATTAATCGAAAAAGTAATAGAACAATAATCAATATTTGTAGCCCTAATTATCAAGCGTGCTACATCAACGACCCATTTTAAATCACTCCTCAAGACACACCTGTTTGAAGCTACGTTTCATTCTTGAATCTTCTATCTGTTGTTTTTGTTATTTGGCATCTGTTACATTTTATACATTTGTTTTCATTTTCGTGGATTGCCCTTGCTTTTATGGCCAACTCTTTGCACTTTGCTCCCTCTACTGGTTACATGCATGTACAGCACTTTGTAAATTAGGTTTTGAAATGTCCTACATGAATTATTAATTATACAATTATTACTAATATATAGAAATTGGCTTCCCGCCCTCAGGAATTGAGAGATACAAGAAATCACCAATCGCATATATGTGCACTGTTAAATTATGCTTGTGTTCTGTGCTGTAATCAGCAAAAATAAATTGTTATTAAAGGCGCCTGTCCTTTTAAACTCGTAAAATGTAATCGTGCTGAAAGCTGAATAACCCATTAAAACCGAGAAGGCTTGCATCTGTGTAATTTTAGATTTTAAATGTGTGTGGAGAATGTTTGAAGAAAGAATAATTTAGTTTCTTCTAGAAGATTTGGGAGGGTCTGTGGGCAACTACATACCATTCAGAGTGGTCCTTGGCACTAAAACGTTTGAGAACTACTGATTTAGAAGGCATTTGGAAGTCTTTAATGGGATAAACGACGATTATGTCTCCTCACCTTCGTCTGCCGTTGCCGCCACCGCTGCGCCTCCTTGCTCCTCCTTGTCTTTGGTCTCCATCCTCCTGGCCTGCTCCTCCAGCCACACCATGCGAGGAGCTTTCTCCGCTCGCCTCCTCTCCTCCGCTCCTCCTTCCTTCTCCTCCTGTGGGCCTGTGGAGGAGGAGGCCTGGGGGGCACGGTGCTGCTGATCCTTCAGGGCGTCCCTCAGGGCCTGGTTCTTGGCGTCGTGGTCCGTCCTCCCCTCCTCCTCCTCCTCCTCCCCCTCCTCCTCCTCCTCTCCTCCGCTCAGACCTTTCTCCAGGTTCTTCTCGTTCATCTTCTCCACCTTCCGCTGAGCGGCCAGCACCGCCTGTTTCTCCACCTGATGGTTTCATTAACGTTATTGACAAAAATGCATTTACCGCCATAAATAAAATGCCATCATTTGAAACTGGACCGCAGACAGTGTTGATTTTGACAGCATTTTTTTTAGATAGTCTTTTGAGTAACATTTCATTTAGTTATAGTCATATGAAATGTTTTGCTTTTAGTCAACTAAATAATCCATACGATTTTAGTCAACTAAATCTACAGCTGATTTTGACGACTAAAATGTGTTTTAGCGGGCCGATCTACAAGCTCATAATGCGTCGCAGCACAACATGTTGTGATCTTGTAGATGTGCCATTTTCAGCATGCAAAGTATAAAATGACTTGTCTTTTAAATTCTACTGGATCTCTTCTCCACTAGTCCCTCCCTAACATTAGTCTAGTTTTTATTTCTTGATGAAATTGTCAATATATTTAGTCTCAGTCATCATTTCATCTTTAATATAGCATCAATCATTTTAACAACTCTTTTTATTTAGTTTTCCTCTGTGAAAAAAGGTAGTCAAAGTACATTTTTCGTCATAGTTTTAGTCAATGAAATCAACACCGATTGATATGGTGGCCTCCAAGGCCACCCTCTTTGTTCACCCACGGTCCCGGTCACTTCCCCGTTTACCGCTGCAGAAATAATCCCTCATATCTGCTAATCTAGGGAGCTCTCCATGGTTTTGATCAGATGGATATACTAAGCTCTTCATTTCCGACTTCTGACCTGCCTCTCGTTCAAAATATGAACGCGAGGGATCATCGAGCGATTTTGATCGAAACGAGCGCCGATTGTGATTTCAGGCTTTCATCAAATGTGACTAAATGGTTTAGGACAGTTACTGTACCTGTGTGTGTGACTGCAGGTGGTTGTGGTACCTGTTGGTGTGTGTGTGACTGCAGGTGGTTGTGGTACCTGTTGGTGTGTGTGTGACTGCAGGTGGTTGTGGTACCTGTTGGTGTGTGTGTGACTGCAGGTGGTTGTGGTCAGGCCTGGAATTTCATCCTTTTAGGGGCAAGGCCACTTGACCTTTAGTGTGGTCAACTTTTTGAGGGCACAAGGCCAAGTGCCAGGGCATGAAGGCCATCAATTAAAAAATGATTTTAAGTCCCCGGTCATAATTATTTTAGCTTAAAGGTTGGTTTTTTTCAAGGCGAACATTGGTTCAGAACAGTGCTTCTTAAATAAATAAGCACAGCTTTAAATAACAAAATATAAGTAGCTACTGTTGTAAAATATTGTAAACATGTTTTGGGGTCCCAGTCCAGAGATGAAAATCATAATGAAATGGCCTAGGACCCTGTCAGGCTGTCACCCTAGGCGAATTCCTATACATTTAATTTGGGGGTCCTTGAAATGTAAATGGCTGAGGATCATTGAGTTAAACTGTGAGTTAATTCACAGAAAATACAATGACAGCCTGCATAACTTTTGAATAAAGGCTTGGTTTAGAAAAGCCTATATTTTGTGCTAAACTAATATATTGAATAACATGGCAATGTAGAGAGATAAGATACGATAATTTCTCCATTGTGGGGCTGCAGGACTGAGGACTCTGGAGATACAGTAAGTCAACACAAAGTGAAAGTGTTCAGATCAGTTTTTTGTTCTTACCTGGAGACAGTGTGTACAGCACACACTGTCTCCAGGTAACAACAAAAAACATGTCCGACCAGCTACCGACGTTAATGCATGTGACGTAGGACCGCCACACTGTCGCAACTGTAGAAAACATTATTTTGTTTTGAGTGATAGTTGCAGTTTGACTGGATAGCTAGATTAGCTACACTAGTAGGCAGCGTGTGGGCTAAATGCCCTCCGTTTACTCTGTCAGTGCGTGTATGTGTGGCGCGGAGGAGGAGGCGTGCGAGTGTGTGTGTGTGTGTGTGTGCGCGCACGTCATGACGACCAGCAGCAGCGGGGGTAGTTATTAAGGCAAAGTACCGCAAAAGAATCAAACCACTTTGCAAATGGCAACACAACTACAACACAGATTTGTTTCCGCGCGGGACGTGACGGGAACATTGGTTACCGTAATGACTGGAAAAACGGTAAAATGAACTCTGTAGGCTCCGGTCGGGGCACCACGGCCACTATGGCCGTATGGGCATATACTTTTTCGAGGGGCACACGGCCAAAGAGAGGGGCAACGACGGCCATGAAATTCCTGCCCTGGTTGTGTTACCTGTTGGTGTTTGTGCGACTGCAGGTGGTTCTGGTAAGCGTTGGCGGTGTTGAACTTCTTGCTGCAGGTGGCACAGAACTCCCCGGCGGCCGCGACCGCCAGCTGGAGGTCTGCTGCGGCCCGCTGGGACAGGACCCTCTCCTGGAAGTTCTCTGCATGGGGAGAGAAGGATAGATACAATAGATTATCAGTAAGCAGGTGGCAGGTGAGTCAGGAAGATACAACAGCAAGTTACAACACACAACTGTGTGTGGGGAGGAATTAGTTGTCATTATGACTAAAAAATAAAAACTCTAATAAGCTATAATAGTATGTTATACCTATGTAATAATGTGATACCAAGTAATAATATTTTTTTAAAGGATGCCCAACACTTGGGCATGACAGCCAGCAGCTTCTTCGTGGTACTGTCATGACTGGCATGACACCTAGTAACACTAGTATAACAAAATAACATTGTACCAAAGACAAAAAAAGAAAGACAGACGTGCCATCTCCGGTTTGCTTCCCGTATCTGTGTGGCGTAGGTGGCCAATAGTATTCTATTCATTCTAATGGGAGTGGTGAACGTGAACGCACCTTCTGAACCATGGTCACTCAGCTAAATATTGGACCCAATCGCCACAAGCCACACAATTTTCCGAACATTAAAAATGGCGTCTAGCTAGAGGCTACAATTGGATTGGTGGATCTTTCTAAATAAAAAAAGAAGAATAAACCCTTACCCGTTTGACCAGATGAAGAGCCTTGGCTCGAAGCGCCGTCATTAAATGATATTGGAGCAGATGAGTGTTTATTCTTCTTTTTCTTCACTTTCCAACCAAGCACCTCAACTATGTGCTGTGCATATTCTATGAGTTTGTGTAGGATCTTTCTACATGTCCACCATCTGTGAGTGTACTCACCAGCGGTGACGGGTGGCATCTCGGCCACCTTGCGCTTCAGGTTGTAGCGGTGCCAGTCGGTCTTGTAGTGCGCCCGCTGCACCTCGCCATCGCTGAACGCCACCCTGCAGCTGATGCAGGTGTATGACGACATGACGCCTGGCTGGACACACACACACACACACACACACACACACACACACACACACACATTATACCAGTGGTTCTCAACCTGCGGGCTGGGGCCCACCGTGTGAGTATAGAAAGTGGACCTCCAAAAGTGGACCTTTTCACTACTTACTACAGTATACTTGAGTATGCGTATGACCATGTGGTGTCGTTCTGGATTAATAAGAGCGTCTGCTAAATGCCTAAATTGTGTATACTACAATATCTACCATGAGGATGATGATAATACTACTACTAATAATAATAATAATAACTAGACAATACTGATGACAATAGTGGGATCACTACTCGAGCCCACAATAATAGTAGTAGTAAAAAATAACTAAATCACATTGTAACGGTTTGTTATAGATCATGGATCTGGGGTGCCAGCCAGGCAGTTGTATCCTGACAAAATGTTAGTTAAGAGGGTAAACCGTTGCATAAGGCTGTGCAGCTTAATGTGGTCCGCACCACACTGCACACCCTGTAGTCACTTGTAACACAATAAACACAGACACGGTACATTGCAGTTAATAAGTTCAAGTTGTATATATTGAAACGTTCAAAGCAAAACGTTCACCACAGTTCAGTTCAGTAATCAGTTCCCATACAGTATTACAGTTCCATCTTATATCCAGCCCTTGGACAAACGCAAAACCCGACAGTTATGTGTCTCGTACCCCGCACGGTATCCGTTAGTTTGTACCCGAACCCCTCAGCTGTTCTGTTGTGTATCCACGTTAGTTACTCACTCACGGCCGTACAAGTGTGGTGGTTAAATCCCCACTGTTCCAAGGTGTCCTCCTTACGATCCAAACGATCCCCGGGGAGTCCTCTCAGTGTGATATCCTCTCCATTATGACTTGGCGTCCAAAAGATAACGTTCCGTGCGCACAACGAATGATAAACTTAAACCAAACACAACGTAACCGCGAGTCCAACAAACGTGCACCTCCAGCCTCCACCGCTGTCACAGCACTTTGACACACACACAGCAGCTAGCCAGGTGCGTGGCGTTAGTGCATAAAAAGAACGTATCAGACTCTGGAGTGAACTGACGGCACAAATGGGCGTGCGTGGCGACGCACAGCTAATCGCCACAACATGTCATGCATGTACTGTTAAAAATCTTGTTAATAATAAAGCATTCAATCTGTCTTTCTGTCTCATGACATGACAGAACATTAGAACAGAATACTGTACTATTATTTAGATCCCGTTTATTACAGTAGCAGTTTGTAAAAAGGTCACTATTCTGCATAATGAGTCTGACTACTAAAGCCAATACGTGTTTGTAACATTTTGGATGTTAGGGCTTTGTACTTTCTATTTCTACGTTTTGGTATTTATTTTGTGCTTTTTTACTCAAGTAGAGTCTTCCACCACAAAAAAACAGCTAACATTAGCAACTAAAAGCTAACTAAACGTTGACGCATGCGTATCATCAACAGTATAACATCGCTAGTGAAACGAAATGACATACAAAGTTCACTTACTTTAATTACAGCACCGAATCCTCTCTAATGTGTATAAATATAAATGTATATAACACGCGTCGCTTGTTAATGTTGTTATGATACTGCTCCTCTGCTGCAAACACGAGGGTTACTTCCTGGTGACCCTTGAACTCGACGATTCTTCGTTGTGATTAGAGGTGCATTACCATACTCTATGTGCATTACCGCCACCAACTGGACTGGATGTGGAACTTGAGATTATAAATACGGTAAGACATTCTACCGGTATATTCTTTTAAACCGCAAAAAAATTGTTTAAAAGGCCGTGGCAAAATAGATCTCATGCCCAAAATGAGACTGTTGAGGCCCAGAGCAGAAAACTGGTATAGATAGACACAATGGCAGTTTATGGTCCATTTTAAACCATTTAGGCCATTTGTGTTTCTGGTCAAATGTATTGACCTGTTATTTTGTATGTCTGACTGTGACAAAAAGATAACATTGATGAAATGCTTCATACAAGGCAAGCTGGCATGGTGATGGTGGTGACCTCTGGTTAAGCTCTGAAGTTTAATACCTTCAAAAACATCATTTTTGACAAAAATGACAACCAAAATAGGGGATGCCAGGTTGAAATAGGTTACCTAAATCTGTTTCTTTGCTGTTACCAAGTGACTTTAATTGTTGCATAAAAAAGAGATTCTTCTAAATATTATATGTTCTGTAGTCATGCATGTTCCACTGTTTCTGACTGGCTAGACTGTGGTTGATACACTTTTCCCTTCGTTTAGTTTTACACTGGCACAATAGTGGGTATATTAGTTCAGAACAAATCACACATCCACAATTTTACAGTGGATGGATGTAGCCTACATCCATCCACTGTAAAATTGTGGATGTGTGATAATGATACATCATGTAGGGCCAGGACTATTCTGTTTAATTATACTTTAATAAAACAGTGAACAGCTGGAAAGTGTCTATTTTAGTTTTAGAAATGAAAGGTGGTGTAACCAATATTATGTTTTAAACAGCGCTAGCTTTGAATAACATGTAATGTTGTCTAATATTTATGGCATAGTACAGTATGCTATTAATATAATATAACTTACACAATTTGGGTGGTTGTATTTAGTCTCCCTGCTCTTCTATTGAGACATTTAGATTGTGATTGTGTCAAAGGTCATGTCTCAACTATACTGTACTACTAACCACTGGTCTTGTCTCTGTGTCCACAACAAAAATGTGGCATTGCCACTAATGGCAGCTACGAGAGTGTGCGGCTATACTTCTTTATTGTTCATGTCTCAGCTAGACACAGGATCTGACAGGAATTTTGACCTGATGATTAAGATTCCCCCCACCCCACACACACACACACACACACACACACACACACACACACACACACACACACACACACACACACACACACACACACACTCACACACACACACACACACACACACACACACTGAAGAAGGATAAATCTAGTGAGTTTATTGTATTGACATTCTCCAGTTCAGTTAATTATGCACATGTACGTGGGTTCAGACACACTCAAACATTTTTTTAACCGCCCAGGTCTCTGTGTGACTCGTCACTGTAAGGCAGTGCTTCTCAGTTCTCAAACTTTTCATTTCACTTTTGTCGCCCCAAGCATAAACTGGCCTTACTCTGTGGAACGCCATCACTCTGAGAGTTTACAGACCGGGATCAATTGTGGTGCTTCTATCAATCATTTAGCTGGTGACCTCCTGGAATCCCTTCAAGGACCCGCTGGGGGTCCCCGGACGCCACTTTGAGAACCACTGCTGTAAGGCAATCACCATGACATCACCATGACATCATAGATAGATGAATAATGAATGTTAATCAAGAAGAATTCTAGATTGTCTCTTTGGCTGTGAACCGGTTAACCGCGTAATAGAGCATCCATTTTAAACCTCATCTACAATCTATAATTGGTCCTCACTAATGCTCATAATAAAATGCACCATTTCTGTCTACTCACTCTCCTTGGTGGGCAGAAACGGGCCTACCAGCGACATCATCGTTGGGGATTCCAAGCCATTATCTTGGAACGCTCCCCTCAGGTCTTTGGCCCTATAGTAAAGAACAAAAAAAATGAAACAACTGCTGCACATTTTAATCGTTATTTCCCGAACCCTGGTATTATTGTTGTATTATTATTATTGTATGGTAATGTCTTGTCTTTCTGTTTATTCTCTTCCTGTAAAATTAGCATATTGAAATGGGAACCATATTGTTCTTGCATTGCATAATTTAAAATGTAATAAGGTTTGAAATCTTGTTTCATATGACCAAACCTGCCTACCGATGATGTCACTGGTAGCAGTGGTAGGCAAGTTTCGGAACTGTCCACCTCCTCTGAGACACATTGTGATGCAGTATGACTATATGAGCATGTCCACCTCCTCTGAGACACATTGTGATGCAGTATGACTATATGAGCATGTCCACCTCCTCTGAGACACATTGTGATGCAGTATGACTATATGAGCATGTCCACCTCCTCTGAGACACATTGTGATACACTATGAGCATGAGGACCAATAATAATTATTATTTACCCCAATTATTATGAAGATAAGGATGACAATGGGTGAAGTGCTCCATAAACCATTTTGGGTGGGAAGTTGGGAACCCCTTTTGGTGTTAGCAGATCTACAAGCTCATAGCTTGTAGATCTGCTATTTTAGAAAAATCGAAGAACGACTGACATAGAAACATAGCTTTTTCAGAAAACTGTCAGGATGTAGAAGACATTTTTAGAATCTGATCTCAGGTCAGAATGGGTTAAGCCCTATATACAGTACATTGTTGACAGGGCCCCGCACAGGTCTGCCCTAGGCCCTCTCCATTTTCCCCCTACATCAAATCTCTTTGCCGGAAATAGCCAATCCCGAAGCTCACAATGTAATGTGTTGTGTGAGCTTGTAGGTGAACTATTTTCCCTATTTTTTTTTTAATTTGTCAAAATGTTCCAATGAAAACCTTTGATACAGTGAAAATCCCATGACCTCATCATGGATGAGATCATAAGGGCTTCACCCGCTGGAGCTGAAAATAAAACATTAAGTTTCCTCTTACAAGGTTCTTCCTCTTGGTTTATCTTATTATTTTTGGTTTATCTTATTATTATTATAATTATTATTTCTAATGTGTTGGTACATACATAATGAGTTTGTCAGCATACAGTAACAATCATTTTGAACGTGTGTTAATATGAGGATTAGGAAGGTTAAAAGACCAGGCTGAAGTGTCTTCGCAAAGGCCACAATCAAGGTTTGATTTGTAACAAAAACAAAGAAAGCTGAAAGTATATGGATGCTCAATCCCAGACGGGTAACACTCGGTTAAAACTGTTGCAATATAATTGGCTGATGAGGGTCTATATCACTCCAGAGAAATTAAATAAATTTAGTGCAGATATTCCAGATACTTGTATCAGATGTGGTGGGGACAAAGGTACACTTTTCCATTGTCTGTGGGCATGTCCAAGAGTGAAAGAATTCTGGGAAGAAGTGAGGAGGGAGATTCAGAAGATATTGTCGATAGATATTGAGCTTGACCCAAAACTGTTTCTATTAGGTCTTTACCCACCTGGCCATAAGATTCAGAGTAGCGAACAAAGATTTCTGGATTTATGTTTACTACAAGCCAAAAGGGCTATAGCCTTATCGTGGAAAAAGATAGGCAAACCCAGTATTGCTCAGTGGTTTAGGGAGTTATCATTGTGTCTTCCTCTGGAAAGAATCACTTATACTTTGAAGAATAAACAGAAGATGTTTGATAAGATATGGGGAAGGTTTATCCAATATATTACGGTTAGTGATCTTATTTAATGGTGGAAACTGAAATTGTCTAATTGTATTCTCTGCAGCTGTTTGGTCTTGTTTGTTGTTTGACTCTGTTGTTGTTACCATTCAAGTGCCATTATTTTATTATACTGTACTTGTATATGTATGTACTGTATGTTATTGTGTTGTTCTTTTAAAAGAAAGTAGAAAGTATAGACAATATACAAGGTCAACATGTTGCATCATGACACTGTAGAATGGCTATTTTATTTGTTTATTTATGTTAGAATTACAAAAGGATTGGAATTTTCTGACAAAATAATGTTAATGTTGCCACTTCTTGAAAGTACTTTGTCATTTCTACTTTTGAATACTAATAATTTTTGACTTAAGTATTGGATAATTGAGTACTTTGTCCACCACTGGCATCAACTCACAGTATTTGTTACTGAACGGATTTATGTCTCAAACGGATATTTACATGCATAATAATAATAATGATGCGAGACCTGCTGCATGTTATAATGATAATAATAAATGCCAAGTCGCTCAACTATATAATAATGGCTTCATGGAAAGAAAAGATAAAATATAAAATTAAAAAGGAAAATATTACAAAATATGATTTGTACTCAATGTAGGCCTACTGTGTCATCCATTGTCAAACATGAGTGTTATCTGGGCATACACTACAGCAGGGGTTCTCAATGTTTTAGGATGGGGACCCCCGGAAATGCTTTGGCCATGTCTCTCCCCCCCCCCCCCCCCCCCAATACAAACTGACTGCAAAAATAACCTTAATAATAGAGAAAATATATCAAAAATAAATACCGAAACCAGATATAATCATTAAGGAAAGTTTATGCATGTACTGTGTACTATGTAAACTCTTCATTTCCATTTTCTAGCCATTCAGGTGCAAAAAAACTAAAACTAAAAATAATTGGGGGACCCCCGAGGGGTCGCGACCCACAGGTTGAGAACCCCTGCACTACAGACCAGACACACAGAATGGTGCATTTTCTAGTACAGGTGCAATTTGGTGAGATGTCTATTGTCTAGTCAAGATAAGGCAGTGGAATTCTGGGTAGTGTAGTTGAACCGACCATGAAAGTTAAACTTCCTGGCAGTCAGGTTACGGGAAACAAATGTCTGCGAAACAGGTAAATGTTCCTCTACCCATAATAAATACCCATCCTATATTACAGTTGGCTTAGTATATGTTTCAATGTTACTGCGGGCAAATTGTCCCGTTTTTGGATACTGTGTTTGATTTTCAGTTCAGGTGGCCTGAACATCTAGTGAACACTCAGGTGGCCTGAACATCTAGTGAACACTCAGGTGGCCTGAACATCTAGTGAACACTCAGGTGGCCTGAACATCTAGTGAACACTCAGGTGGCCTGAACATCTAGTGAACACTCAGGTGGCCTGAACATCTAGTGAACACAACTCCCTCTAAGCCAATGTTTCTCAACCTCTAGTCCTGGGCCCAAAAGGTGTCCAAATGGACTCTTATGGGGTCTGTAACTCTGAAAGGGTACAAATGGAACCAAAATTGTGTAAAACTGAAACCAAATGAACCGTGAGGGTCCATTTGGTTCCATTTGTACAAATGGAAAATCACAATAATAACAGAAGGGGAACGTGTTTCTCACCCCACTAATCAAAGACATCCTAACAGACGTATCCAAGCCAATCAGAATCCATCTAAGCCAACCACAGACCTCCCAGCACTCTTATCACAGCCAATCATTGTCGTCCCAGCACTCTTGCTGATTGCAACCAATCCCTGATGTCCTAGCACTTTTACATCCAATGAGCGACGTCCCAGCACCTTCAAAAGAGCCAATCAGTGACGTCCCAGCAGCTTGGAGAAGAATCCAGTGGAGGGTGAAGACGGAGGCTTGCCGGAGGAGGCGGGGTCAACATCCTTCTCCGCCTTCTTCTTCTTATGCTCCGCTCCCAGGAGCTCCTCCTCCTGCAGCTGCTCCAGCTCTGATTGGTCGAGCAGCTCAAAGTCCTCCACCTCGCTGTCAGACTCCTCCTCCTCCGCCAGGTCAAAGGGCGTCAGCGATGTCACCTGCACTTCCTGGGGGCGGGGCCTCGACCGCGACCTCCTCTCGGCGGGGAGGTCGTCCACGGAGGTTACCGCCGCGACCACGGCAGCCTCTATCCTTTCCTGGATGGCGGCGGTGACGGCGGCCGCGATGGCGTCCGACGCCATCTGCTGGACAAGTTCCAGTGCCTGTGCCTCCACGCTGCCATAGGTCTGAGGAGGGGGAGGGGCTTGATTCGATGAGGGAAGGGGGGGAGGGGTCGGGAGGCCGATGCTGAGGTCGCTGTCGTCGCCGTTGCTAAGGCCGTTGTCCAGGGAGGGGAATTCTGGGAGGGTAAACGCCTCTTCTTTGTCCAGGTCTGTGAGGTTGGGGAGAGAATGTAGGAAAAGGAATTATATATTTAGGAATGGAGTAGGAATGCGACAAAAACTAAAAATGTATAATCCGAAGCGATGAGTTTAGATCTTGTAGATCTGCTGCTTTTGCTTCTTTTGAATGTGAATCCTGCGCAGTAACAGTTTCCCCCCCGACAGAGATGACGTGTGTCTCTTCACCTACCCTCTGAGTTCTCCGTCTGTGGCGTGTGTCCCTCGGACAGGTTGAACGTTCCGTTGTCTGTCCACGTCACGTCAGACACGTCTGTGTCCGAAACACACATCTCCTTACACACTGTGGAGTCCAGCTAACACACACACACACACACACACACACACACACACACGCACACACACACAACCAAACCAACATTCCCATTAATATAATATACACAAGTGTCCGAATAAGATCGTTAAGCTTCAGCGTCTTAACAGGAAACCCAATAAGGCATTATAAGTATGGCTGTCACGATTACAACTTTAAGATTACGATAAATTGTCACACAAATAAAACGATTTAATTGTGATTTTTGCATTGACCATTGGAACGTTACAGTTTGTATTTCTGTTTGCCTTTTAGGCTTCTTAATCACAAATTGCACAGGGCAGATATATTTAATAATTAAAACAAATTCTTCATTACAACCCCATCAAGGCCTGCCAAAATACACTTTAGTCGACTAAAACATATGTATATTTAGTTGAGTACATTCTTATGGTATTTAGTCAACTAAAACTAGACCATAACAAAAATATATCTCAATAAAAGCTCTCGTAGCCTGTAGCTTTTATTGAGAGGGAAAAGGAAGTTGCCGCCGCCTGTTGTTCCTGCCTGTCGACTACAAAACAATACTACAACATGACGTAACGATATCATCCGCTGCCGCTCGGATCATATACCGAAATGAAATGGTGCCCAGGCTACTACACACCTAACCTCTTCACCGGGAAATAGCCCATCTACAAGCTCACAACGCATAGCACTGTGAGCTTGTAGAGTTGCTGTTTTTGCCGAATGTCCGTGTGTTATGAGTCAGAGTTACTGTCCTCGAAATGTAAAAGTTTGAGAAGGACTGCGCTATAGCATTCAAGGGGTAGAACCATGAGAGGAGCTCCATCTTACCTTAGGGAACATGGAGGAGAGGTCTTCTTCTATGTTCTCCTTCTCACCCTGAGACTGGAGGAGTCGCTTCTCTGCACACAAAACAGGATATATCTCGTTTGTAATTGTAATGTTTATTTTATTGTGCCCACCATCAGTCCATCACATAATTGTCTCCACCAGGCCGAAGCATGGGGAGAGAGTTTGTTTTGCACGTGCGTGCTTGCGTGTGTATTTTATGATAAGCTACTATAAGTTTACCGTGATTCTCTTTGATCCTGTGAAGTAAGTCCCCAACGCCGAAGTCCAGCTTCTGCAGAACTGGCTTCAGCCACATGAGGAACTCAGGGGAGGAGATGAGGGGCCACAGGAATACCCCCAGAACTGTAGCCCACATTGTGTAGGACATTAGTTCAGTTTAGTTTTATTTGTACACATACAATGTTAAAATATGTGACAAAAGACAAACATGGGAAAAAATATATACTTTTATATGGAAATGAACAAAATCAAAACATGATAGTGTCTTTGACACTAGTGTCTTTGATAAAATATACTGTGCTATCTTATTCCTAGAATCCTAAGACACCGTGCCGTCATGCATAGCACACTGCTCAAGTTTAATATCACAAGACGTCTCAGTGCCAGTTTGTCTACAACAAAAATATGAACAGAACACGTACCTAAAATGTAGGAGATAACGACTCCAGGAATGTAGCGTCCTAAGACAGCAAAGAAGGTGCACACACTGCAGGCCAGCAAGCAAAACTAAAACCAGGAAGAAGGAAACATCTCATTACATAATAATAATAAAGATAATATAATATAATATGGTTGTTGTCGGATGGAAACCTTGTCCCCTTTTTATTATAATTCTTATAATGATTTTAAAGCTTAAGCTTGTGGAGCTTCTCAAACTTGTTTGAGTCTGAGAGTGTACAAATGTGGACCCGTCCATTTGGTCCACTAAACATAAGAAGTTGAAACATGGAGATACAAGGTTTCTGCCCGACAGCAACGTTAGAAGAAGAAGAAGAAGAAAGTGGTAGATATTGACCTTGCCAGGGTTCTGCTGTTTGAAGGACGAGGTTTCCTGTAGGAACAATCTGAACGACTCACTGATCTCTGGTCCAAGACTGGACCTGCTGTCCTGACCCGAATCCATGAGCTCCCAGCTGGAGAGAGACACAAATCAAACACACCCCAAACCATGAGCTAGAGAAGGACAGAGAGTCGGTTGGCCTCAACTAGGACAGATTATTATAATTATTTTTTTATTTAAGTGAAGTAAGATATTAAATCCCCTTGAAATGAGGGATCATACACTGCTGCCGTTCCCTCTGTAAATACAGCTAGGCCTATTTGTATTTGTTGATCACACGTATTAATGTGTTAGGGAAAATGCGGACGGCAAATAGAAATTGGCTAATTGCACACAATGTTCATTCATCTATTCAATCTCTCTCTCCCTCTCTCTCTCTCTTACAGGCCCTGCAGCAACACAATTATATAGGATGCCAGATCAACAATGAACCTTGAGCATCTATCTAAACCAGTGTTTCCCAGCATTACAAAAAGTGACCAGAAGGGATAGGAAGGACAGATGAGTGCTAGGGGGTGTGGTGGAGTGAAGAGGGGGAGGAAGAGTCTAGGATGTGTAGAGTGTTGTCAAGGGTGTTTTAGGGAAGGGAGAAGAGTCTAGGATGTGTAGAGCGTCGTCCAGGGTGTTTTAGGGAAGGGAGAAGAGTCTAG